>NC_091284.1:136121463-136437088 GCF_032444005.1 Ranitomeya imitator
TCTGGAATAGGAAGCATGCTTACCGGGACGGGGGGAGCCACGCATACGATGACAGGACCGGGGAAGCCATGCATGCAACGACGGGATCGGGGGAGCCACGCATACCAGGACAGGATGGGGGTGAGCCATGCATACCAGGAGAGGACGGGGGTGAGCCATGCATGCCAGGACAGGACATGGGGAAGCCACGCATGCCAGGACAGGATGGGGAGCCACGCATACCAGGACAGGATGAGGGTGAGCCATGCATACCAGGAAAAGACAGGGGTGAGCCATGCATACCAGCACATGACAGGGGTGAGCCATGCATACCAGGACAGGACAGGGGAAAGCCAAGCATACCAGGACATGATGGGGGAGCCAAACATACCAGGACAGGATAGGGGTGAGCCATCCATACCAGGACAGGACAGGGGGAAGCCACGCATAGCAGGACAGGGATGAGGGGACAATGCGTATCCGGCTTATATATGAGATAATAAGCTTACCCAGTTTTCCGTGGCAAAATAGGTGCCTCGGCTTATACTCAGGTTGGCTTATACTCCAGTATATATAGTAATACTGTATAGCTGACAAAGGAAAGCCTAGAAAAAAATGTAAAGCTTTTTTAAGCTTTAGACATCTCAGAAATGTTCACAAACCAAGTAACACTCTATGGCTGAAAAATGGAAGTCTACAAAATTTTAAAAATCTTTTTTTTTCAGGTTTTGAGATTACATAAATGTTCACAGGCAATGTAACACTGTATGGCTGACAAATTGAAGTCTACAAAAAATGTAATCTTTTTTTTCAGGTATAGAGATCACAGAAATGTTCACAAGCCATGTAACACTGTATGGGTGTGAAGTGGAAGCCTACAAAATTTTATTTTTAAAATCTTTTTTTCAGTCTTGGAGATCACTGAAATGTTTACACACCATGCAACACTGTACGGCTAAGAAATGGAAGCCTACAAAATTTTTAAAATCTTTTTTTCAGTTTTAGAGATCATTGAAATGTTAACACACCACATAACATTGTATGCTGAGAAATAGAAACATTTTTAAAAGCTGTTTTTCAGTTTTACAGATCACAGAAATGTGTACGGAATATGCTACACTCTATGTCTGAGAAATGGAAATCTACAACATTTTTCAAAGCTGTTTTTCAGTTTTACAGATCACAGAAATGTACTCCACACTACAAAATAGTGTATGGCTGAGAAATGTAGCCCAAGACAATGTTACAACTATTTTTGGGTGTGTTATATAACACAAAAAAGGACCTTAAAGCGCATAATACTTGATGGATCAAAACATAATGAATTTTTTCAGCCCCCACAAAAAAACCGCAGCTATATATTTGCGCATGGCTTGCATAGGCCTAATCCCTGTTTACAGACTGAATCCTGTCACCCTTCCTGCTCCTATAACTCTCTCTCCCTCCCTAGGCTAAATGCAGATTCTAGGTGTTGCAAACAATTAGCTGTTACTATGAAGGCTCAGCTTCAGCGCCAGTTTCAACACTACAGGCCTCTGTAGTGCACACAGGTCTAGACAAGCACTCTTTCTCTCAAATATGAAGTGTCACAGAGCTGTGCTATGGCATCAGTGTGCCGAGTCAGGTGATGCCAGTGGCGTAGGAAGGGGGTGCGGGGGGGGCGGTCCGCCCCGGGCGGCACAATGCGGGGGGCGGCCGGTGCTGCAAGAGAAGAAAAAAAAAAAAAAGACGCCCCTTTAAATCTTCGGGCGGCGCCGTCCGCCGCCACGACCAGGGCCAGCTCCCCCCATCCCCGGACCCCGCCCCCCGCTCTAATACTCACCTCTCCTGGTTCCTGCGGCTTCAGCGTCCTCTGACTCTGCGACGTCTCAGAGCAGAGGGCGCGATGACGTCACTACTGTGCGCGCCGCTCTGCCTCTCTGTCCTGAGCGTCGCAGAGCCGGAGAGACGCTGACTGCACCGGACCTGCGCTAGGAACGGGAGAGGTGAGGATTTTACTTTTTTTTTTTTCTTTATGTCTGACTGTCTGGGGGCAATGCTGGACACACTGGGGCAATACTGGAGAGCATGGGGCAGATTGCTGGACACACTGGGGCAATACTGGAGAGCATGGGGCAGATTGCTGGACACACTGGGGCAATACTGGAGAGCATGGGGCAGATTGCTGGACACACTGGGGCAATACAGGAGACTATGGGGCAGATTGCTGGACACACTGGGGCAATACTGGAGACCATGGGGCAGAATGCTGGACACACTGGGGCAATACTGAAGACCATGGGGCAGATTGCTGGACACACTGGGGCAATACTGGAGAGCATGGGGCAGAATGCTGGACACACTGGGGCAATACTGGAGAGCATGGGGCAGATTGCTGGACACACTGGGGCAATACTGGAGACCATGGGGCAGAATGCTGGACACACTGGGGCAATACTGGAGACCCTGGGGCAGAATGCTGGACACACTGGGGCAATACTGGAGACCATGGGGCAGAATGCTGGACACACTGGGGCAATACAGGAGACCATGGGGCAGAATGCTGGACACACTGGGGCAATACTGGAGACCATGGGGCAGAATGCTGGACACACTGGGGCAATACAGGAGACTATGGGGCAGATTGCTGGACACACTGGGGCAATACTGGAGACCATGGGGCAGATTGCTGGACACACTGGGGCAATACTGGAGACCATGGGGCAGAATGCTGGACACACTGGGGCAATACAGGAGACTATGGGGCAGATTGCTGGACACACTGGGGCAATACTGGAGAGCATGGGGCAGATTGCTGGACACACTGGGGCAATACTGGAGACCATGGGGCAGAATGCTGGACACACTGGGGCAATACTGGAGACCCTGGGGCAGAATGCTGGACACACTGGGGCAATACTGGAGACCATGGGGCAGATTGCTGGACACACTGGGGCAATACTGGAGACCATGGGGCAGAATGCTGGACACACTGGGGCAATACTGGAGACCATGGGGCAGAATGCTGGACACACTGAATACTGGAGACCATGGGGCAGATTTCTGGACACATTGAGGCAATGCTGGAGACCCTGGGGCAGACTTCTGGACACACTGGGGCAATGCTGGACACTGGGGCAGATTGCTGGACACACTGGGGGTAATATGCTGGACATACTGGGGCAATGCTGGACACTGGGGGTAATATGCTGGACACACTGGGGCAGACTGCTGGACACACTGGGGAAAGGCTGGACACTGGGGCAGATTGCTGGACACACTGGGGGCAGTGCTGGACATACTGGGGCAGATTGCTGGACACACTGGGGGTAATATGCTGGACACACTGGGGTAGATTGCTGGACAACATGGGGGTAATATGCTGGACACACTGTGGCAGATTGCTGGACAACATGGGGGTAATATGCTGGACACACTGGGGGCAGGACTTGAGGCATGGGCAGAATGTAGACACGGGGCATGATTGGAGACACGGGGCAGGATTGGATCATGGGGCAGGATGGATACGATGGAGGCTGGTGGGACACACTGTGTGTGTATATATATATATATATTTATATATATATATATATATATATATAGATATATACTAGCTGAAGAGCCCGTCGTTGCCTGGGCATAGTAAATAACTGTGGTTAGTTATAGCACCTCACTTGTCTTATTTTTCCATCACACCTCTCATTTTCCCAATCACATCTTTAATTTTCCCCCTCACAGCTCTCATTTTTTCCCTCACACCTCTCATTTTCTCCCTCACTCCTCTCATTCCCGCCTAACACTTGTCATTTCGACCTCACATCTGTCATTTTCCGATCACTACACTATTTTCCCTCACTCCTCTCATTTTGCACTCACACCTTTTCATTTTCACCTCACACCTCTCATTTTCACCTCAGTATATACATGTTTGTCATCTCCCTTATATATAGTATATACCTGTATGTCATCTCCCCTGTATATAGTATATACCTGCTGTGTGTCATCTCCCCAGTATATAGTATATACCTGTATGTCATCTCCTCCTATATATAGTATATACCTGTATGTCATCTCCTCCTATATATAGTATATACCTGTATGTCATCTCCTCCTATATATAGTATATACCTGTATGTCATCTCCTTCTATATATAGTATATACCTGTATGTCATCTCCTCCTGTATATAGTATATACCTGTGTGTCATCTCCCCAGTATATAGTATATATCTGTGTGTCATCTCCTCCTGTATATAGTATATACCTGTATGTCATCTTCTATATATAGCATATACATGTATGTCATCTCCTCCTGTATATAGTATATACCTGTAGGTAATCTGCTCCTGTATATAGTATATACCTGTGTGTCATCTCCTCCTGTATATAGTATATACCTGTATGTCATCTCCTCCTGTATATAGTATGTACCTGTATGTCATCTCCTCCTCTATATAGTGTATACCTGTGTGTCATCTCTCCTGTATATAGTATATATCTGTGTGTCATCTCCCCTGTATATAGTATATACCTGTGTGATCTCCTGTATTAGACCTCGTTAACACGTTATTTGCTCAGTATTTTTACCTCAGTATTTGTAAGATAAATTGGCAGCCTGATAAATCCCCAGCCAACAGGAAGCCCTCCCCCTGGCAGTATATATTAGCTCACACATACACATAATAGACAGGTTATGTGACTGACAGCTGCTGTATTTCCTATATGGTACATTTGTTGCTCTTGTAGTTTGTCTGCTTATTAATCAGATTTTTATTTTTGAAGGCTAATACCAGACTTGTGTGTGTTTTAGGGCGAGTTTCGTCTGTCAAGTTGTGTGTGTTGAGTTGTGTGTGGCGACATGCATGTAGCGACTTTTGTGAGATGAGTTTTGTGTGGCAACATGCATGTAGCAACTTTTTGTGTGTCGAGTTGCATGTGACAGGTTAGTGTAGCAAGTTGTGTGCAGCAACTTTTGCGCATGGCGAGTTTTGCGCGTGGTGAGTTTTATGTCTGGTGCCTTTTGAGTATGTGCAAGTTTTGTGTGAGGCAACTTTTGCATGTGTTGCAAATTTTGTGCATGTGGCAATTTTTCCGCGTGTGCAAGTTTTGCGTGTGGCGAGTTTTCCATGAGGTGAGTTTTGCACTTGTGGCGAGTTTCGCGTGAGCCTAGTTTTTGCATGTGGCGAGTTTTGCGCGTGGTGAGTTTTGAGCGGCGACTTTTGTGTTTCGACTTTTATGTGGCGAGGTTGGTGTATGTGTGGTGAAATGTGTGCTGAGGGTGGTATATGTGTTCAAGCACGTGGTAGTGTTTGGCGCATTTTGTGTGTGTGTTCATATCCCAATGTGTGGTGAGTATCTCATGTCGGGGCCCCACCTTAGCAACTGATTGGTATATACTCTTTGGCGCCATCGCTCTCATTCTTTAAGTCCCCCTTGTTCACATCTGGCAGCTGTCAATTTGCCTCCAACACTTTTCCTTTCACTTTTCCCCATTATGTAGATAGGGGAAAAATAGTTTGGTGAATTGGAAAGCGCGGGGTTAAAATTTCACCTCACAACGTAGCCTATGACGCTCTCAGGGTCCAGACGTGTGACTGTGCAAAATTTTGTTGCTGTAGCTGCGATGCTTCCAACACTTTTCCTTTCACTTTTTTTACCCAATATGTAGATAGGGGCAAAATTGTTTGGTGAATTGGAACGCGCGGGGTTAAAATTTCGCCTCACAATATAGCCTATGACGCTCTCGGGGTCCAGACGTGTGACTGTGCAAAATTTTGTGGCTGTAGCTGCGACGGTGCAGATGCCAATCCCGGACATACACACACACACACACACACATACACACACACACACATACACACATTCAGCTTTATATAGTAGATATACAGTGGGGCAAAAAAAGTATTTAGTCAGTCAGCAATAGTGCAAGTTCCACCACTTAAAAAGATGAGAGGCGTCTGTAATTTACATCATAGATAGACCTCAACTATGGGAGACAAACTGAGAAAAAAAAATCCAGAAAATCACATTGTCTGTTTTTTTATCATTTTTTTTGCATTTTATGGTGGAAAATAAGTATTTGGTCAGAAACAAACAATCAAGATTTCTGGCTCTCACAGACCTGTAACTTTTTTTATTACTGATCAGTATTGTAGTATTCAGTCACTATGTGGTGGTAATATGTGGTCTGGAAATGGTGTTGTGGTATTTGTCCCTTGTATGTAGTATTATTCGGTCACTATGTGGCCTGGTCATGGTGTGGTGGTATTAAGTCACAGGTGTGGCATGTGGGGGTGACACCATTAGGCCCAGTTTAAGTTCTACAAAACAGGAAAACCATTTTTGGTAACCTTTGTGTGTATTGAGCCGGGGAGGGGGGGCGCCAAACTCGGGAACAGCCCCGGGCGGCAAAAGCTCTAGCTACGCCTCTGGGTGATGCTTGTCCTTTCATAATCCCTGATGATGTCACATGGGCAGGCAATCACAGTAATGCCACTACCAAGATGGCTACAGCATTATAGGCAATCCCCACATGTTTATTTGCTGCATAACAGGCGCCAAAAATGTGGGGCAGGATTTGATTTTTACATCGATCACAGCCCATTGCTTGCCGAGTAACGAGCACATCCGAGCACGGTGATACTTGACTGATAACCTAGTATCACCGAGCACATTCACTCATCTCTAGTAATAATATGATACAGGCGACGCAAAATATAAATTGCGCATCTTGCAGATGTAGTCACTGGTTAAAGCTGTAGATTCTCCATATGATTCATCTGTCTTTAGACCTCTGGTTGCTCACCTTTCTTTACACTATTCATCAAATTTAGATTAGACAGCATATGGTTGTACAGCTGTTAATGACCTCTAATTCCCAGCATGCTTTGCAAATAACCTCCTCTTGTGACAGCATGATCCTCTAAAGCCTGGTTGAAAATATCAGAGTCAGCTTTCCAGCCCACAGTTCCGTTTTGCATTAATAATGCAGACATTTGAAGGGAGTTTAATGTTGTCAGCAAATTAAATGTCCTATTGTTATGAAAATTGTAATGATCAGGAAAGTAAAAAAAATACACACAAAAACGCAAAGTTAGTTTTATTTTTAGCTGACAAAGCAGCAATTTAGGTGGAAATCACTAGGGTGGTTGTCGGCAGCGTCCTGGTGACATTTATTCTCATAACTATATTTGCAGCAGCTGCCTGTGCCCATAGAGCTTCTATATATACTTTGGTTTCTTCCCACACTTGTAGAACATGCTAATAATAAGCAGTTTTCAATAAAATTAGTTATGATGTGCCTGTGATATTAACCTCCAATACATTTTTAAGTTCTCTATTGCGAAATATTCTGGCACTGACCCAGCAATATTGCTTGATTTATCAACTACTTTTTTTTTCCATAGTTTCATGTATCCATCTTTACAAATGCCTAGTCTACAAAAATAAACAGCTAAAAATTCTGGATTTTGAAACCCCTTTTTAATGTTCGACTTGCAGGATAGTCCTGGCAAAAATTGGAACAGCTGACAAGTATAAAATAAGTGTTATGTAAAAAAAAAAATTAAACTTAAATTCTAATAAGAGAGTGAGGGGTTCATGCAGACAACTGTATTTTTGGTCCTAGTGCGATTTGAAAAAAAACATTGGATCACACCTGGACCAATGGGATTCTTTGGGATTGTGCATATGTCAATATTTTTCCTCAATGGAAAAAAATGGAAAAACAAAAACAATAGCAAAATAGGGTCTTATCCAGGTAAAGTTGCATCAAGGAAAAGAAAATTGCTCATCTGGCCAGGCTTGTGTACCACAGCCACTTATTACACTAAAAGTCAATGCGTTTTGAAGTATCACACTTCTTCAGGACAAACCACAAGCAGAGCAAGACTTAACCCATTCCCTCCAACATTGATTTTTTCCTCAGGCTCTGCATGAGTAAAACATTATAGTATGCCTGAATTTGATCTTATATTTGGATATATTCGGATCGCACTTGGCCATGCAAGTCAATGAGTCTGTGGAAACCATCAGACTGCACTCGGATGACATCTGTGTGCACTCCGATTTCCATGAATTGACTGAATTGAGAAGGTGGAGACATTTTTTTCTCCATTTTCTTCTCATCCCAGAGAAACAAAACACTATAATCGCAGTATGCTGACATACTGACTAAAAAAATCAGAGTCTGATTTGCATAACTGACTCTCTTCTTGTCACATTATACAAGCAGTCCAATCTGTGGACAGAACAATATAGAGAAAAAGAAGCTGAGTAGAATCGTATAAAGTGTCATTGGGAAAGTTCCAATATAACTTGTATGTTATTGATTGAAATCTTAGGTATTTGTATGTAAATAGTCCAGTAGGTGGTCCTACAAGTGATTGACAGCTATCTCTGTGTAGGAGTGGTGGGGTCTGATAGTTTATTCCATGACACTCTAAAGGGATTAAAGTAATTGATGTTCATGTGTGTTGAAAAAGGATAACACTCACTGGAGCTGCAGTTAGCTTAGACAGGGTTAACTGTGATGGCCGGCCTAGGTTGGGAGGCTGAACTGAGTGTCAAGAACATGAAGAACAGAGCCAGTAAGTGCTGCGCAGTGACAACTTACAAGTGACAGGTCAGGATGGGGCTGCTAATGACAGCATGATCCCAGAACAAATAATTAAGTACACCAAATTAGTGTACTTAATTATTTGTACTAAATGTCCAACTGTGGGTCTGTATGTAGGGGAGACAGGGCAGAAACTGAGAACAAGAATGAACTCCCACCGCCATACAATAAGAGAAAAAAGAATAGATCTACCTGTGGCAATACACTTTTGTCTCCCCGATCATAACATTATGGACATGAAATTACTTGTATTAAAAGGTAACTTCAGATCTCAAAGAGACAGAAGAATCTGGGAATAGAAGCTGATGATGACCTTTGACACTCTTAGTGCAGGAATGAATGTGTCGCATGGATTTATGTCTTTTTACATCAACTAAGAAACTAAGGAATTTGCCCGTCAGACCATGTGGGGTCATCATAACAGGACCAGACCCCAATCAGAGGACAACAAAACATTCACACTCCTTATCTATGAACTGCTCCATTATTTATGGACATAACTGTTTATAATGGTAATTCTGCTGTGTTGTGCATAAAAATGTGATTTTTCAGAATTTCTATTAGTCTATGCCTAATGAAGAGACCGGAGTACTCTCAAAAGCTTGTAATTTGTTACCATCTTTTCAGTTAGCCATTTAAAGGTGGGGTACCCTCCTCAAGTTAATGTTCAGTAAAAAGTATATTTTTAGCTTGTTTTCTGCCTCCTTCAACTGTCAAACATCTGGTCCTGGCAAATAGGCAACATCGGTTACCTGCGGCCAGCACAAGCCCACACACGTAACCAGGACTCCCCATTCATGTAAGCGCTGGGGCGCAAGAGACAAGTACCTCACCTATGGCTGCCACCCCTTGCCATTTTGCTGTGGAATGGGGTAATACAGAGCACAATAACAAGGCAAGTGAGAATTTTGACCATCTCATCATTTAATGCAGATTTTCCAACTCAAAGCTATATAAACTTGCATGCTTATTGGATGAAGCAGATCAGGTGATGTGTATTTGTTTAATGATGAGCGTGCACTCAAAGAATATTAAAACTCTATCAAGTTGTCTATATTTATTAGGAATTATTGTTTTACTCTGGCAAAATGGGCCAAAAAGAGTTAAATGACTCTGAAAAGTCACAAATTGTTACACGTCTTACAGAGGGTTGCAGCACTCTTGAAATTACTAAGATATTGGGGCATGATCACAGAACCATCAAACGTTTTGCTGAAAATAGTCAAGAGGGTCACAAAAAACATGTTGATGAAAAAAGATGCACATTAATTACCAAGGATTTGAGAAGAATCAAATGTGAAGCAACCAGGAACCCATTATCCTCCTGTGCTGTCGTATTCCTACAACCTCCCTGGAGTGCCCAGAAGTACAAGATGTTCAGTGCTCAGATACACAGCCAAAGTGAGAGGAACAGGCTGCCACGAGAGCAGGTGGGTTCTCTTTCAATGGAAATCTTGACAGACATCTGTCTGAGATGGTTTAGTGAACCCTGCATTGAGCAGGGGGTTGGACACGATGACACTTGTGGTCCCTTACAAGTCTAACATACTTTGATTCTGTGAAGGTAGGGAAGGCTGAAAACTGACCACCACTGAACAAGTCACAGAAGTGGAAACATCAAGATTGGGTCAAGAAATATCTGAAAGATCTAAAGATGGATATTTTACAGGTTTTGAAATGCCCTGGATCAGTAACAGGCACAGGCATCCAATTTGACTCAGGACAGTGATTTTATCAAAACTACAGGAATAAAGGTGTTTGTCTCTTTATTATGCTGTTCTCAGATTATGTGGTGAAAAACTGGTGACAGGTACCCTTTAAAATTTGTCAGGGGAGTGCAGGTTAACCTTTCACAATGTTAATGATTTTACCTACCCATTTAAGCTTTGGTGCCACACTCACCTTAAACACTATTATCAATTTGTGCCCCTCAAGATTTCCAATAGTCTAATCATTGCAAAACCTCTGTCTCCATCTCTGATAATGGTACTTCGCTTTGACAATGACTCTCTTTCTCGTACTCACCATTGGATATTCTAACACATTTACTCCACAGTCTGCCTCAACCTGACATCATCTGCAGTGCAAATGTCAGTGTAAATGGGTTACTCCAACAACTACAATCTAGGATTACACCAAGGAAAGTTCATATCTGTTTGAGAGATTACGTTTAAGGAACAGTAGGGTTCTGAAGACAGGCACTTCTCAAGCCTCTTCTACTGTGGCCTTGAAAGAAAGCCATGATGACTGTCAAGAAATGTCAGATCAATATATTCCCTGTCTGCCACACTTGAATTCAACTTTGATCTTCAACTTTGTTCATCTTCCATAGAAATCACGTTCTTACTAAAAAAAAATTCACATCCAATTGCTTTTTTTCTCATTTTAATAATTATCTGTTCCACTTAAGAAGCCCACTGTTATGCCTATGAAGATTTTTATTGGAAGATTGCCCAAAGAACTTAAAGGGACTTGTCACATTGAACATGCAGTTTGATCGTTGGTCAGCATGGTATAGAGCAGGAGAAGCTGAACAGAATGACATATAGATTTATTGGAAAAGATGTTGTAGGTTCCCTGAGTCAAGTGGACCATCCTACTCAGTGACTGACCATTATATCTGCATACTCAGTCTTAGGCCGGGGTCACACTAGACCATAATACGGCCGAGTGCAATGCGATAAAAAATCGCATTGCACTCGGACCAATGTTACCATATAGGGCCACTCCCACTAGCCGACTTTTTGTCGGCCGTTTTCCTCGGTCCGGGACAATCGCAGCATGCTGCGATTGTCCCGAACCGAGGAAAACTCTCAGCTCAATCACACCCATATAAGCCTATGGGTGCGAGTGAGACAGCGCACACCACTCGGATATCATCCGAGTGATGTGCGCTATAAGCGGACCCCAGCAATGGAGGAGATGGAGAAATTCATTTCTCCGCCTCCTCCGCAGCTGTGCTCCGATCCTCCCTGTGCGAGAGAATCGGAGCACAGACGCATGACACTCGGCTCCTGCTCTGCTGCGATCAGGAGCCGAGTGTGATTAGCATATCGCATCCGATGCTCTCGCATCGGATGCATTACGCTAGTGTGACCCCGGCCTTATAGGGAAACACGGAAGAGTGAAACAGTGAAAAGCAGTACATGTTATGATTTTTTTCCATGCAGACCATCAGTCTGCTTGACAAATCGTCCATGTACACTGGCAATTTAGCTAAAATTGGTCCATGTGCTCTGTGTGTGGTCTGCGGTGCACACTAACAGTACATGGACCGATAATAGAATTGTTTGAACAAGCCCTATGTCTGCTTTAAATCTCTCTCAGCAAAATAATTATAACATAGGATATTTTGGTGTCTCCAATGTCTAGCAAGAACAACTGTCTGTTACAATAAATCTTGGCGGTGATTACATCAAATATATTCTCAATCTCATTGAAATACGAAATAATTTTATCTTCACTTATAGGTTTATTATCCAACATCTCCCTCTTGTGGAAAACATGTACAGCATTTATGTACAGTATTTATTTATGCTTAAAAAAAACTTTCAAATAATGGTTTTGTGCATCAGCAGCTCTTTTTATTAGCACCAAAAAAATTAAATAAAAACAATATATACACTACAGTTCAAAAGTTTAGGGTCACCCAGACAATTTCGTGTTTTCCATGAAAACTCATATTTTTATTAATCAAATGAGTTGCCAAATGAATTGAAAATCTAGTCCAGACATTGACAAGGTTCGAAAAAAAGATTTTTATTTGAAATAATAATTTTCTCCTTCAAGCTTTGCTTTCGTCAAAAGAATTTTCCCTTTGCAGCAATTGCAGTATTGCAGACCTTTGGCATTCTAGCAGTTAATTTTCTGAGGTAATCTGGAGAAATTTCACCCCGTGCTTCCAGAAGCCCCTCCCACAAGTTGGTTTGGCTTGATGGGCACTTTTTGTGTACCATTCGGTCAAGCTGCTCCCACAACAGCTCAATGGGGTTGAGATCTGGTGACTGCGCTGGCCACTCCATTACAGATAGAATACCAGCTGCCTGCTTCTTCCCTAATTAGTTCTTGCATAATTTGAAGGTGTGCTTTGGGTTATTGTCCTGTTGTAGGATGAAATTGATTCCAATCAAGCGCTGTCCACAGGGTATGGCATGGCACTGCAAAATGGAGTGATAGCATTCCTTATTCAAAATCCCTTTTACCTTGTACAAATCTCCCACTTTACCAGCACCAAAGCAACCGCAGACCATCACATTACCTCCACCATGCTTGACAGATGGCGTCAGGCACTCTTCCAGCATCTTTTCAGTTGTTCTGCATCTCACAAAGGTTCTTCTGTGTGATCTAAACACCTCAAACTTGGATTTGTCTGTCCTTAACAGTTTTTTCCAATCTTCCTCTGTCCAATGTCTGTGTTCTTTTGCCCACATTAATCTTTTCCTTTTATTAGCCAGTCTCAGATATGGCTTTTCCTTTGCCACTCTGCCCTGAAGGCCAGCATCCTGGAGTCACCTCTTCACTGTAGACGTTGACACTGGCGTTTTGCGTGTACTATTTAATGAAGCTGCCAGTTGAGGACCTGTGAGTAGTGATGAGCAAGTGTACTCGTTGCTCGGGTTTTCCCGAGCACGCTCGGGTGACCTCCGAGTATTTATGACTGCTCGGAGATTTAGTTTTCATTGCGGCAGCTGAATGATTTACAGCCACTAGCCAGGCTGAGTACATGTGGGGGTTGCCTGGTTGCTAGGGAATCCCCCCATGTAATAAAGCTGACTAGCAGCTGTAAATCATTCAGCTGCCGCGATGAAAACTAAATCTCCGAGCAGTCATAAATACTCAGAGGTCACCCGAGCAACGAGTACACTCACTCATCACTATCCGTGAGACATCAATTTCTCAAACTACAGACTTTAATGTACTTGTCTTGTTGCTCAGTTGTGCAGCGGGGCCTCCCACTTCTCTTTCTACTCTGCTTAAAGCCTATTTGTGCTCTCCTCTGAAGGGAGTAGTACACACCTAGGTAGGAAATCTTCAGTTTCTTGGCAATTTCTCGCATGGGATAGCATTCATTTCTTTTTCCAATAAATTTTTATTGAAATTTTTTAAGTCAACTTGTGGAGGGAAGGGAGGATAGGGAGACGGAGTAAAGGGGGAGGGAGGATAAGGGAAATAAGGTAGGGAAGGGGGATAATTAGAAAAGGAAAGAGAGGGGAAAGGGAAGAGACAAGCATACATATACTTCAGTAGATATACATATGTGTAATTGTTGCTTACTACTACAGCATCTGGAAATCAAAAACATTAAACATACCAATAACTGTTGCTTAATATTTCAGCATTTGAAAAACAGGAGCATGAGCCATGCAAATAGCTTTTGAATAACATTAGTCGTACAAATACTTTAAGTAAAATATAAAATATATGAGAGCTTTTCGTGTCCGGGTACACTCTTGAGTGACCCTAAGACTATGTGGGGGGAAAGTTCGGTTTGTTTAAAACAGTAGCAAGTGGAGTAAGGCTTTACTAATTTCTTAATAATAAGGCAAAGCTGCTATTATATTGTAATCCAAAATAAGAATATCTCATGGGAAATGTAGCAAAGTTAGCATCCTGTTCTGTCAAGAAGGACATAGGCCTGATGAGGACGAAGAAGGAAGACCGTGTGAAGCCGATGAGGACATTAATTCATTTTTTTTTTTTCAAAAAGACAATTCCTTCCTCCGGTGATGAGATTAAGTTTGACGCAAATTTTACTTGTATGGTGGAAGTCTGGGTCCAATGATTGGGAATTCCTGCGCTCAGGAGTTCTCGAGTCGTATACTGGTGTGATTTCCTTTTGTGAATTGTGGCTCTAGACAATTCTTTCAACAGAGTTATTTTGTCATACTGAGACGTGAGGTTTTTTGAGTTTCTTGTTAGAGCAAGAAGATCATTCTTTACCCACCCAGCGTAAAAAGACACGATAACGTCTCTTGCTATATTTGGAGGGAAAGAGAGTGGTCTAGGGATTCTAAATGTCCTCTCAGCCAGGTTTTTAACTTTGGTATTAAGTAAGAAATCAGATATTATTGTAGAGATATAATCTTTTAATTGATAAGTTATTTTTTCTTTTAAAATCTTCACAATTAGCCAAGTCGTCACTAAAAGAGAATATCTGTTTGAATCTTTTCCAGGGAGGTTAGAGAAATATTTTTGACGTCCTTTGAAAATGGGGTTGTGTAATTTTTGTTTGTCTAATCTATTATTTTTGAAAAGGGTAGAGGAGGCTCGGAGGCTTTGGTGACGTTTGGATTGAGGACTTTAACAATATATGGAGTGTCTATGGGAAGCTTTTTTGAAAAGTTTCAGAGACCCTTATTTCCTCGGTTTATTGAGAGTCGGATGTCTTTGTATTGGTTCCAGATAAAGTTATCAAATTACCGACAGTATCTATAACCCTTCCTTTGATATCCAGATGATGTTAGAAAAGCTTTACAGATTTTAATCATAAATCCTTCAGATGGAGAATTTTGAGAAGTGAGAATATTATCCACTAGAGATAAATTAATAGGACGCAACTCAAACTCTGTAGAAATTTGCTTCAGGCTAGAGTCTTCTGTATTTATATGCTTCGAGAAATTTTCCAGGAGATCGGACTTCCTGGAGCCATTAGAATCCTCTGAATAGGAATGTAAAGATGAATTATCAACAGAATCTCCATCATAGAGAGAATCACTCCCGCCATGAAAAGAGGAGTCTGCCACGCCAGTGAAATCTTCTGAGTGGACACTTTCTAATTCCTCGTGAGAGATAGAGAAACGTCTGTTTCAGAGTGTGAGACATGGTAGGAATCTGTTGGGTCTGACTGATCCTCTATGTCACTATTGTTTTTTCTATAGAGGAGATGGATTTTGTGTTTATATTTTGAAATCACACAGTAAAAATTTTAGTCAAGTTTTTTCATTGAATCTAAACATTCCTTTTGCGAGTCTAATAAAGGATTTAAGATGGATGGAAGCATCCTCTGTATGATTGACAGTCAAATGATCATTGCCATGTATCTGTGCAGTATCGTTGTTCCCCAGTTCTTTTATTGTAACTATGTTATTGGAGATTGACCCATTATGGCAGGAGGAATTGATAAAGGGAGTCGATTCATGTTTCTTAGTAAAGGGATTTGGGGAGACAAAGACGGCACAGTCCCTTGATGTATAGTATGTTTGATCCCTCTCAGAGAGCTCTGCAGGAGGACCTACAGAAATACTCAGCTGTATGTCATCAACAGCAGTGCCATCAATTGTGGCATCACATGTTTCTTGAGACATTTTCCCCTTAATTTTGGGATAAATATTTATATCTTTAGAGATGGCACGTGTCTATTTTAGAGCAGGGCTGCCAGTTGCTATCACATTCAACTGTCCTGTCTGGTGTGTGGTTTAATTTTTGCCGCACAGTCTCTGTGATTAACAGACTTCTGTTTGGTGGCTCGCATAGAGTTTGTCCCCCTGTATAGGCCCCGTGATTTTTAGTTTTTGAATTTCCACAAAAATTTAAAATAACCAATACATTTCTTTCAACTTCACAATTGTGTTCCACTTGTTGTTGATTCTTCACCAAAAATTTACATAAGGTACCTTTATGTTTGAAGCATGATATGTGGGAAAAGGTTGAAAAGTTCCAAGGAGCCGAATACTTTCGCAAGGCACTGTAAGTTACTGTAAGGGGATTTAGGGGTGGCACACCTACTTGAAAGTGAGGGAGGCTGCAGACCGTCGCCGTGTTGAAGCTGTGTTTTACTCACTGCATCTGAGGTCATCTGCCTGGTAGTGCATCCTTTGTCCTCCTTCCTCCTCGGCGTAAATGCTGCAGACAGGAGCAAAGTTCTCCCAGGAACCTCCCTCCTGAGAAGCCTGGCGCCTGCGCACTGCAGTACTTTACACTGTCCTCAACAGGGCAGATAAAGTACACCTGCGTAGGAGCCAAGACAGGAAGCAAGGAAGAGGACGTCATCGCATGAAGATGGGAGGCGCCGGACCCAGGCCGCGACGCCCATCGGACCAGACCGCACTGGACCACCCCTCCAGGTGAGTATAATTTAACTTGTTTTTCTTATCTTTCAGGTTACATCAGGGGCTTATCTACAGCATTACAGAATGCTGTAAATAAGCCCCTGATGGTGGCTGAAGCTTATATGACAGATTCCCTTTAAGGTCTGTAGACTGGCTAGGCCACTCCATGACCTTAATGTGCTTCATTTTGAGACACTCCTTTGTTGCCGTTGCTGTATGTTTTGGGTCATTGTGTTGCTGGAAGACCCAGCCATGACCCATTTTAATGTCCTGGTGTAGGGAATGAGGTTGTCACTCAGTATTTTACGGTACATGGCTCCATCCATTCTCCAATTGATGCAGTGAAGTAGTCCTGTGCCCTTAGCAGAGAAACACCCCCAAAAACATAATGTTTCCACCTCCATGCTTGACAGTGGGGACAGTGTTCTTTGGGTCATAGAATAGGGTACAATGGTGTGCACTCAGTCAATTTAAAGCGATGTGCAGGTGCCACGGACTAAAAAATTCCCAGTAATCAAATATTGTTCGGGAGACACCGCACACTCTAGTGATCAATTATGCAAGATAGTGTGAGTTTATTCAACATAACTCAATATAAGTAACACATGGGAGCATTTCTACAAACATAAGGTAAGCGATCAAATTTAGTAACATAACATGACGTTTCGACTCTCCTGAGTCTTAGTCATACCATCACTTGGTAAGGTGGTACCCGACGGCTCACGTGACCTTGACGTCATCGAAGGTCCTTCACTCACTGCATTCTTAGGAACGGAGGCAGATGCTTGCACCGCTGAGAGCCAGGGTCCGTCGGAGGGGTGAGTATATCCATATTTTTTATTTTTATTCTTTATTTTTAACTCTCCTTCAGACCCTGGGAACCATCCAGGATCGCTCCCTGCAGCCGTACCTGGCATATAAGACGACCCCCGACTTTTGGGACAATTTTTAGGGGTTAAAAAGTCATCTTATACGCCGGAAAATACGGTATATGTTTATTTGTGTTGTCTAACTACCTTAGATTTTAAGTATTTAAATGAAGAGTAATTTTAAAGGATTTTTTCTAGTTCTGGGTTCCTTGTTAAGGGTTGAATTTATCTAGTTTGTTTTTCTACTTCTATTTGTGCTAATCCCAAAAATATATTGTATTGACTCAGAGTTATTGATAGAGTCTTAAGAAATCAGGAAACAAGCCCCAATACATCTTTTGCACCCCAAAAATATGAATATCAAAGTGTCACGAGTGTGTCACATCCTCCTGGGAGATATGGGGTTAGGAAACCGTTACGTATTGTGAATCGCAATAGCTACATTTAGCCTGTGTTTTTTGTTCTCCATATTAAATGGATTTTGTTTCCTTTGGTGATGAAGAGGATAACAACCTTTTCTGTGCTGGTTAGGATTGCGCAGCTCCATCTTACAGCTGCTCCTGGCCTGCTCATTTCTGCTCCCTATAAAATCTTTCCAGACCTTCTCTTCCTCTCCAGTGAAAGTAGACTTACTGGTTTGCTGAAGATGATGTCCTGAAGTTGGAGATCGTTGTTGCTGCTGGAGATTGTTCTATGCTGTTTTTGGATGTATGCTTTCTTCATTATCCTATTCATATTTGGTTTGTACGTTCCTACCCTTCCCTATAGTCCTCTCTACCTTTGGTGAGTGATTTGTATGAAAGTTGCTTTTTGTTTTCCCTGTTTGTCTTACGTGTTTATACACTGGAACTTCTCTTCTGTCCCAGGTCAGGGGGAGGGAACAGCTTAGGATACAACAGTAGATCAGTAAGGCTGGTGGCTCAAACCTCCTCACCTTTAGGGTATGTGCACACGTCCGGATTTTTAGCGTTTTTTTTGCGGAATTTCGCCATAAAACCGCTATAAATCCGCTAAAAAAAGCTAACATTATGCATCCTATCATTTATAATGCATTCCGCATTTTTTGTGCATATGTTAGCGTTTTTTTCCGCAAAGAAAAAAGGAATACCGCAAAAAATCCGGAAATGCTCTATCTTTTTGCGGATTTCCTATTAAAATGGACATTCCGGAAAAATCCGCAAAAAATCCGTGCAAAAAACGCATCAAAAACGCGCAAATTCCGCGAGAAATTCGCGCGAAAAAAGCATGCGGATTTCTGGCAGAATTGTCCGGATTTTGTCAGGAAAAAATCCTGACGTGTGCACATACCCTTAGAGGTACATTTGGGAGCAGGGATAGTTAGGACCACTTTCCCTAATCTCATACAGTCACAGCGTAACATTTTCACTGGCTCAACATTTTTTATACAGCAGAGAGACCATCCAGCAGAGAAATTTTGTTCAGAATTCCGTAGATGGGTCACTGACACCCAGTGGAATGACCCTGCGCTTAGGAGTCAGTTTTGTCAGGGCCTGTGAGTCGCCCACCAGGGAAGTGGGGTACGCGGTACTGGGTCCGGTCGCTCTTAAAGGGGATGTCATGGTAGCTGCGACCTGGTCCGTGGTCCTGGGACTCAATTAAAGGGGAACGTTCTTTTAAGGGTTATTGTGAAAGTCTATTTTCGTGATGCCACCTGTGGTTCTCCGTCAGTAGGGTCCGACGCCGCTTAAAGGAATCCTCTGGGGTGATGGTATGGCGGCTGGATGGTGACGCTTCCCACAGGTGAAGCGGGGTCCCCAGGGCTCCCAAGGTATATGGCAGTGATGATGTGTTGCCGGTAAATAACAGAGGACTCAGGGTTGCAGTCTTTACCTGGTTTACTGGAGCTGTAGTAGGCCTCAGTCCAGGGTACCAACAACAGGTACAGAAGGAGTCCAGGCAGCCTGGAAACAAGAAGAGATCCTCTTGGCAGGTCAGGTTGGGAGCCTTCCTCTATGCACTGGGTTTCTCGTACCTTGCTACCTGTGGTTTGCTGGCAAAGTACTCCTTTCTCTCTCCTGTCCTGGGACAGAACCTGCACGGCAGGCAGCTTGAGCTGTACTCTTGGGGGTCTCTAACACGGTGACTCCAGGCTCTATCTGCTGCTTTGCCTCAGGTAAGGTATGGGCAGTATACTTATAGTCCTATGACCTCCAGCTCTGCTACAGCTATCCACAACCTCGGGCTCCCGGTGCCCAGTTTCTGCGCTCTGGCTTTTAGGGGCCTAATTGTCACCTCCTTGAGTCCTCAATCTCTCCTCTGCTCCTTTTTCTGTATGCTCCAGACTGAACTGAACTCTCTGGTCTCTCAGGACCAACTGTCTGACTCCTCCTCCAGACCAGGGTCTTTATTCAGGAAAGCTGCCCTAAAACCGGGTTTTGAGCTCCCCCTCCTGGCCTGGATTCAGAAGGTGTTGTGTGTGAGATTACTTGCCCAAAGGATCCCTCTTGTCTCCAGGCATAGCACTACCCTCCCCGAGAGGAAGGCAGCACTACTGTGGTACCCAAACTCCTAGGGTGCCACACCTGTCTGAATGATTAAAAGATGCATTGGCACAGTACGAAACTCAAGTGCTGTTGGAGGCTGCCATGAATCTTATCATACGTATAGACAAATGCCTCCGGGAAACACCTGTAGTGACCCCCCTGTGGTACTTCCTAGAACTGAAGTCCTCCCCTTGTGTTCTGAAGAACATATTCAGTTAGGTGGGCTTCCCCAGTTCGACGCAAAACGAGGATGTGCTTTACTGTGGCAAAAAGAGTCATTTTATTGGGGTTTGTCTATCTATACCTAAACATGAAAAACACCAAAAAAGGACACATTCAAGAAAAAACACCAAAAACAGGCAAAGATGCTTACCTGTCTAAATAGGCCTCAATACAAATGCACAAGCAGGGTGCAGCGGACCCAAACAAAATAGCAAATGCACAGGTGCAATACCTAATGAAACAGCCAGCCTTCAATAAGGGTTTGGCCATGTGGTACACCAATGCACTAAGATAAAATACTCTGTATGTGGCGTGTTCACACAAGGAATAATAATAAATAAATAATAATAATCTTTATTTTTATATAGCGCTAACATATTCCGCAGCGCTTTACATTTTTTGCACACATTATCATCGCTGTCCCAGATGGGGCTCACAATCTAAATTCCCTATCAGTATGTCTTTGGAATGTGGGAGGAAACCGGAGTGCCCGGAGGAAACCCACGCAAACACGGAGAGAACATACAAACTCTTTGCAGATGTTGTCCTTGGTGGGGTTCGAACCCAGGACTCCAGCGCTGCAAGGCTGCTGTGCTAACCACTGCGCCACCGTGCCGCCCAAATATACGGCTATATCTACTAATACCTTACATATATTTATATGTTTTTTTGCACGTATATTTTTTGCAGGGTGCAGCTGGGCCCAAATTGTTCTGTACACTGTGGCCTCTGTTCACACAGGATGCATTTTAGCACTGGGCAGCCCGCCATATGGCGTCATTAATAGGCTGTAGCCAGACGCTTTGTATTCCTTGTGTGAACACGCCACATACAGAGTATTTTATCTTAGTGCATTGGTGTACCACATGGCCAAACCCTTATTGAAGACTGGCTGTTTCATTAGGTATTGAACCTGTGCATTTTCTATTTTGTTTGGGTCCGCTGCACCCTGCTTGTGCATTTGTATTGAGGCCTATTTAGACAGGTAAGCATCTTTGCCTGTTTTTGGTGTTTTTTCTTGAATGTGTCCTTTTTTGGTGTTTTTCATGTTTAGGTATAGATAGACAAACCCCAATAAAATGACTCTTTTTGCCACAGTAAAGCACATCCTCGTTTTGCGTCGAACTGGGGAAGCCCACCTAACTGAATATGTTCTTCAGAACACAAGGGGAGGACTTCAGTTCTAGGAAGTACCACAGGGGGGTCACTACAGGTGTTTCCCGGAGGCATTTGTCTATACGTATGATAAGAGTCATGGCAGCCTCCAACAGCACTTGAGTTTCGTACTGTGCCAATGCATCTTTTAACCCTTATTGAAGGCTGGCTGTTTCATTAGGTATTGCACCTGTGCATTTGCTATTTTGTTTGGGTCCGCTGCACCCTGCTTGTGCATTTGTATTGAGGCCTATTTAGACAGGTAAGCATCTTTGCCTGTTTTTGGTGTTTTTTCTTGAATGTGTCCTTTTTTGGTGTTTTTCATGTTTAGGTATAGATAGACAAACCCCAATAAAATGACTCTTTTTGCCACAGTAAAGCACATCCTCGTTTTGCGTCGAACTGGGGAAGCCCACCTAACTGAATATGTTCTTCAGAACACAAGGGGAGGACTTCAGTTCTAGGAAGTACCACAGGGGGGTCACTACAGGTGTTTCCCGGAGGCATTTGTCTATACGTATGATAAGAGTCATGGCAGCCTCCAACAGCACTTGAGTTTCGTACTGTGCCAATGCATCTTTTAACCCTTATTGAAGGCTGGCTGTTTCATTAGGTATTGCACCTGTGCATTTGCTATTTTGTTTGGGTCCGCTGCACCCTGCTTGTGCATTTGTATTGAGGCCTATTTAGACAGGTAAGCATCTTTGCCTGTTTTTGGTGTTTTATCTATACCTAAACAGCAGAAACTGTTGAAAAACTTCTGATCCCAGATTATCTGGAGGTTTACAACCTGGGCGTATATATTTCCTCTACAGGTGTGTCTCAGTTTATCCTACTTGTAGAAGTGGTTAGGAAACTGAGACTATATCTGTCCTACTGGATAATGGGGCAGGAGCCAATATGGTGCTCGGTTCACTAAGATCCATGGTTTTTCCTGTAATAAGCTGGTGAAGTCCATTCCCATATATGCCATAGACTCTGCACCTCTAGGACAGGGAAGCTTTACACAAATAGCGCAAAAGGTGAACATTCCATGTAGGAGCTCTTCACAGAGAGCCCCTTACCTGTTACTTTCTGGAAGGCCTCCTTACTCCTATTGCGTTGGGTCTTCCCTGGTTGATTATGCACATGTAAGTTGTTTTTTGATTTCACTATTTGTCTTATGTATTTATACATTATCATTTGTGTCCCAGGCCTCCTGGAGGAGGGGGAGGGAACAGGTTAGGGTATAAAAGGAGAACAGTAAGGCTGGTGGCTCAAAACTCCTCACCTTTAGCGGTACCTTTGGGAGCAGGGATAGTTAGAGCCCCAGCTCCAGGGCCGCTTTCCCTAATCTCGTACAGTTACAGTATGACACAATTAGCATATATAAGACTAATATAAGAAATCAGGTGTAGACACATGGCTATGTATGATAGCATACCTCTAAATAATGAGGTCACCAAAAAATTGTCAGATCGAATCAAGGATCAGCTCACCGACACAAAATGAGGATTTAAAAATCCTCCAAAAAATTCAAACAAGTCACAGAGAAAAAAGCAGAGATGTTTACCTGCAGAAGCTTCCAACCAAATGCACCAGCAGGGCGCAGCGGACCCGATAAATGATGGCAAACACACAGGTGTTTGGCATTAGTGCACAAAAAGATAAGAGATACTAGTCTGTATATGGCATAATTCACACAAGCAATGCAGAGCATCTGGTTTACAGCCTATTAGTAAAGGTACTGTCACACTAGACGATATCGCTAGCGATCCGTGACGTTGCAGCGTCCTCGCTAGCGATATCGTCCAGTGTGACAGGCAGCAGCGATCAGGCCCCTGCTGGGAGATCGCTGGTCGGGGAAGAAAGTCCAGAACTTTATTTCGTCGCTGGACTCCCCGTAGACATCGCTGAATCGGCGTGTGTGACACCGATTCAGCGATGTCTTCGCTGGTAATCAGGGTAAACATCGGGTAACTAAGCGCAGGGCCGCGCTTAGTAACCCGATGTTTACCCTGGTTACCATCCTAAAAGTAAAAAAACAAACACTACATACTTACCTACAGCCGTCTGTCCTCCAGCGCTGTGCTCTGCACTCCTCCTGCTCTGGCTGTGAGCGTCGGTCAGCCGGAATGCAGAGCGGTGACGTCACCGCTCTGCTTTCTGGCTGCCTGGCGCTCACAGCCAGACCAGAGAAGCAGAGCGCCGAGGACAGACGGCTGTAGGTAAGTATGTAGCGTTTGTTTTTTTACTTTTTAGGATGGTAACCAGGGTAAACATCGGGTTACTAAGCGCGGCCCTGCGCTTAGTTACCCGATGTTTACCCTGGTTACCGGGGACCTCGGGATCGTTGGTCGCTGGAGAGCTGTCTGTGTGACAGCTCTCCAGCGACCAAACAGCGACGCTGCAGCGATCCGGATCGTTGTCGGTATCGCTGCAGCGTCGCTATGTGTGACGGTACCTTAACGCACATACAGGTCCTTCTCAAAAAATTAGCATATAGTGTTAAATTTCATTATTTACCATAATGTAATGATTACAATTAAACTTTCATATATTATAGATTCATTATCCACCAACTGAAATTTGTCAGGTCTTTTATTGTTTTAATACTGATGATTTTGGCATACAACTCCTGATAACCCAAAAAACCTGTCTCAATAAATTAGCATATTTCACCCATCCAATCAAATAAAAGTGTTTTTTAATAACAAACAAAAAAACCAACAAATAATAATGTTCAGTTATGCACTCAATACTTGGTCGGGAATCCTTTGGCAGAAATGACTGCTTCAATGCGGCGTGGCATGGAGGCAATCAGCCTGTGACACTGCTGAGATGTTATGGAGGCCCAGGATGCTTCAATAGCGGCCTTAAGCTCATCCAGAGTGTTGGGTCTTGCGTCTCTCAACTTTCTCTTCACAATATCCCACAGATTCTCTATGGGGTTCAGGTCAGGAGAGTTGGCAGGCCAATTGAGCACAGTAATACCATGGTCAGTAAACCATTTACCAGTGGTTTTGGCACTGTGAGCAGGTGCCAGGTCGTGCTGAAAAATGAAATCTTCATCTCCATAAAGCATTTCAGCCGATGGAAGCATGAAGTGCTCCAAAATCTCCTGATAGCTAGCTGCATTGACCCTGCCCTTGATGAAACACAGTGGACCAACACCAGCAGCTGACATGGCACCCCACACCATCACTGACTGTGGGTACTTGACACTGGACTTCAGGCATTTTGGCATTTCCTTCTCCCCAGTCTTCCTCCAGACTCTGGCACCTTGATTTCCGAATGACATGCAAAATTTGCTTTCATCAGAAAAAAGTACTTGGGACCACTTAGCAACAGTCCAGTGCTGCTTCTCTGTAGCCCAGGTCAGGCGCCTCTGCCGCTGTTTATGGTTCAAAAGTGGCTTTACCTGGGGAATGCGGCACCTGTAGCCCATTTCCTGCACACGCCTGTGCACGGTGGCTCTGGATGTTTCCACACCAGACTCAGTCCACTGCTTCCTCAGGTTCCCCAAGGTCTGGAATCGGTCCTTCTCCACAATCTTCCTCAGGGTCCGGTCTCCTCTTCTCGTTGTACAGCGTTTTCTGCCACATTGTTTCCTTCCAACAGACTTACCATTGAGGTGCCTTGATACAGCACTCTGGGAACAGCCTATTTGTTGAGAAATTTCTTTCTGGGTCTTACCCTCTTGCTTGAGGGTGTCAATGATGGCCTTCTTGACATCTGTCAGGTCGCTAGTCTTACCCATGATGGGGGTTTTGAGTAATGAACCAGGCAGGGAGTTTATAAAAGCCTCAGGTATCTTTTGCATGTGTTTAGAGTTAATTAGTTGATTCAGAAGATTAGGGTAATAGGTCGTTTAGAGAACCTTTTCTTGATATGCTAATTTATTGAGACAGGTTTTTTGGGTTATCAGGAGTTGTATGCCAAAATCATCAGTATTAAAACAATAAAAGACCTGACAAATTTCAGTTGGTGGATAATGAATCTATAATATATGAAAGTTTAATTGTAATCATTACATTATGGTAAATAATGAAATTTAACACTGTATGCTAATTTTTTGAGAAGGACCTGTACAGGCGGGCTGCCCAGTGCTACAAAATGCATGCTGTGCGAACAGAGGCCAATAGTTTACAGAGCCATCTTGGTCCGACTGCGCCCTGCAAGATAAAGTGCAAAAAGAAAACCACATATCAATGTATGTAAGGTATTAGTTTATATTGGGGCCTCAATACGTAAGCTGGCAACCCACATCAAGGGTCCTTACAATTTGCTAGTCCTAACGCTAAACATTGAGTAAAAGCTCACCGACACAAAAAGAGGATTTAAAAATCCTCCCAAAAATTCAAAAAAGTGACAGAGAAAAAAGCAGAGATGTTTACCTGCAGAAGCCTCCAACCAAATGCACCAGCAGGGCGCAGCGGACCCGATAAATGATGGCAAACACACAGGTGCAAAAAATACCGATGAAACAACCACTTTGAATCCAGTGTTGGCTGTTTGGCATTAGTGCACAAAAAGATAAGAGATACTAGTCTGTATATGGCATAATTCACACAAGCAATGCAAAGCATCTGGTTTACAGCCTATTAGTAACGCACATACAGGCGGGCTGCCCAGTGCTACAAAATGCATGCTGTGCGAACAGAGGCCAATAGTTTACAGAGCCATCTTGGTCCGACTGCGCTCTGCAAGATAAAGTGCAAAAAGAAAACCACATATTAATGTATGTAAGGTATTAGTTTATATTGGGGCCTTTATACGTAAGCTGGCAACCAACGTCAAGGGTCCTTACAATTTGCCAGTCCTAACGCTAAACATTGAGTAAAAGCTCACCGACACAAAAAGAGGACTTACAAATCCTCCAAAAAATTCAAAAAAGTCACAGAGAAAAAAGCAGAGATGTTTACCTGCAGAAGCCTCCAACCAAATGCACCAGCAGGGTGCAGCGGAATACTTTTTTGCACCTGTGTGTTTGCAATCATTTATCGGGTCCGCTGCGCCCTGCTGGTGCATTTGGTTGGAGGCTTCTGCAGGTAAACATCTCTGCTTTTTTCTCTGCGAATCAAGGATCACCAAGCTACGACTTGCCTATTTTGGACACACCATTGGACACAGAAGAAGACCAGTAACCCTATACCTCGATATCATCAAGATAACAGTATAGAAGACCCTGGTGGACCTATCTAGTCTTGCACAACATCGATCTTCCTACAGATCATTCATCCATCAAGTCGCCATGGCTCGAGATCGAGCCAAAGGCCATTAAGAATAGAGTGACTCATGGTGTCATGCTCTCTGATAGTAGAAGTCCTTTTTACATTTTTTTTTATCCAGGTACAGATCATTATAAAGACTTCTTCTAACCATGTCTTGTCTCTTTACCAACTTTCTGTTGTGGTGCAAGGAAGGCTGTTTTCAATGCTCCCCACACAGTGTAAGTTCCCTCTCTAGTTTAGAGCTATACATTGTTTGTCCTGTCAGGACTTTGAAGACTACCATAGGCTTTCTAGAATTATTCATTCCCTTGATTTTTCAGCAGATGGCAGCAAAGTCAAACTGAATAACAGTTAATTTTCTAGTCACCGGTTATGCATGTTAATTCACCGTATGTATTAAATTCAATATAAATGTATATATTAGTATTTTTAACTGGTCTGTCATAAGAAATTTTTACCATCTTCAGAGTTTTGGTATTGGAGTCTGATGATTATACACTGATTTCTGCTCTGCATCATTGATCTTTACAAAAACACAAAACTGAGCCAGAGTATGACTTGAAAACATGCAGGATGTAAAAGCATGTTCACACTGGCCATGGAAACAAACAAAACCAAAGAAAAGACAATGTGTGCATGTACCCTTATGAAAATAAATACCGTAAGTAAAAAAGCAAGTGCATTAAATAATTAACATAGGGTACTTAGTAAACGCTGTTTTTGATTAAAAAAAAGCATAAAGCTATCCCACCGTGACAAGGTATACCCAATTGGGACAGTAACTACACTCTCTAATATTAAATGCTACCTAGTGTGAATACTTATTTATTTTTATTAGGGCATATGCACACATTGTCTTTTCTTTGGTTTTGTTTTAGCATTGCTCTTTAGAATATCATTTTTATTTGATTGTATCTAATATTATGTGCTAATTAAGGTGTTATATATTTTCAAAGTAGGCATAACAACGTCACCAGGTGTAATAACTCGATGTATTCATGTATACTGCTCAAAAAATAAAGGAAACACTTAAACAAGAGAATATAACTCCAAGTAAATCAAACTTCTGTGAAATCAAACTGTCCACTTAGGAAGCAACACTGTTTGACCATTGGCAATTCTCAAGACACACTCAAAGAAGTGGTTCTGCAGGTGGGGACCACAGATAACATCTCTTTACCAATGCTTTCTGGCTGATGTTTTGGTCACTTTTGAATGTTGGTTGTGCTTTCACACGTGTGGTAGCATGAGACGGACTTTACAACCCACACAAGTGGCTCAGGTAGTGCAGCTCATCCTGGATGGCACATCAATGCGAGCTGTGGCAAGTAGGTTTGCTGTGTCTGTCAGCGTAGTGTCCAGAGGTTGGAGGCGCTACCAGGAGACAGACCAGTACACCAGGAGACATGGAGGGGGCCATAGGAGGGCAGCAACCCAGCAGCAGGACAACTACCTCAGCCTTTGTGCAAGGAGGAACAGGAGGAGCACTGTTAGAGCCCTGCAAAATGACCTCCAGCAGGCCACAAATGTGCATGTGTCTGCACAAACAGTTAGAACCCGACTCCATGAGGATGGTCTCAGTGCCCGATGTCCACAGATGGGGTTTGTGCTCACAGCCCAACACCGTGCAGGACGCTTGGCATTTGCCACAGAACAGCAGGATTGGCAAATTCGCCACTGGTGCCCTGTGCTCTTCACAGATGAAAGCAGGTTCACACTGAGCACATGTGACAGACATGACAGAGTCTGAAGACACAGTGGAGAGTGATCTGCTGCCTGCAACATCCTTCAGCATGACCAGTTTAGCAGTGGATCAGTAATGGTGTGGGGTGGCATTTCTTTAGAGGGCGGCACAGCCCTGCAAGTGCTCACAAGAGGTAGCCTGACTGCCATTAGGTACCGAGATGAGGTCCTCAGACCCCTTGTGAGACCATATGCGGTTGGCCCTGGGTTCCTCCTAATTATTATTATTTATTATTATAGCGCCATTTATTCCATGGCGCTTTACATGTGAGGAGGGGTATACATAATAAAAACAAGTACAATAATCTTGAACAATACAAGTCATAACTGGTACAGGAGGAGAGAGGACCCTGCCCGCGATGGCTCACAATCTACAAGGGATGGATGAGGATACAATAGGTGAGGGTAGAGCTGGTCGTGCAGCGGTTTGGTCGATCGGTGATTACTGCAGGTTGTAGGCTTGTCGGAAGAGGTGGGTCTTCAGGTTATTTTTGAAGGTTTCTATGGTAGGCAAGAGTCTGATGTGTTGTGGTAGAGAGATCCAGAGTAGGGGTGATGCGCGAGAGAAATATTGTATGCGATTGTGGGAAGAGGAGATAAGAGGGGAGCAGAGAAGGAGATTTTGTGAGAATCGGAGGTTGCGTGCAGGAAAGTACCGGGAGACGAGGTCACAGATGTATGGAGGAGACAGGTTGTGGATGGCTTTGTATGTCATGGTTAGGCTTTTGTACTGGAGTCTCTGGGTAATGGGGAGCCAGTGAAGGGATTGACAGAGGGAGAGGCCGGGAAATAGCGGAGGGACAGGTGGATTAGACAGGCAGCAGAGTTTAGAATAGATTGGAGGGGTGCGAGAGTGTTAGAGGGGAGGCCACAGAGCAGGAGGTTACAGTAGTCGAGGTGGGAGATGATGAGGGCATGGACTAGGGTTTTTGCAGATTCTTGGTTAAGGAATGTACGGATCTGTGAAATATTTTTGAGTTGAAGGTGGCAGGAACTGGAAAGGGCTTGGATATGTTGTTTGAAGGAGAGATCAGTGTCAAGGATTACCCCAAGACAGCAAGCTTGTGGGACTGGGGAGAGTGGGCAGCTGTTTACTGTAATTGATATGCAGCACCCCAGGGTCCTGGTTGTTGCAGTAATATCATTCTCCTCTAGGGGGGAGTGGTGTTACGTTTGGAGGCAATGAAAGACAACTGAATCCAGGTACCACAAACATACAACACATTTCATACTCCAGGCCACCAGGGGGAGCTATGCTCCTATTTATTAGGGAACTTCTCACACTTAGGTAAAACTGGTTGCCTGGATAGGAAGTTAGGCAGTTGCTGGCTGAGCTTTGCTCAGGTAGCTGGTCCCTGACAGGGGTGGGATCCTGTCAGAGGCCGAGACAGAAGGACATGGAGCAGCCTCCCATAAAGAGACATTGAAGGAGAACTGTATTGTAGAGAGGGTGAAGAAGTCGTAGCAAAGGAGTGGATATCAGAGGTAGTTCTGCCCTGCACAGGCTGCCTCCTTCTGAGGCGCAAGATCCCGGTAGCCGGAACATCGAGGGAGCAACAGTCCTTTATGCCTTGCTCCAGGGACCGGCAGGGTAGCTAATTTCACTTACTTGCCCGCCCTATACCCAGGAGGCAAGGTGGCACCCACGAGAGGCTGGGGCATGATAGAGTCCCTGTAAAAAGCCTTAAGCCACTGGTCATACGGTTTTGTCCTATCCATCTGAGGGACAGAGAGAGAGACATTTCATCTGTAACATCTTTGACAGTTGTGAGGACCTTATGAGAAGCTTAGCAGTAAGGTACTACAACACCACGGCGCTAGAGGAAGGCTACTGATTTCTACCTGGACAAGGGGACTCTGGATTTGCCTCCAAACCGGCCGGACTATGCCTGCCCTGTGGTCTATGCTCTGGATTGTGGATGCTGAGCCTTCAGTAAAAAGGTAAAGAGACTGCAACCTTGAGTCCTCGTTCTTCACTGCGTCTCACACCATCCACCATCTATACACTGGGAAGCCCTGGGGATATACTTCACCTGTGGGAAGGTATACCATCTCGCTGCCATAAGATCACTCCAGCGGACCCCTAAGCAGCGCCGGTCAACCTGACCTAATACCACAGGTGGTGTCACAAACATTTTTTTTCACACAGCTTAAGGCCGGTTTCACACGTCAGTGGCTCCGGTACGTGAGGTGACAGTTTCCTCACGTACTGGAGCCACTGACACACGTAGACACATTGAAATCAATGCATCTGTGCAGATGTCATTGATTTTTTGCGGACCGTGTCTCCGTGTGCCAAACACAGAGACATGTCAGTGTTCGTGGGAGCGCACGGATTACACAGACCCATTAAAGTCAATGGGTCCATGTGCAGTCCGTGTGCCGTGCAGGAGACAGCGCAACAGTAAGCGCTGTCCCCCCCACTGGTGCTGAAGCCGCCATTCATATCTTCTTTGCAGCAGCGTTTGCTGTAGAGAAGATATGAATATTCCTTTTTTTTTGTTTCTCGTGTTTAAAATAAAGATCCATGTGCCCACCCCCCTCCCACCCCCTGTGCGCCCGCCCGCTGATCTTAAAATACTCACCCGGCTCCCTCGCTGGCTGACGCTGCTTCCTGTCCTGGCCGCACCTTCTACTGTATGAGCGGTCACGTGGGGCCGCCGATTACAGTCATGGGGTGGAGCCGCATATTCATTACTGTAAATGAGCGGCCCCACGTTAATTTATGTTCCACCTCCCAGGCAGGCCATATAGCCACTTGAATCTATACATTGTCCAAGTAAACGGTATGTAAAACTCCACCACTGTACTACCACGGTGCCACAACATAGGTCACTCTCTTATACCACTAGTATCCACCCACCATCATTTTCGCCATAGTCATATGCATAGGATGTTGCATATGTTGTATATACTTTGGTTATTTTTGTTCACAGTTTTATTTATGTTTTCCCAATTATGGTTTTTAATTATACTGTATTGTATGTACATACTTATTTCAGTTACTCATGAAGGTCCAGCTGTGGGACCGAAACATTTTCTGATTTGGGATAATAAATCTTTCGTTTCTGCACACCACAAAGTTGAGTGCCGGGTTTTGTATTATTTGCGAATACCACAGGTGGCATCACGAACATATCCCTTTACAGACCTTTCCCCCTTTTTCAACGGACCTCCCGAGGGCCACGGACCGGGTCAGCCACAGTGACATCCCTCTTGAGAACCGAAGGACCCGGTATGAGTACCCCTTGCCCATGGGGGCGCTCCAGAAAGGTTCGTTGGGGGGGGGTCGCGTGAGATGGGGGAAAGACGATGAATTCTGTTTTGTCCATGTTAAGTTTTAGAAATCTAGCGGAGAAGAAGGATGAAATAGCGGACAGACATTGAAGGATTCTGGTTAGTAGGGTGGTGATATCTGGTCCAGAGATGTAAATCTGTGTGTCGTCAGCATAGAGATGATACTGAAAACCATGACAATGCAGGACAATGCCAGACCTCATGTGGAGTGTGTCAGCAGTTCCTGCAAGATGAAGGCATTGAAGCTATGGACTGGCCGCCCGTTCCCCAGACCTGAATCCGATTGAACACATCTGGGACATCATGTCTCGCACCATCCACCAACATCACGTTGCACCACAGACTGTCCAGGAGTTCGCGGATGCTTTAGTCCAGGTCTGAGAGGAGATACCTTAGAAGACCATCCACCGTCTCATCAGGAGCATGCCCAGGCGTTGTAGGGAGATCATACAGGCACGTGGATGCCACACACACTACTGAGCATCATTTCCTTGTCTTGAGGCATTTCCACTGAAGTTGGATCAGCCTATAACTTCATTTTCCACTTTTATTTTGAGCATCATTCCAAATCCAGACCTCCGTGAGATATTAGTTGTGCCTCATGAGAAGGAAATGATGCTCAGGTCTGAGTGCCCAATGTCCACAGATGGGGTTTGTTCTCACAGCCCAACACCGTGCAGGATGCTTGGCATTTACCTCAGAACACCAGGATTGGCAAATTCGCCACTGGCGCCCTGTGCTCTTCACAGATGAAAGCAGGTTCACACTGAGCACATGTGACAGACATGACAGTGTGTGGAGAAGCCGTGGAGAGTGATCTGCTGCCTGCAACATCCTTCAGCATGACCGGTTTGGCAGTGGGTCAGTAATGGTGGGGGGTGGCATTTCTTTGCAGGGCCGCACAGCCCTCTATGTGCTCGCCAGAGGTAGCCTGACTGCCATTAGGTACCGAGATGAGATCCTCAGACCCCTTGTGAGACCATATGCTGGTGCGGTTGGCCCTTGGTTCCTCCTAATGCAGGACAATGCCAGATCTCATGTGGCTGGAGTGTGTCAGCTGTTCCTGTAAGATGAAGGCATTGAAGCTATGGACTGGCTCACCCATTCCCCAGACCTGAATCCGATTGAACCCATCTGAGACATCATGTCTCACTCCATCCACCAACATACCAACATCACATTGCACCACAGACTTCTAGGAGTTGGCGGATGCTTTAGTCCAGGTCTGGGAAGAGATCCCTCAGGAGACCATCTGCCACCTCATCAGGAGCATGACCAGGCATTGTAGGGAGATCATACAGGCACATGGAGGCCACACACACTACTGAGCATAATTTCCTTGTATTGAGGCATTTCCACTGAAGTTGGATCAGCCTGTAACTTCACTTTCCACTTTGATTTTGAGCATCATTCCAACTCCAGACCTCCATGGGATATTAGATGTGATTTACGTTGATCATTTTTAGGTTTTATTGTTCTCAACCCATTCCACTATGTAATGAATAAAGATTTACAACTGGAATATTTCATTCCGTGATAGCTAGGATGTGGGATTTAGTGTTCCCTTTCCTTTTTTGAGCAGTGTATCTATATATCTATTATCTATCTATCTATCTATCTATCTAATATCTATTATCTACAGTTGTGCTCAAAAGTTTACATACCCCAGCAGAATTTTTGCTTTCTTGGCCTTTTTTTTCAGAGAATATGAATGACAACATGGTTAATGGTTGGGTGAAGCTATTTATTGTCAAACTACTGTGTTTTCTCTCTTTAAATCATAATGACAACCCAAAACATCCAAATGATCCTGATCAAAAGTTCACATACCCTGGGGACTTTGGCCTGATAACATGCACAGAAGTTGACACAAATGAGTTTGAATGGCTACTAAAAGTAACATCCTCACCTGTGACCTGTTTGCTTGTAATCAGAGTGTGTGAATTAAAGCTGAGTGACTTTCTGAGATCTAGACAGACTCTTGCATCTTTCATCCAGCCACTGACGTTTCTGGATTGTGAGTCATAGGGAAAGCAAAAGAATTGTCAACGGATCTACAGGAAAAGGTAGTTTAACTGTATAAAACAGGAAAGGGATACAAAAAGATATCCATGGAATTGATAATGCCAGTCAGCAGTGTTCAAACTTTGATTAACAAATGGAATATCATCTGGGGCGCTGTAAAAACAAAACCACGGTCAGGTAGACCAACAAAAATGTTGTCCACATCTGCCAGGAAAATTGTGCGGAATGCAAGGAAAAGCTAACAAATAACATCAGCTGAAATACAGGACTCTCTGAAATCTAGCGGTGTGGCTGTCTCAAGATGCACAATAAGGAGGCACTTGAAGAAAAATGGGCTGCATGGTCAAGTCGCTAGAAGAAAGCCATTACTGCGCAAATGCTACAAAGTATCTTGCCTAAACTATGTAAAACAGCACAGAGACAAGCATCAAAACTTCTGGAACAGAGTAATTTGAAGTGATGAGACCAAAATTGAACTTTTTGGCAACAACCATAAACGTTACATTTGGTGAGAGGTCATCAAGGCCTGTGATGAAAGGAACACCATTCCTACTGCAAAGCACGGAGGTGGATCGCTGATGTTTTGGGGATGTGTGAGCTACAAAGGCACAGGAAACTTGGTCAAAGTTGAAATAAAGATGAATGCAGCACATTATCAGCAAATACTGGAGGCAAATTTGCACTCATCAGCATGGAAGCTGCGTATGGGACGTACTTGGACGTTCCAACATGACAATGATCCAAAACAGAAGGCCAAGTCGACCTGTCATTGGCTACAGCAGGACAATGTGAAGGTTCTGGAGTGGCCATCTCAGTCTCTTGACCTCAATATCCTTGAGCCACTCTGGGGAGATCTCAAGCACGCAGTTCATGCTAGACAGCCCAGGAATTTACAGAAGCCGGAGGCTTTTTGCCAAAAAGAGTGGGCAGCTTTACCATCTGAGAAAATATAGAACCTCATGCACAACTACCACAAACGACTTCAAGCTGTCATTGATGTTAGAGGGGGCAATACACGGTATTAAGAAATGGGGTATGTAAACTTTTGATTAGGGTCATTTGGATGTTTTGAGATGTCATTATGATTTAAATGAACTCTGTCACCTGAATTTGGAGGGAACAATTTTCAGCCATAGGGGCGGGGTTTCGGGTGTTTGATTCACCCTTTCCTTACCCGCTGGCTGCATGCTGGCTGCAATATTGGATTGAAGTTCATTCTCTGCCCTCCATAGTACACGCCTGCGCAAGGCAAAATTGCCTTGTGCAGGCATGTACTACGGAGGACAGAGAATGAACTTCAATCCAATAATGCAGCCAGTATGTGTTAGGGCTAGCGGAACGCACCGAGTAGAAATAGATATTTATTATTAATGGTGCGTTCGCAGCCCGGGGTCCACCGTGCAGGAAGAACCTGCTGCTAGTGAATGGTGGCACAATATGGCGGTGTAGACTAGCTCTGTTACCTCACAGAGCAGCCGCGAGAGGAAAGCACTGCGCCCTGTTAGCCTCACAGGAGCACAAGCTTACTGCCAAGCTGATAGCAGTCTGTGGTTAAGCAACACGCAATCTCCTCACCGGAGAAGCCGGTCTTCTAGGGGCTTATTTCAGCCGGGTCCCTGAACACACTCATACAATCTCCTCACCGGAGGTGCCGGTATTCTAGGGGCTTATTTCAGCCGGGTCCCTGAACACACTTATGCTAACCACACTGGCGCAAAGCACATATGACTTGATACTAGCGCATGGCCGTGCGGTCATGCGCAGTTTATATAGCTGCAGCACAGGAAGTGGCTATAGAACTTTTGCCCTTCCAAGACCTGCCAAGAGGACCAATGGAATGTGCCGCAGAGCCTGAGCACATGACCCTCGATCTCCAACGGGAGATCTTGCCCTGGGCATGCTCAGTGTGTGCAGATAAGGACTTAGTCCCAGAGAAGTCCGCTCGCTGCTGACCAGTATAGGCTTTAAAGGCAGAAGCTGGAGAAGCAGCAGTAACTCTTCTCACAGAGTCAGACTGAGCGAGACACTGGGATCGACGTCCCTGCTGAGCAGACTCCACTGCGGCTGGAGGAGAATGGGAGACCGCAGCGGAGATGGATCAAGATTCCCCCTGTGCCACAGAGGAAACTCGACTCCTAACATTACCCCCCCTCCTAGGGCCCCCCTCCTTGGGCCTCGCTACGTTCGAAGGCAGCAATGAGCTGCGGAGCCCGAATGTGCTCAACAGGCTCCCAGGACCTGTCCTCGGGACCATAACCCTTCCAGTCCACCAAATAAAATTTTTTACCACGTACCACCTTGCACCCCAAAATAGCGTTCACCTCATAATCGTCCGAAGACGAACCCGATGTCCCAGCAGATGACGCGGAGAACCGGGACATATACACGGGTTTCAAGAGGGACACATGAAAGGTGTCGGTGATACCCAGGTGTGGCGGAAGGGCCAAACGATAGACCACAGGATTAACCTGCTCGAGGACCTTGAATGGGCCCAAGTAGCGAGGAGCAAATTTAGTGGACTCAACTCGCAGCCTGATGTTACGGGCGGAGAGCCACACCAAGTCGCCAGGAGCAAAGGTCGGGGCAGGGCGCCGATGTGCATCGGCGGAGGACCTCATTCTCTCCTTCAAGGCCCGAATGGCATCCTGAGTGCGGTCCCAAATGTCCCGTGCCTCCACTGCCCAGTCTGCCACCCTGGAGTCAGCAGAGGACACGGGCATAGGCACAGGAACCCGCGGATGCTGGCCGTAATTAAGGAGGAAAGGAGTCTGACCGGTGGAGTCGGCTACAGCGTTATTAAGGGTGAACTCTGCCCATGGTAATAAAGATGCCCAGTCATCCTGCCTGGCAGAAACAAAATGTCGTAGATATGTGACCAGAGTCTGATTGGCCCTCTCTACCAACCCATTCGTCTCGGGATGATATGCGGAAGAGAGATTTAACTCAATGCTGAGAAGACGACAAAGCTCTCTCCAGAACCGAGACGCAAACTGGGGACCCCGGTCACTGACAATTTTGTCTGGCATGCCGTGTAGGCGGAAGATGTGTCTTATGAACAACGCTGCCAAGGCCCGTGCAGAAGGTAACCGTGGGAGCGGCACCAAGTGCACCATTTTCGAGAAATGATCGGTAATAACCCAAATGACGGTACAGCCGCGAGACTTGGGCAAACCCACTACAAAGTCCATCCCGACCATCTCCCAGGGCCTGTCTGCCACCGGCAAGGGATAGAGTAACCCAGACGGCCGTTGTCGAGGAGACTTATTTTTGGCGCATGAGACACACGCCAGAACGTAATCTCTGACATCTCGCAGCATATGCGGCCACCAGTACGTCCTCGCCAGCAGCTCAGATGTCCTTTTTGTCCCAAAGTGTCCACCCACCCTGGAGGAATGAGCCCAAGAGAGAACCTCCGGTCACAAATTTATGGGCACAAAAGTCTTGCCCGGAGGCACAGACTCAAGCGACACCGGAGCCATGGTTCTCAAGCTCTCAGAAGGAACAATAAGCCGAGGCTCTCCTTCCTCCTCCTCAGATGACACAACAGAGCGAGAAAGAGCATCAGCTCGAATGTTCTTCTCCCCAGCGACATAATGGAGGGTGAAGTGGAATCGGGAGAAGAATAAGGACCATCTGGCCTGGCGAGAATTTAGCCGCTGGGCTGTTTGCAAATATAGCAAATTTTTGTGGTCTGTAAATACTTGAAAGGGAAAACGAGCCCCCTCCAAGAGATGTCTCCACTCAGAGAAAGCCAATTTCATCGCTAGCAACTCCCTGTCCCCGATGGAATAATTCCTCTCCGCTGGTGTGAAGGTCTTGGAGAAGAAGAAGCACGGATGCTTCCGACCTTGAGCATCCTTTTGGAAGAGGACTGCTCCAGCACCAACGGAAGAGGCATCCACCTCCATTATAAACGGCTTATTGACATCGGGACGATGTAGGATGGGAGCGCTAGCAAAATGAGACTTAGTAGAAGAAAAGGCCCTGGAGACCTCTTCAGACCACACTTTGGGATTTGCTCCCTTCTTGGTGAGGGCTACCAAGGGAGCTATCAAAGTTGAGAAATGGGGAATGAACTGGCGGTAATAATTAATGAACCCCATAAAGCGCTGCACCGCTTTAAGTGAATGAGGTTCTTGCCAGTCCATCACAGCCTGTAGTTTGGCAGGATCCATAGCCAATCCCTGGGCAGAGATGATATAGCCCAGGAAAGGTAAAGACTCCTGCTCAAACACACACTTCTCCAACTTTGCGTAAAGAGAGTTTGCCCGTAAGAGGTCGAAGACTCGGCCAACATCTCTCCGGTGGGAGTCAATATCTGGAGAGAAGATGAGAATATCATCCAGATAGACTACGACCGAGGTGGAAAGCATATCCCGGAAGATGTCGTTGACAAAGTCTTGGAAAACGGCTGGAGCGTTACAGAGCCCGAAGGGCATCACCAGATACTCATAGTGCCCATCTCTGGTGTTAAACGCCGTCTTCCATTCGTCCCCCTCACGAATGCGAATCAGGTTATAAGCTCCCCGCAGGTCTAATTTGGTAAATACCTTAGCTCCCCGTAGCCTATCAAAAAGCTCAGAAATCAGGGGCAGCGGGTACTTATTCTTAACGGTGATGGCGTTAAGACCCCTGTAGTCTATGCAAGGACGCAATTCTCCATTCTTCTTCTGTACGAAGAAGAACCCTGCCCCTGCTGGTGACACTGACTTCCTAATAAATCCTCTTGCCAAATTCTCCTGGATGTATTGGGACATAGCCTCCGTCTCCGGGAGAGAGAGGGGATAGACACGTCCCCGAGGAGGTTCTGCTCCAGGCAAGAGATCTATAGGACAGTCATAGGGACGGTGAGGCGGAAGGGTCTCCGCGGCCTTTTTGGAGAAGACGTCTGCATAAGACCAATAGTATTTGGGGAGAGTAGAGAGATCTGCAGGTATCTCAGTGGTGGAAACCTGAACGCACTCTTTCACACATCTGCCCTTACAGGATTTACTCCAACCCAATATCCTCCCAGAGGTCCACTCAATATGTGGGGAGTGGAAACGGAGCCAGGGTATTCCCAGCAGAATCTCATCCATTCCCTCGGGAAGGACAAGAAGGGAAATAATCTCCTGGTGGGATGGGGACATGGCTAACGTGAAAGGAACAGTCTGATGTGTGATCTGTAATGGAAGTGTCGACCCATTCACCACTCTTACGGTTACTGGTTTGGCAAGCATAACCAGAGGTATTGCGTGGCGCAGAGCAAAAGCAGAAGACATAAAATTTCCCTCTGCTCCTGAATCCACACAAAGCTCTACTGTAAGAGTGGATGTGCCTAACAGGATTGTCCCTTTAAAGGACAATTTTGAGGAAAATGCCGCAGTGTCCAGTGAACCTCCTCCAATGGACACTAGACGCGATCGTTTTCCCGACCGCCGTGGACATTTATTAGCGTAATGTCCCGGTTGCTGGCAATTTTTACATACCACAGGTACTTGAACGGTCTGAGACCTAGGTCCCGCTCGAGAAACCTCCATGGCCTCATGGGAGTCGGACGCCATAACAGGAGATTCTAGAGGTTTGGCAAAGGTGGGAGCCAGCCGAAACCTCTGCCTACACTGGGTCCGCTCCAACCTCCGCTCATTAAAACGGAGATCGATGCGGGTAGCTATAGTAATAAGCTCCTCCAGTGTGGCGGGAATCTCCCTGGTGGCCAAGGCGTCCTTCACATGATCTGCCAGTCCTTTCCAGAACACCGGAATAAGGACTTTATCCGGCCATTCCAGCTCAGAAGCTAGAGTCCGGAATAGGATGGCAAACTGGCTGACCATGGACGAAGCCTGAGTAATTGCCAACAATTGGAGCGCGGTATCGTGGGTGACACGGGGTCCCAGAAAGACCTGCCTCAGAGCGTCCAGGAAGATAGGAGCACTCTGTACCACACGATCACCACGTTCCCAAAGCGGCGTTGCCCACTCCAACGCCCTGCCCGACAAGAGAGATATAATGAATCCCACTTTCGCCCGTTCCGTAGGAAAACGTGCAGCCAGCAGCTCGAGATGTATGGAGCACTGGCTCACGAATCCCCGACATAGCTTACTGTCACCAGCAAACTTGTCTGGAAGCGGGAGACGGGATAAGGTCGGAGCAGGGGTGGCAGCGGACAAACTGGCTGCAGCTGCACTTGCAGCCTGAACAGCGACAGCAGTAACGTCCACAGCTGAGGTTGTGCGCTCGAGAGCCGCCAACCTACACTCCAGCTGCTGGATGTACTGCTGTAGATGCTGACCGTCCGCCATTTACTAGCCAGACCCTGGCGCTAGTATTATGTTAGGGCTAGCGGAACGCACCGAGTAGAAATAGATATTTATTATTAATGGTGCGTTCGCAGCCCGGGGTCCACCGTGCAGGAAGAACCTGCTGCTAGTGAATGGTGGCACAATATGGCGGTGTAGACTAGCTCTGTTACCTCACAGAGCAGCCGCGAGAGGAAAGCACTGCGCCCTGTTAGCCTCACAGGAGCACAAGCTTACTGCCAAGCTGATAGCAGTCTGTGGTTAAGCAACACGCAATCTCTTCACCGGAGAAGCCGGTATTCTAGGGGCTTATTTCAGCCGGGTCCCTGAACACACTCATACAATCTCCTCACCGGAGGTGCCGGTATTCTAGGGGCTTATTTCAGCCGGGTCCCTGAACACACTTATGCTAACCACACTGGCGCAAAGAACATATGACTTGATACTAGCGCATGGCCGTGCAGTCATGCGCAGTTTATATAGCTGCAGCACAGGAAGTGGCTATAGAACTTTTGCCCTTCCAAGACCTGCCAAGAGGACCAATGGAATGTGCCGCAGAGCCTGAGCACATGACCCTCGATCTCCAACGGGAGATCTTGCCCTGGGCATGCTCAGTGTGTGCAGATAAGGACTTAGTCCCAGAGAAGTCCGCTCGCTGCTGACCAGTATAGGCTTTAAAGGCAGAAGCTGGAGAAGCAGCAGTAACTCTTCTCACAGAGTCAGACTGAGCGAGACGCTGGGATCGACGTCCCTGCTGAGCAGACTCCACTGCGGCTGGAGGAGAATGGGAGACCGCAGCGGAGATGGATTGAGATTCCCCCTGTGCCGCAGAGGAAACTCGACTCCTAACAGTATGCAGCCAGCGGGTAAGGAAGGGGTGAATCAAACACCCGAAAACCCCGCCCCTATGGCTGAAAATTGTTCCCACCAAATTCAGGTGACAGAGTCCCTTTAAAAAGAGAAAACACAGTAGTTTGACAATAAATGGCTTCACTCAACCATTAACCATGAGTGGAGAAAAACTTTTGGTGTTATCATTCATATCTCTGAAAAAAGGCCAAGAAAGCAAAAATTCTGCTGGGGTATGTAAACTTTTGACCACAACTGTGTATACAGCAGAGGCAGTGGTACACTGTCAAAGGTGTGGGCCGAGTTCATGCCCAGGGCCTGATGACTGGGTATTTTTGAGAAGAAGGGAAAAGTTTTTAAAGATGGTCAAGCAATACCTTGCCAACCAAACCAGCGTACTCCCTAATTCCACTGCGACTTTCAACTATTGGGTCTCAAAGCTGAACATGAGCTGTCCCTCTCTACCTTGGAGGTGTTGTGCTGCCATGCCTCTAATGTCTTGTCTGAGCGGGTTTTTAGTGCCGCCGTGGGTGGTTAGCCTGCAGACAGGTTAATTCTCATAAAAATGAATGAGGCCTGGATTAGCCCACACTTTTCCACACTATCAGATGACAGCAGAACTTAAAGTGTTTGTAATATTCAATATTATAACCCCTTTACCTCCAAGGGTGGTTTGCACTTTTATGACCAGGTGAATTTTTACAATTCTGACCACTGTCAATTTATGTGGTTATAACTCTGGAGCAGCTTCAATGGACCCGGTTGATATTGAGATTTGTTTTTTTCTTACACATTGTACTTCATGATACTGGTATAATTTCTTTGATATGACTTACATTTACTTGTGGAAAAAAAAACAGCAATTTGGCGAAAACTTTAAAACTTTTGCAAATTTGTCACACAAATACTTAGGCAGTTAACTGGTTCATGCAGCTTTACATGAACACCCGAGCCTTACACTATGGCTGGTCCGAATAACTAAAGCAATTGTTACCATCCACCTCTTGTGTCTCACCTTTTCCTCATAGTTTGTAAACTTGCGAGCAGGGCCCTCACTCCTCTTGGTATCTATTTTGAACTGTGATTTCTGTTATGCTGTAATGTCTATTGTCTGTACAAGTCCCATCTATAATTTGTAAAGCGCTGCCGAATATGTTGGCGCTATATAAATAAAATTATTATTATTATAATAATAAATAACATTTCCCACATGTATATTTTACATCAGCACAATTTTGGAACAAATTTTTTTTTTTGTTTGGAAGTTATAGGCTATGTGCTGTTGCAGAATGTAAGCAGAATTTTCCTCATCAAAGCCAGACTCCCTTCGCAGGAAATCCGCTTGCGTTTATCTAGCGTTTTTTCACTTTTTTTGCATTTTACTCGCATTTTTTTTCCATGCGTTCCAATAAATTTATATGGAGGCAAACTCACCAAAATTCCGCAATTCTGTGGAAAAAACGCAGCATGGGCACAACAATGCGGAATTCCATTAAAAATAAAGGGATGCATTTGGTAAGCGCTTTTTAAGCGTTTCCGCAGCGATAAAACATGTAAAAACGCTAAAAAACACAATGTGTGCACTTTGCCATACGGTTAAAAAATGACCAGCGATTTCTCATTTTTGCAACAAAATTTACAAAACCATTTTTTAGGGACCGCATCACATTTGAAGTCACTTTGAGGGGTCTATATGATAGAAAATACCCAAAAATGACACCATTCTTAAAACTGCATCCCTCAAGGTGCTCAACACCACATTCAAGAAGCTTATTAACTCTTCAGGTTCTTCACAGGAATTTTTGGAATGTGGAAAAAAATGAACATTTAACTCTTTTTCACAAAAAATAACCTTAGATCCATTTTTTTTTTATTTTGACAAGGGTAACAGGAAAAAGTGGACCCCAAAATTTGTTGCCCAATTTCTCCTGAGTACACCAATAGTCAATATAAGAGAGAAAACTACTGTTTGGGTTCACGGCAGGGCTCGGAAGGGAAGGAGCGTCATTTGACTTTTTAAATGAAAAATTTCCTGGAATCATTAGCGGATGTTATATCCCGTTTGGAGAGTCCCTGATGTGCCTAAACAGTGGAAACCCCCAACAAGCGACCCCATTTTGGAAACTAGACCCCTCAAGGAATGTATTTAGATGCGTGGTCAGCACCTTCAACCCCCAGGTGCTTCGCAGAAGTTTATAATGTTGAAATAATAAAATCACATTTTCCTTACAAAAATGTTAATTTAGCCCCACATTTTACAATTTCATAAGGGTAACAGGAGAAATTGCCTCATAAAATTTGTAGTGCAATTTCTCCTGAGTACGAGACACTATATGATAGGGAATATTACTTTTGAGGCACAGTGCAAAGCTCAGAAGGGAAGAAGCGCCATACTGGAGTTCAGATTTTGCTGGAATGGTTTGAGGGTGCCATATCACATTGACAGAGCCCCTGATGTGCCAGAACAATAGAAATCCCCTATATGTAAACTCGTTTTACAAACTACACTCCCCAATGAATTCATCTAAGGGTGCAGTGATCATATTCACACCACATGTGCCTCACAGAATTTTATACCACTGAGAAGTGAAGAAAAAATAAATTACATTTCTACTACTAAAATGTTGTTTTAGCCCCAAGTTTTTAATTGATCTAAGGGCTAATAGGAATTTTTTTTTTACAACAAACTGAGGTCCATTTTTTTCCTAAGTGCGCCAATACCCTACATGTAATCGGGAAATATTATTCAGGCACACTGCAAAGCTCAGAGGCATAGAGCGCCAGATTTTACTGCTATGGTTTGAAGGTGCCATAACCCACTGGGAAAGCTCATGAGGGGAAGCCCCCTATATGTGACCCCATTTTACAAACTACATCTCCCAATGAATTAATTTAGGGGTGCAGCGATCATATTGACACTACAGATGTGTCATAGAATTTTATACCATTGGGGAGTGAAGAAAAAATAACTACATTTTTACCACCAAAATGTTGTTTTAGCTCCAGATTTTACATTTTTACCCAAGAAGGGGGTAAAACTGGCACCAAAATTGGTCTCACAATTTCTACTTAACATGGCAATGCCCCTTATGTGGCAGTGCAGTGCTACTTAGCCATACGGAGAGACTCGGAAAGAACGGACCGCAGATGTTCCTAGAACAGTTTGTGGACTCCATATACAGATCCTCTAATTACTAAAACAGCAGAATCCCCCTCAAGTCACCCCATTTTGGAAACTATACCCCTTGGAGTATTTATCTGCAGGTGTAATGATGATTTTGACTCCATGGGTATTATCCAGAAACAAGCAGCAATGAATGTTGCCAAGTGAAAATTGCAAACTGCCGTTGTAGTGAATGTACGCTGTAAGTGACCATTACGCTGTAGTCACCAGTTCGTTATGCCCAAAAAAAGAAAACAGAATGGACTATGAAACAGGCCCGCACAACCATAGAAAGTAGAAAAATAACACAATGTTTATTGAACATCACAGCAAAATATAAAAACATTTAAAATGTACCAATAGTGTACAAAAACACCCCTATTCAAATGCCCTACAAATAAATACGAAGTCGACATGAAACATAATACAATGGGTCAGCATAATATATGTCACCTTATATAGATGAAATAATACCCCCTAATTGAAAGGGAAACGCATCCATATATGCTTAGGGCATAAGAGGTCATAGGCGCTAAGAACCATAAGCCCCCTATTGGAAAAGCTAGAGCAAAAAAAAAAAAAAACTTGTAAAAAGGATGTCCGTATCAAATCTATAAATTGGTTTGGAAGTAAAGTGCCCAGCAGATAACAAGGAAATACAGCCTATAGTTACAGAGGGGGGGGGCAATATAATGCCCAGCATACTCATCTAAGGCGGGGAGAAAAAAGACAGGCTGAACCCAAAAATATATCGACTACACAAAGTCAAATAGAAGCCAGTGCCTAAATGTGAACGGCATAAGGCAGGGTAGGGTAGGGTAGGGTGTGAGAGCCCCACGCGTATCGCCGCCACAGCGGCTTCGTCAGGGGAAGTGGGTGCTGTAGTCAATAACTCACATTTAAATAAGAAGCCCAATCAATTGGAGTGTGTGCAGCCGTGCCGTCCAAAGGATGGGGGGCGGAAACAGGAAGTCGCACATTGGCAGGGAATGGAGAGAGGCAGGATGGGAATAACAAAAGATCTCCATGGAGACGGGCGGCGCCTGCGCAGACGTGGTTCAAATAATGAGCCGCGCTGCGCAAACATCCAGAGGGGGGCGATAAAGAGCACAAGCAACAGAGGCGCAGAAGGTGAATGACACATAGTTCTTTTTGCAGGCTATTCTGCTAACAGGCACAAATAGTATGCATGGACCTGTATTGAAGGAATGTGCATAGTTAGTGTGAAAATGCAGCAATGACTATATATATATATATATATAATATATATATATATATATATATATATATATATATATATATAAAAACATACATATGCCATCACTACCACTCAATACAGCACACATAATTAATCTATATGCTGCAATAGAAAATGTATGCCAATAGGTATGGAAATATAAAACAAAAAGAACAAAAAAAAGGGAGAAAATGGCCCACATTTAAATGTCAGATGAAGAGACCATCCCAATAACAAACTGCAGTACACATGCAAAGTGGGATGGCATGAACAGTAAAAAGTCCAATAGTCATGTGTCAAGGTCCTCAGATCCAAATGACCTCTATAATGAAAGTCCCACTGATTTAAGTCTGAGAGTCCAAGAATGCAAACAGGATGCATATAAGATGATCCTCATCCATCAGGCGAAAGGCCATCCTCCACTAATGCTCCATTGGATTCCACACATCGCACCTTTGATACGTGTCCAATAGCCATGTCCTAAAGAGTACGAGACACTATATGATAGGGAATATTACTTTTGAGGCACAGTGCAAAGCTCAGAAGGGAAGAAGCGCCATACTGGAGTTCAGATTTTGCTGGAATGGTTTGAGGGTGTCATATCACATTGACAGAGCCCCTGATGTGCCAGAACAATAGAAATCCCCTATATGTAAACTCGTTTTACAAACTACACTCCCCAATGAATTCATCTAAGGGTGCAGTGATCATATTCACACCACATGTGCCTCACAGAATTTTATACCACTGAGAAGTGAAGAAAAAATAAATTACATTTCTACTACTAAAATGTTGTTTTAGCCCCAAGTATTTAATTGATCTAAGGGCTAATAGGAATTTTTTTTTTACAACAAACTGAGGTCCATTTTTTTCCTAAGTGCGCCAATACCCTACATGTAATCGGGAAATATTATTCAGGCACACTGCAAAGCTCAGAGGCATAGAGCGCCAGATTTTACTGCTATGGTTTGAAGGTGCCATAACCCACTGGGAAAGCTCATGAGGGGTTAGAACAGTAGAAGCCCCCTATATGTGACCCCATTTTACAAACTACATCTCCCAATGAATTAATTTAGGGGTGCAGTGATCATATTGACACTACAGGTGTGTCATAGAATTTTATACCATTGGGGAGTGAAGAAAAAATAACTACATTTTTACCACCAAAATGTTGTTTTAGCTCCAGATTTTACATTTTTACCCAAGAAGGGGGTAAAACTGGCACCAAAATTGGTCTCACAATTTCTACTTAACATGGCAATGCCCCTTATGTGGCAGTGCAGTGCTACTTAGCCATACGGAGAGACTCGGAAAGAACGGACCGCAGATGTTCCTAGAACAGTTTGCGGACTCCATATGCAGATCCTCTAATTACTAAAACAGCAGAATCCCCCTCAAGTCACCCCATTTTGGAAACTATACCCCTTGGAGTATTTATCTGCAGGTGTAATGATGATTTTGACTCCATGGGTATTATCCAGAAACAAGCAGCAATGAATGTTGCCAAGTGAAAATTGCAAACTGCCGTTGTAGTGAATGTACGCTGTAAGTGACCATTACGCTGTAGTCACCAGTTCGTTATGCCCATCTCGTGCTTTTGGAGGCATGCACCCGTAAGTTAGGCGGGCTCTCAATGCTTCAAAAATGCCAAAAGTGGATGCAATATGTGGTTTTGGTACACTGTGGGGCTCAGAAGGGAGGGGGGCATTTAGATTTAGGAGCGCAGAATTTGCTGAATTTCTTTTGGCGGGTGAAGAGCCATTTCTCTTTTCCAGAGCCTTTGTGCTATGAGTAAGGTGGAAGCCCCCTATATTTTCATTAAAAGATGACAGACCTGAGTGAGGGCTTGCATTTTTTGGTTGAAGTTTTTATTGGGAACATTTTACATAACGTTTAGATCACATTGATCTGGCCCTCTACACTGAGCACTTACTTTGGTATTTCCATCTAAATATCTGAGTGACGTGATTCAGATGAAACCCCCGAGGGATCCATTCACTATAATGAGGCAGCAGAGTTACTCTGGACTCCATCTGGCCTCTGTTCAGCGGTGTCCTTCTTTTCAAAAGTGCTCAAAACTGTGGCCCATGGCACTTTTATGCAATCTTAAAAGGATGGACACTGCCGCATCACAGGTCAGACGGCACCCATAGTGCCTCCATCTGCCTCATTATAGGAAATCTTCTGTCAGAGGTTTCGGCTGAATCATGTATTTCAGAGATTTATACTGAAACCCCAGAGTAAGCGCTCAGCAAAGAGCGCAGGATAAATGTGCACCGAGCCTTACTGCGATCTTTGGAAAGCAGAATGAAAAAATCAACAGCCTGTGAATTGGTTTTATTTATTTTTTACGCCATTCCTCGTAAGTTATACAGTAAGTGATTAGGCGACTTTATTCTGCTGGTCAGTGCAATTTCAGTGATACCAGATTTATTTAGGATTTTTATGTTAGGCTGCTGTCACACAGTAAAAGATGCTTTTTATTGCAAAAAATAGTTTTTGCATTACCACATTTTGAAAGCTATAAGTTTTAATATTTTGGCCCACAGAGTTATGTGAGGGCTTGTTTTTTGTGTGCCGAATTGCTGTTACCATTTTCAGTCACATGACTTTTTTGACCACTGTCTGTTACGATTTTTGGGAGGCAAAATGAACAAGAAACAGCAATTCAGTAATTTATTTTTTAGGGGGTTATGCTGTTCTGTGTGTGATAAAATTGTTAGGGCAGTTTTATGCTTCGGGTCAGTGCTATTAGTGATACCTCATTTATATTTTTTTAATGTTTTGCCGATTTTACACAAAAACTATTTTCTAGAATAAAAAATTATATTTGCATCCCTTTATTCTGAAAGCTATAACTTTTTTATTTTTCTTCTGATGGAGCTGTATCATGGCTTGTTTTTTGATGGACAAGATGCTCTCTTCAGCGGTATCATGTTTATTTATATCCCTCCTTTTGATTGCTTTTTTTCCACTTTTTCTTTGACGATATGATGGTAAAGCGTAGTTTTTTGCCTTGTTTTTGATGGAGTTCACTAAAGGGGTTATCTAGTAGGATTGTTTTATAGGTGGGTCGCTGTGAACATGGCGATAAAAAATATGTGTACTTTTATTGTTTAGATTTTTGTTCATACAAATTTTTTTATAGATACAATATCCTTAGATTTTTTATTATTATTTTTTAAAAATATTTTTGGAATTATTTAAAAAAAATGTTTACTTTTTTTGAAAATTTTTTACTTTGTCCCTCTATGGGACTATCATTTTTTGCAGGCTGATCACTTGTGCTGCATGGGGATGCAGCAACATCCCCATGCTGTAGAAACTGTCAGCTGTGCAGTGATATTGAAAGTTGATCAACATGCACTGTGCATGATCAGCAACTTTCCTAGCTCTGATGACCCGGACGTCATCATGATGACATCGGGTCACCATAGCAACTATCAGGACCCCGCGTCACACTGTGGAGTCTCCGATCCAAAGGCAGAGGGGATGTCAGCCCTCTGCCAGCACCCGGAATGCTGCAATCATGTTCAATCGCAGCATTGTGGGGGTTAAAGTGTCGGGAGTGGTCTGTGTCCTTCCATTCAGCATTTTCCCCATCCATTTGAACATTTTCACGGATTGCAGACCTCTGCTTTCTTATTGACTCCCATTATGCTCATAACTCAAAATGAGCATGAGAGTATTGGGAAGTGCTCGGTTCAAGCAACGAACAGTCAAGCATTTTAGTGCTCGCTCATCCCTAACAGTCATGCAATTATTTTCCTTGTTCTTATTGGAATGTGCACTTTGAAGTTGGAATGAATCAACAATAAAGTAACCCTCAAAATACTCTCACACAATCACACCGCCCTCTCTATGCTTCATGCTGGCCTCCATGCACCAGCTCACTTTTTCACAATGTCCTGTCGGCTGGTAGCAAAAATCTAAAATTTTGAGTGATGACTTCACAGTACAGATTTCCACTGATCTAATGTTCAGTCTTGTGTCACTTGGCCCAAACCATTTCTTCTTCTTGTTTGTGGCCCTCAGTGGTGGCTTCTTCTCTGGACAGTAGATGTTGAGATAAGTCTGCTACATGATGTCTGTGCATTATTTATGAAAGCTGTTATCTGAGGTGCTGTCAGTTTAAGTTTCTGAGACTGGTAACTGTTGTGAATTCTGTTGTCGAACTCTCTCATGTGGTCGTGAATGGTACTTCGGCGAGTTCTGTCCATGGACTCCCTCTGGTGACTGTGAGTGGAGCTGCTGCTTCTGAGGTTCCTTACACAGGTGACGTGGTTTATCCTTTGGTTGGCTGCTCTATTTAACTCCACTCAGATCGTTACTCCATGCCAGCTGTCAATGTTCCTGCATTGGTTCAGTTCGCTCTTGGATCTTTCTGGTGACCTGTCTTCTTCAGCAGAAGCTAAGTTCCTGCTAGTTATTATTTGTTCATTGTTTCCTTGTCCAGCTGGTTATCATGATTTTGTCTTGCTAGCTGGAAGCTCTGGGATGCAGAGTGGCATCTCCGCACCGTTAGTCGGTGCGGAGGTCTTTTTGCACACTCTGCGTGGTCTTTTGTAGTTTTTGTGCTGACCGCAAAGATACCTTTCTTATCCTCTGTCTGTTTAGTAAGTCTGGCCTCCCTTTGCTGAAACCTGTTTCATTTCTGCGTTTGTGACTTTCATCTTTACTCACAGTCAATATATGTGGGGGGCTGCCTTTTCCTTTGGGGAATTTCTCTGAGGCAAGGTAGGCTTTATTTTCTATCTCTAGGGCTAGCTAGCTCTTAGGCTGTGAAGAGGCGTCTAGGGAGTGTCAGGAACGCTCCACGGCTATTTCTAGTTGTTGTGACAGGATTAGGGCCTGCGGTCAGCAGAGCTCCCACATCCCAGAGCTTGTCCTGTGTGAGTTTAACTATCAGGTCGTGCCGGGTGCTCCTAACCACCAGGTCCATAACAGGTAACTCTGAACTTATCCTCTGCAGGCAGCAGAAGGAATTCTTAGTGAACTTCAAAGTGATTGATGGTTTTCATTATTGCACTTAAGATCTTCAAGGTTGTAGCATTTCTTTTGCTGGATTGTCTGACTTTCGTGTCTAAAAGTAATGCTTGGCTGAAATTTTTCTTTATCTAATTAAGTGATTCTTACTATATTCTGGTTTAGAACAGTTATGGAATGGGAGTAAGCACAGTATGGTTGGATTTGTCTACTGACATGTGTACTGAGATTGCGTCTTCCAAACACACCTTATGGTTGCAAACACTTTCTAAAGGCAGTTGATTTCACATATGAACTCATTAGAAGGTATTTTAGGTGACTACCTGAGGAACCCACTTGAGAAAATAGCAAATGTGCAAAACTGTCATCAGAGTAAAAGAGGGGTCCTTTGCTACATTTAATCTGAATATATAATATGCATATTCCAATAAAAACAATGCAAACAATTGCTTGAACAGTTGCATTCAAAAGTTTGACTGCTACTGTATAAACACTATGGTAGGTTGACTCACTTGACTTCTTAAAGTGGTAGACACGGGAACCGTTTATATTTACAGTCCAACTGGTTTATTGAAATCCTCATAAACCATGTCCCAGAAAACGTAAATAGAGCAGTTGTCTGGCAGAAGGTAAAACATAAAGTAACAAGTCCATACATTAGTGCTGGTTAGCCCACCTGGCTTAGATTCCAGCTTCCATGTCCTTTAGCAGTCAACCCAGGAGACTTGCAAGCTCCATTCGCCCATTTTTACTTAACACCAAAGCACATCTCCAAAGCTTGCACCTCCAGACCAACCCACACTCACATGCTCTAGAAAGCTGGGTATTTTTCATCTGGACTCCTCCCACTCTACAGCTATTCAATCATCATAGCACTAAACATGGCTGATTAACCCCTCTCATCACTTAGTGTGTTGGATGATTTTTCCGAGGTTTATATTACTGAAGCTAACAACCTCAGTGCTGCATATCTCCCGTCTAATACTTTGCCAGTGACTTTGTCACAACACATATACAGTGGGGAAAATAAGTACTTGATACACTGCCAATTTTGCAAGTTTTCACACCTAGAAAGAATGGAGATATGTCATTTTTATCTTAAGTACACGGTGCTCTGAAAAAGACCCCTCATTTACATACATATCAAACATATCTGTACAACAATTTTACAGTAAAATCTACAGTAGCACTATGATTATTATAGGGGCTACGTACCATGCATGAATGTCTTGATAGTTAAATTCCAGTTAAGGGAGTAACACATGCCTATTAAGCATAAACCGATGAACTATAGGTTTATGCTTTCTATATTTCATTTCTTTTCACAGGTTTACTAATTGGAAAGAGCAAGCATTTTTTAGAGTTCTGCTGAGAATGAATGAATTTCAAAATTCTATTTTCTCCTTTCTTTTAGATTTAATACAGAATTATAACAATTTGCTTGACTTGCCTGGAGAAACATGAAACTTCAGAAAATGATTCTACTAAGAATAAAAGGTTATGTGCGTCATTGAACATGATAATAACAAAATTATCATTAGTAATGTTAAAAGAAGCTAAAACGTAAGTTGGCAGTTCACAAAATGATTTTACTAAAACATTTTATACTTGCATCTAGTTAGAGAAGATTGGTGAAATATGTGCAACTCTATTGTGCGACAGTCATGCATTATTCTCTAAAAGACACCTCACATGTTGATGGACCAGGACTAGTTGTCTTGATGTAATCTGTAAAGCGCTGCGGAATATGTTGGCGCTATATAAATAAAAATTATTATTATATATATTATTATTAATCATTAGAGATGTTTAACAAATTAGGACATCATGCTGAAAATTCTATTCGATCTATCATCTATCTTTTTATATATCTTGCATGTTTCCATATTATGTGATACAGTAGGAATTCAGTAACATTAAAGGGAACCTGTCACCCCCCCCAGGGTGTTTTTAAGTAAAAGAGCCACCTTCAGCAGCACTAAGGCTGCATTCCGTGAAGGTGGCTCTTATGTTTAGTATCCCTAGTAGTGTTGAGCATTCCGATACCGCAAGTATCGGGTATCGGCCGATATTTGCGGTATCGGAATTCCGATACTGAATTCCGATACTTCCCGCGTATCGGATACCGGAATCGGAAGTTCCCAGAATTCAAATTGAACGCAGCAGCCAATGAGGAATGAATGAAAGTGTGGGCACATCCTGTTTAGCATGGTGGGCATGTAAGTACTGGCAAGGCTGGGATTGGCTGCTGAAATGATGTCACTCTGCACTATAAAAAAGCGCTGCCGCCATTTTGCGCTCACTCTGCTGTGATTTCAGTTAGGGACAGGACGCTGTGTTCTAACTGAGGGCCAGTCGAGCTAGCTAATTGCTTTATTTTCCTTTCCAAAGGCTAATTTAGCAAAACGCTGTGTGTTCTTCACTGTTCACCTTGCTCTTGCCTTGCAGCGCTGTTTTAACAGCGTTCTGCAAGGTCTCTGTGTGTGTGTGTGTGTGCAGCTCACTCTGTAGTCTGTGTGCAGCCATATACCCGGTTGTATTCAGCTCAGGGGGGGTTCACACTGCCTCACACAGTTGTTCTTTTTTGCTCTTAGTGCAGCCTGCTGCACATTTTTTCTCAAATTTCCTATTAGTGTTTTTCCACCAGTCTCCAGCTCTATTGTGGAAAAACACTACATAGGATAACCTAGAGGGGGGTTTTTGGGCCTTGCAGCGCCGTTTACGGCTGTCTGCACGGTCTCCGTGTGAGCCCAGCTCGCCCTGTAGTCTGTGTGCAGCCATAGCCGGTTGGATTCAGCTCAGGGTTCGTTACTGGCTCATACCTTGAGAAAAATTTTCCTTTTTTTCAAATAGTGCAGCCTGTTTAAAATTTGAAAAAAAAAATTCCTATTAGTGTCTTTCCACTCGTATCCAGCTAAATAGTGGAAAAACACTATATAGGATAACCTAGAGGAGGGTTTTTTGGCCTTGCAGCGCCGTTTACGGCTGTCTGCACGGTCTCCGTGTGAGCCCAGCTCGCCCTGTAGTCTGTGTGCAGCCATAGCCGGTTGGATTCAGCTCAGGGTTCGTTACTGGCTCATACCTTGAGAAAAATTTTCCTTTTTTTCAAATAGTGCAGCCTGTTTAAAATCTGAAAAAAAAAATTCCTATTAGTGTCTTTCCACTCGTATCCAGCTAAATAGTGGAAAAACACTATATAGGATAACCGAGAGGAGGGTTTTTTGGCCTTGCAGCGCCGTTTACGGCTGTCTGCACGGTCTCCGTGTGAGCCCAGCTCGCCCTGTAGTCTGTGTGCAGCCATAGCCGGTTGGATTCAGCTCAGGGTTCGTTACTGGCTCATACCTTGAGAAAAATTTTCCTTTTTTTCAAATAGTGCAGCCTGTTTAAAATTTGAAAAAAAAAATTCCTATTAGTGTCTTTCCACTCGTATCCAGCTAAATAGTGGAAAAACACTATATAGGATAACCTAGAGGAGGGTTTTTTGGCCTTGCAGCGCCGTTTACGGCTGTCTGCACGGTCTCTGTGTGAGCGCAGCTCGCCCTGTAGTCTGTGTGCAGCCATAGCCGGTTGGATTCAGCTCAGGGTGCGTTACTGCCTCATACCTTGAAAAACAATTTCCTTTTTTTCAAATAGTGCAGCCAGTTTAAAATTTGAAAAAAAAAATTCCTATTAGTGTCTTTCCACTCGTATCCAGCTACATAGTGGAAAAACACTATATAGGATAACCGAGAGGAGGGTTTCTTGGCCTTGCAGCGCCGTTTACGGCTGTCTGCACGGTCTCCGTGTGATTTAAACTAGCTCTGTAGCCCGATCTGCACCAAAAAAAAGGTTAAGTTCACCAAACACAACTTACACTTGTGTAGGCCACATTTGAAAAATAATAAAGTTTAGTCCACAATTTACAACATTAGTGTTTCTTACACCTGTTAGGAGGAGCATTACAGGAATAAGCACACTAAGGCCTTAGTACTTTTCTGCTTATCTTTATCTGTCAACCAAGATGAAGAGGGCAGGGAGTAAGGCACGTGGGCGTGGGCGCGGAGCAGGGAGAGGAGCAGGGAGAGGACGTGGTGATTCTGTGCCTGCTGCGGGCGCCGGTGACTCGTCGTCACTCAGTTTCAGCAGGGAACAGTCCTTCATGCGCAGCTTTGTCGGAGAGCGCCGTGCACCGCTGCTGCGTGAAGACCAAATTGAAGCCGTTGTCGGGTGGATGGCAGCTAACGCCTCGGCATCGACTTCAGTTAGTGCCACATCCTCTCAGGCACAGAGCACTGGAGAGCAGCCATCTGTCTCTTCACCACCTGCCAAATTGGCCAGGCAGTCAGAGAGCCCAGGACAGGAGCCGTCTCTACTTCTGTTCTCTGAATCTCTTGGCTTGGAAACAGGGGGCCAGCCAAGCAGCATTGGAGAAATGGAAGAAGAGGCAGTGTGCAGTGATGCCCAACACCTTTTTCTCTCTGACTCTGAAGAGGCAGGTGGGCCAGTGCCTCCGGTGACCACAGCGCAGTACGCATCTGATGATGAAACTCAGGTGCCGCTTTCTCGTGCGTACTGTGCTGCTGAGACTACCCAGGAGGAGCAGTTGGTGGCAGAGGGTAGTGGAGATGATGAGGTCCTTGACCCATCGTGGCGTGAGGAACAGGAAGGTGGTGGGAGCAGCTCAGAGGAAGAGCTTCCTCTTACGGGCCAAAGAGGGAGAGGGAGGGGGAAGACTGCGGAGCCTGTAGCCTCCACTTTGGCACCCGTTAGGAGCCTGTCTCTTTCCAAAGCCAAAAAGGGCGCTCCCAAGACTTGCAGTGCCTGGTCCTTTTTTGACACAGTTGCAGATGACATTTGTTTTGTCAAATGCAAGCTGTGTCATCATAAAGTAAAAAGAGGGAAAAATGTCAGCAACCTCAATACCACAAATATGTGGAAACATGTGCGGACCAGGCACGCGGTGGAGTTACAGAAACACACTGAAGATGTAGGCCAACCAACAGCGGCAGCTACCACCTCTTCAGCTCGTGTTGCCTCTTCCTCCAGCTCACGCACAGCTGGTTTGGCTTCCTCCCAGAGACCTTGTGTAATTCCACCCACAGCACCACCTTCCCAGTCATCCTCACACTCCCAGTCTACTCTACAGCCATCGGTAGTACAGGCATGGGAGAAAAGGCGGGCATTCTCGGCCAACCACCCCCGAGCACAGGCTCTGAATGCAGGCATTGCCAAACTGTTGTCCCTGGAAATGCTCTCGTTCAGGCTGGTGGAGACTGACAGCTTCCGTGACTTGATGGCATTGGCAGTCCCACAGTACAAGGTGCCCAGCCGCTTTTACTTCAGCAGGCAGGCTGTCCCTGCCCTGCACAGGCATGTTGAGGCAAACATAAAACATGCGCTACTGAACGCCGTCAGTAGCAAGGTCCACCTCACCACCGATGCGTGGACCAGTCAGCATGGACAGGGGCGATATGTTTCCCTCACTGCCCATTGGGTTAATGTTGTTGAGCCAGGTACAGATCGTGCGAGTGGCGCAGGACGTGTCCTGCCCACTCCAAGGATTGCAGGAATCCAGTCTGTACGCATCGACTCCTCCTCTTACACCAGTTCCTCTGATTCCTCTCTGCAGGATCCGTCACAGTCCACCCCCACATGGACCCGTGAACGTTTACCTATGACCGACATGAGCACAGCCGTGGCCAAACGTCAGCAGGCCGTCTTGAAACTAGTTTCATTGGGGCATCGAAGCCACACAGCGCAGGAGCTCTGGAATGCTATAAAGCAGGAGAGCGATGTGTGGTTACTGCCAGCGAATCTCCAGCCAGGCATGGTAGTGTGTGACAATGGCCGAAATCTGGTGGCAGCTTTGGCCCTTGGCAACCTCACTCACATCCCATGTCTGGCACATGTGCTCAATTTGGTTGTGCAGAGTTTTCTGAGGGACTATCCGGATCTTGATGCCCTGCTGCACAAGGTCCGCCTAGAGTGTGCTCACTTGCGGCGTTCCAGCTTGGCCAGATCCCGCATTGCTGCTCTGCAGCGCCGATTCCGCCTTCCGGAACACCGCATCATATGTGACCTACCTACCCGGTGGAATTCCACGTTACATATGTTGGAGCGGTTGTGTGAGCAGCAGCAAGCAGTTATGGAGTACCAGCTGCATCAGGCGCAAAGAAGTCGCAGTCAGCGCCGATCAGACTTCACAACCACAGAGTGGGCCACTATGAAGGACGTCTGCCAGGTTTTGCGTCCTTTTGATTATTCCACGCGGATGGCAAGTGCAGATGATGCACTAGTCAGCATGACTGTCCCCCTTATCTGCCTGCTTCAGCAAACTTTGCAAGGGTTAAGGGATGATGTGGTGGAAGAGGTGGAGGATGAGGAGTCACCTTTTCCATCAGCTTCTGGAGAGTCAGCGCCACGTGGTTCCTCACAAAGGGGTACGCAGGGGCCAATTTGTGAGGAGGATGAGGAGGAGTCAATGGAGGAGGAAGAGCTCCGTCCAGAGGAGGGAGCGACACAATTGTCCAGTGGTCAGTGTGTACAGCGAGGGTGGGGTGATGACGAGCGGGCAGAGATCATGTCTCAAGCAGGGGACAGCGTTTCTGGGCCGGTTGGCACTCTGCAGCACATGGTGGATTTCATGCTGCAGTGCCTGAGAAACGACCGCCGCATCGACCACATTCTCAACATGCCTGATTATTGGGTGTTCACCCTCCTCGATCCTCGCTACCGGGACAACGTCCAAAACCTCATCCCTGCGTTGACCCGGGAGCGTAAATTGCGGGAGTACCACGACACACTGGTGAATTCCATCATCTTCTCCTGTCCAACTGAGAGGAGTGCTGCTAGTGCTTTACAAAGCAGCTCAGTGCGTCGAGGCAGTGGGGGAGGCTCTGCCCAAAGAGGGAGCAGAAGCAGTGCCTCTGCCCAAGGCAAGCCCAGTATGGCACAACTCTGGCACACTTTTGTGTGCCCGCCCCAAATATCTACACCATCACCGGCGGCTCCAGTCAGCAGGAGGCAACGGTTCCGTCAGATGGTGACAGACTACATGGCTTGCCCTCTTACTGTACTCCCAGACGGCTCTTCCCCGTTCAAGTTTTGGGTCTCTAAGCTGGATACATGGCCAGAGCTAAGCCAGTATGCATTGGAGGTGCTGGCTTGCCCTGCGGCTAGTGTCTTATCGGAACGTGTCTTTAGTGCCGCAGGTGGTGTACTAACAGACCGTCGCATGCGACTATCCTCCGATAACGTTGACCGGCTTACTTTCCTGAAAATGAACCAGGCCTGGATCTCGCAGGAATTTGCCACTCCTCTGCCTGATTAAGTAATTGGGTGTCATCCAGGTCTCCTGCTGTGTTCATCTTTCTACCACCTGAACTGCTATTCCTGGGCTCCAACACCGCCAGTTGCGGCTCAGAAGTGCAGGCTGCACAGTAAAAACATACGACCCAGTGTTATTGGGTTTCAGTAACGTCAGCTGATCCCCAGCTGTGTAGCCGGCAATGTGTCCTGCGACCGCCACGCTGGCACAACAACCTAAATGTAAGGGAACCTGTCCCCCCCCCCCCCCCCGTCGTTTGTTACTGAAAGAGCCATCTTGTGCAGCAGTAATGCTGCACAAGGAAAAGGTAGCTCTTTTTTTTTAGCTCTTTGCACACGCAGAACTTAACACTTATAAAATGTGTTCACTGATACCGTTATACCGTCCCGGAGCTGGGACTTTCATTCGTAATGTGACGCAGCACAGCCGTCATTCCTACCCCCTTGGTGCCATGCGCTGCCTCCTCAGCGTTGTTTTAAGCTGTCACGGAGCCTGCGCTGTTCTGTTATCCCTTGGGCATGCCCTATTTGCGCTGCCTGTCTTCTGACATAATTTGGTGTCAGGCTGGCTGCGCCTGTGCGGCCGCGGTGCCCGAGATCCCGCCTCGCAGTGTCTTCTGATTGAGTCACACTGCGGGCCTGGGATCCATGGGCATGCGCAGTGCATATCTTCCCCTCGGGCTCTCGCTCATTTCCCTCCGCCTTCTTTAGACTGTGCGCCGTCAGCTGATCCCTAGCATGCCATGGCCGTGACACCGCACAGTCTGAAGAAGAGGGAAGGAGGGGAGTGAGAGTCGAGGTTATGCACTGTGCATGCCCATGGTTCCAAGGCCCGCAGTGGGATTACGTTAGATGAGACTGCGAGGTGGGATCTGGAGCAGCGTGGACGCACAGGCACTGACAGCCTGACACCAAATTATGTCAGAAGACAGGCAGCGCTAATTGGGCATGGCCAAGGGCTAACAGAACAGCGCAGGCTCCGTGGCAGCTTAAAACAACGCTGAGGAGGCAGCGCACGGCATCAAGGGGATAGGAATGACAGCTGTGCTGTGTCCCATTACGAAGGAAATTCGCACCTCCGGAACGGTTTAACGGTATAAAGGGACACATTTTTAGTGTTTACTTCGGTGTTTGCAAGGAGCATAATTAAAAGAGCAACCTTTTCCTTTTGCATCCTTAGTGCTGCACAACATGGCTCTTTCAGCTACAAACGTCTTGGGGGGGGGGGTTAAAGGTTTCCTTTCAACTTGCTCCAATCAGGCTTCGGCCTACACTCTGTTCCTCTGCTCCTCCTGCTGTCCCTGGGCTCTAACACCGCCAGTTGGTGCCTGGAAGTGCTGTGTGCACAGTCAACAGTCGCTCCTCTGTTATTGGGGTTCAGTAACGTCAGCTGATCCCCAGCTGTGTGTGCGGCAATACCTCCAATCTGCTCCTCCTGCTGTCCCTGGGCTCTAACACCGCCAGTTGGTGCCTGGAAGTGCTGTGTGCACAGTCAACAGTCGCTCCTCTGTTATTGGGGTTCAGTAACGTCAGCTGATCCCCAGCTGTGTGTGCGGCAATACCTCCAATCTGCTCCTCCTGCTGTCCCTGGGCTCTAACACCGCCAGTTGGTGCCTGGAAGTGCTGTGTGCACAGTCAACAGTCGCTCCTCTGTTATTGGGGTTCAGTAACGTCAGCTGATCCCCAGCTGTGTATCCGGCAACGTGTCATGCGACCGCCACGCTGGCACAACTAAAATGTAAGGGGACCTGTCCCCCCCCCCCCCTAGGCGTTTGTTACTGAAAGAGCCACCATGTGCAGCACTAATACTGCACAAGGGAAAGGTCGCTCTTGAAATTATGCTCCTTGCAAACGCTGAACTACACACTCATGTAATGTGTCCCCTCACACCGTCCAACCGTCCTGGAGGTGGGACTTTCCTTTGTAATGTGACGCAGCACAGCCGTCATTGCTACCCCCTTGGCACCGTGCGCTGCCTCCTTAGCGTTGTTTGATTCCGTCATGGACCCTGCGCTGTTATGTTATCCCTTGGCCATGCACAGTTTGCGCTGCCCGTCCTCTGACATCATTTGTTGTCGTCCTGGCTGCGCCTGTGCGTCCACGCTGCCCGAAATCACACCTCGCAGTGTCGTCTAATGTGATCCCACAGTGGGCCTGGTATCCATGGCCATGCGCAGTGCATATACTAGCCTCTCACTCCCCTTCTTCACGCTTCTTCAGACTAGGCGGCGTCAGCTGATCCCTAATAGCATGCCACGGCCGTGACGCCGCACAGTCTGAAGAAGCAGGAAGGAGGTGAGTGAGAGGCGATGATATGCACTGCGCATGCCCATGGATCCCTGGCCCGCAGTGGGACTACATTAGATGACACTGCAAGGTTGGATCTCGGGCAGCTTGGACGCACAGGCACTGCCAGCCTGACACCTACATGATGTCAGAAGACGGGCACCGCTAACTGTGCATGGCCAAGGGATAACATTACAGTGCGGGCTCCGTGACAGAACCAAACAACGTTGAGGAGGTGGTGCCCGGCACCAAGGGGGTTGGAATGACGGCTGTGCTGTGTCACATTACAAAGGAAAGTCCCACTTCCGGGATGGTTTGACGGTGTGAGGGGACACATTATATGAGTGTGTACTTCAGCGTTTGCAAGGAGCATAATTTTCGGAGCCACCATTTTCCATGTGCAGTATTACTGCTGTACAAGATGGCTCTTTCAGCAACAAATGCCTGGGGGGGGGGGTTAAAGGTTCCCTTTCAACTTGCTCCACTGCAGGCTTCGGCCTACACTCTGCTCCTCTTTGATTCCCTGGGTTTCAACACTGTCAGTTGCCACCTGGAAGTGTTGTCTACACAGAAAAAAACACTAGGTGATGTGTCAGTGGGGTTCAGCACCGCCAGCTGTTCCCCTGCTGTGTAGTCGGCAACGTGTCCAGCACAAGCCACGCTGGCACAACAGAACAAAAGCTGCCACCAGTGCAGGCTTCGGCCTACACTCTGCTCCTCTCCTCCTCCTGCTGACCCTGGGCTCAAACACCGCTAGTTTTTGCCCGGAAGTGCTAGCTGCACAGAGAAAAACACCAGCCAATGTGTTAGTGGGGTTCAGCAACGCCAGCTGTTCCCCTGCTGTGTAGCCGGCAACGTGACCTGCAAACGCCATGCAGGCACAGGAACTGAAATTAAAAGGGAACCTGGCCCCACCCCCCCAGGTGTTTCTATGTATAACAGCCACCTAGTACAGCAGTACTGCTGCATTTGTACAAGGTGGCTGACTTTTTCTCCTTGCCCACGTGGAACTCAACACGTACAAAATGTGTCTCATTGAGACCATTCCACTGTCCCTGAGGTGTGACTTTCCTTTGTAATGATACGCAGCACCCCCCTTGGTAGCGTTTCCCGTCTTTTGTCATCATGGTTAGCTGGCTGCGCCTGTGCATCCGCCCTGCTAGAAACAACGCCCCTCGTTGTCATATTTATTTTGTCAGCGAGGGTGTGGTTTATGGGCACGAGCAGTGCATATGTTCGCCTGTCTTAACTCATCTCCTTCCGCCTTCTTCAGACTGTGCGGCCTCCTGGCCGTGGTAGGCGATAAGGGATCAGCTGAGGCCGCCCAGTCTGGAGCAGGTGTAAGGACATGTGTAAGCGGCAAACCTATTTACTGCACAAGGCCACGAATCCCAGCCACGCAGTGTGATTTTTGTGAAAACACACTGTGGGTCTGGGATTCATGTCCATCGCTAACCGCAACGGCCGACATGAAATGAGGTCAGAAGACAGGAAGCGCTCACAGCGCATGGCCAAGGGATCACAATAGCGCAGACTCCTGTACAGCAAATAACAACGCTCAGGAATCTGCGCCCAGTACCTAGGTGCAAATTTTGACACCTGTGCTGCGTCTCGTTAAAAAGACAAGTCACGCCTCCACAACTGTTTGACAGTATAATGGGCTAAATAGTGTACGTGTTTAATTCAGCGTGTGCAAGGAGCAAAATTAAATAGAGCAACCTTTGACTTGTGCATCATTAATGCTGCACAAGGTGTGGCTCTTGTACCTTGCAACACCTGAGGGGGGGGTTAAAGGTAACCTTTGAAATTGGTTCAACTAGGCTTCGGCCTACACTCTGCTCCTCTCCTCCTCCTGCTGACCCTGGGCTCAAACACCGCTAGTTTTTGCCCGGAAATGCTAGCTGCACAGAGAAAAACACCAGCCAATGTGTTAGTGGGGTTCAGCACCGCCAGCTGTTCCCCTGCTGTGTAGTCGGCAACGTGTCCAGCACAAGCCACGCTGGCACAACCGACCAAAAGCTGCCACCAGTGCAGGCTTCGGCCTACACTTTGCTCCTCTCCTCCTCCTGCTGACCCTGGGCTCAAACAACGCCAGTTTCTGCCCGGACATGCTAGCTGCACAGAGAAAAACACCAGCCAATGTGTTAGTGGGGTTCAGCACCGCCTGCTGTTCCCCCGCTGTGTAGCCGGCATCGTGTCCAGCACAAGCCACGCTGGCACAACCGACCAAAAGCTGCCACCAGTGCAGGCTTCGGCCTACACTTTGCTCCTCTCCTCCTCCTCCTGCTGACCCTGGGCTCTAACACCGCTAGTTTTTGCCCGGACATGCAATCTGCACAGAGAAAAACACCAGTCAATGTGTCAGTGGGGTTCAGCAACGCCAGCTGTTCCCCTGCTGTGTAGCTTGCAACGTGACCTGCAAACGCCACGCAGGCACATGAACTGAAATTGAAGGGAGCGTGCCCCCCACCCCCCCAGGTGTTTCTATGTATAACAGCCACCTTGTACAGCAGTACTGCTGCATTTGTACAAGGTGGCTGACTTTTTCTCCTTGCCCACGTGGAACTCAACACGTACAAAATGTGTCTCATTAGAGACCATTACAATGTCCCTGAGGTGTGACTTTCCTTTGTAATGACACGCAGCACCACCCTTGTTAGCGCTGCCCGTCTTTTGACATCATTGGTTAGCTGGCTGCGCCTGTGCATCTCCCCTGCTCGAAACAACGGCCCTCGGTGTCTTATTTTTTTGGACAGCGAGGGTGTGATTGATGGGCATGTGCAGTGCATATGTTTGCCTGTGTTCACTCATCTCCTTCCGCCTTCTTCAGACTGGGTGTCCTCATGGCCGCGGCAGGCGATAAGGGATCAGATGAGGCCGCCCAGTCTGAAGCAGGTGTAAGGACATGTGTGAGCGGCAAACCTATTTAGTGCACCAGGGCACGAATCCCAGCACCGCAGTGTGATTTTTTAAAAACACACTGTGGGTCTGGGATTCATGTCCATCGCTAACCGCAACGGCCGACATGAAATGAGGTCAGAAGACAGGAAGCGCTCACAGCGCATGGCCAAGGGATCACAATAGCGCAGACTCCTGTACAGCAAATAACAACGCTCAGGAATCTGCGCCCAGTACCTAGGTGCAAATTTTGACACCTGTGCTGCGTCTCGTTAAAAAGACAAGTCACGCCTCCACAACTGTTTGACAGTATAATGGGCTAAATAGTGTACGTGTTTAATTCAGCGTGTGCAAGGAGCAAAATTAAATAGAGCAACCTTTGACTTGTGCATCATTAATGCTGTTCAAGGTGTGGCTCTTGTACCTTGCAACACCTGAGGGGGGGTTAAAGGTAACCTTTGAAATTGGTTCAACTAGGCTTCGGCCTACACTCTGCTCCTCTCCTCCTCCTGCTGACCCTGGGCTCAAACACCGCTAGTTTTTGCCCGGAAATGCTAGCTGCACAGAGAAAAACACCAGCCAATGTGTTAGTGGGGTTCAGCACCGCCAGCTGTTCCCCTGCTGTGTAGTCGGCAACGTGTCCAGCACAAGCCACGCTGGCACAACCGACCAAAAGCTGCCACCAGTGCAGGCTTCGGCCTACACTTTGCTCCTCTCCTCCTCCTGCTGACCCTGGGCTCAAACAACGCCAGTTTCTGCCCGGACATGCTAGCTGCACAGAGAAAAACACCAGTCAATGTGTCAGTGGGGTTCAGCAACGCCAGCTGTTCCCCTGCTGTGTAGCTTGCAACGTGACCTGCAAACGCCACGCAGGCACATGAACTGAAATTGAAGGGAGCCTGCCCCCCACCCCCCCAGGTGTTTCTATGTATAACAGCCACCTTGTACAGCAGTACTGCTGCATTTGGACAAGGTGGCTGACTTTTTCTCCTTGCACACGTGGAACTCAACAAGTACAAAATGTGTCTCATTACAGACCATTACAATGTCCCTGAGGTGTGACTTTCCTTTTTAATGACACGCAGCACCCCCATTGTTAGCGCTGCCCGTCTCCTGACATCATTGGTTGGCTGGCTGTGCCTGTGCGTCCCCCCTGCCCGACACAACGCCCCCCGTTGTCTCATATATTTTGACTGCGAGGGTGTGATTGATGGGCACGAGCAGTGCATATGTTCCCCTGTTTTCACTCCCCTCCTTCCGCCTTCTTCTGACTGTGCGGCCTCATGGCCGCGGCATGCGATAAGGGATCAGCTGAGGCCGCCCAGTCTGAAGCAGGTGTAAGGACATGTGTGAGCGGCGAACATATTTACTGCACAAGGCCACGAATCCCAGCACCGCAGTGTGACTTTAGGAAAAGCCACTGTGGGTCTGGGATTTATGGCCATCGTTAACCGCACCGGCCAACATGAAATGAGGTCATGAGACGGCCTGCACTAACAGGGTATTGCCAAGGGATAACACAAGAGCGCAGTTTCCTGTACTGGAAATAACAACGGTAAGGAATCTGCGCACAGCACCTAGGTGTAAATTTGTACACCTGTGCTGCGTCTCCTTAAAAAGACTAGTAGTCACGCCTCCACTACTGTTTGACAGTATAATGGGCTAAATAGTGTACGTGTTTAATTCAGCGTGTGCAAGGAGCAAAATTAAATAGAGCAACCTTTGACTTGTGCATCAATAATGCTGTTCAAGGTGTGGCTCTTGTACCTTGCAACACCTGAGGGGGGGGTTAAAGGTAACCTTTGAAATTGGTTCAACTAGGCTTTGGCCAACACTCTGCTCCTCTACTCCTCCTGCTGACCCTGGGCTCAAACACCGCTAGTTTTTGCCCGGAAATGCTAGCTGCACAGAGAAAAACACCAGCCAATGTGTTAGTGGGGTTCAGCACCGCCAGCTGTTCCCCTGCTGTGTAGTCGGCAACGTGTCCAGCACAAGCCACGCTGGCACAACAGAACAAAAGCTGCCACCAGTGCAGGCTTCGGCCTACACTTTGCTCCTCTCCTCCTCCTGCTGACCCTGGGCTCAAACAACGCCAGTTTCTGCCCGGACATGCTAGCTGCACAGAGAAAAACACCAGCCAATGTGTTAGTGGGGTTCAGCACCGCCAGCTGTTCCCCTGCTGTGCAGCTTGCAACGTGACCTGCAAACGCCACGCAGGCACATGAACTGAAATTGAAGGGAGCCTGCCCCCCACCCACAGGTGTTTCTATGTATATCAGCCACCTTGTACAGCAGTACTGCTGCATTTGTACGAGGTGGCTGACTTTTTCTCCTTGCCCACGTGGAACTCAACACGTAAAAAATGTGTCTCATTAGAGACCATTACAATGTCCCTGAGGTGTGACTTTCCTTTGTAATGACACGCAGCACCCCCATTGTTAGCGCTGCCCGTCTCCTGACATCATTGGTTGGCTGGCTGTGCCTGTGCGTCCCCCCTGCCCGACACAACGCCCCCCGTTGTCTCATATATTTTGACTGCGAGGGTGTGATTGATGGGCACGAGCAGTGCATATGTTCCCCTGTTTTCACTCCCCTCCTTCCGCCTTCTTCTGACTGTGCGGCCTCATGGCCGCGGCATGCGATAAGGGATCAGCTGAGGCCGCCCAGTCTGAAGCAGGTGTAAGGACATGTGTGAGCGGCGAACATATTTACTGCACAAGGCCACGAATCCCAGCACCGCAGTGTGACTTTAGGAAAAGCCACTGTGGGTCTGGGATTTATGGCCATCGTTAACCGCACCGGCCAACATGAAATGAGGTCATGAGACGGCCTGCACTAACAGGGTATTGCCAAGGGATAACACAAGAGCGCAGTTTCCTGTACTGGAAATAACAACGGTAAGGAATCTGCGCACAGCACCTAGGTGTAAATTTGTACACCTGTGCTGCGTCTCCTTAAAAAGACTAGTAGTCACGCCTCCACTACTGTTTGACAGTATAATGGGCTAAATAGTGTACGTGTTTAATTCAGCGTGTGCAAGGAGCAAAATTAAATAGAGCAACCTTTGACTTGTGCATCAATAATGCTGTTCAAGGTGTGGCTCTTGTACCTTGCAACACCTGAGGGGGGGGTTAAAGGTAACCTTTGAAATTGGTTCAACTAGGCTTTGGCCAACACTCTGCTCCTCTACTCCTCCTGCTGACCCTGGGCTCAAACACCGCTAGTTTTTGCCCGGAAATGCTAGCTGCACAGAGAAAAACACCAGCCAATGTGTTAGTGGGGTTCAGCACCGCCAGCTGTTCCCCTGCTGTGTAGTCGGCAACGTGTCCAGCACAAGCCACGCTGGCACAACAGAACAAAAGCTGCCACCAGTGCAGGCTTCGGCCTACACTTTGCTCCTCTCCTCCTCCTGCTGACCCTGGGCTCAAACAACGCCAGTTTCTGCCCGGACATGCTAGCTGCACAGAGAAAAACACCAGCCAATGTGTTAGTGGGGTTCAGCACCGCCAGCTGTTCCCCTGCTGTGCAGCTTGCAACGTGACCTGCAAACGCCACGCAGGCACATGAACTGAAATTGAAGGGAGCCTGCCCCCCACCCACAGGTGTTTCTATGTATATCAGCCACCTTGTACAGCAGTACTGCTGCATTTGTACGAGGTGGCTGACTTTTTCTCCTTGCCCACGTGGAACTCAACACGTAAAAAATGTGTCTCATTAGAGACCATTACAATGTCCCTGAGGTGTGACTTTCCTTTGTAATGACACGCAGCACCCCCATTGTTAGCGCTGCCCGTCTCCTGACATCATTGGTTGGCTGGCTGTGCCTGTGCGTCCCCCCTGCCCGACACAACGCCCCCCGTTGTCTCATATATTTTGACTGCGAGGGTGTGATTGATGGGCACGAGCAGTGCATATGTTCCCCTGTTTTCACTCCCCTCCTTCCGCCTTCTTCTGACTGTGCGGCCTCATGGCCGCGGCATGCGATAAGGGATCAGCTGAGGCCGCCCAGTCTGAAGCAGGTGTAAGGACATGTGTGAGCGGCGAACATATTTACTGCACAAGGCCACGAATCCCAGCACCGCAGTGTGACTTTAGGAAAAGCCACTGTGGGTCTGGGATTTATGGCCATCGTTAACCGCACCGGCCAACATGAAATGAGGTCATGAGACGGCCTGCACTAACAGGGTATTGCCAAGGGATAACACAAGAGCGCAGACTCCTGTACAGCAAATAACAACGCTCAGGAATCTGCGCCCAGTACCTAGGTGCAAATTTTGACACCTGTGCTGCGTCTCGTTAAAAAGACAAGTCACGCCTCCACAACTGTTTGACAGTATAATGGGCTAAATAGTGTACGTGTTTAATTCAGCGTGTGCAAGGAGCAAAATTAAATAGAGCAACCTTTGACTTGTGCATCATTAATGCTGTTCAAGGTGTGGCTCTTGTACCTTGCAACACCTGAGGGGGGGGTTAAAGGTAACCTTTGAAATTGGTTCAACTAGGCTTCGGCCTACACTCTGCTCCTCTACTCCTCCTGCTGACCCTGGGCTCAAACACCGCTAGTTTTTGCCCGGAAATGCTAGCTGCACAGAGAAAAACACCAGCCAATGTGTTAGTGGGGTTCAGCACCGCCAGCTGTTCCCCTGCTGTGTAGTCGGCAACGTGTCCAGCACAAGCCACGCTGGCACAACAGAACAAAAGCTGCCACCAGTGCAGGCTTCGGCCTACACTTTGCTCCTCTCCTCCTCCTGCTGACCCTGGGCTCAAACAACGCCAGTTTCTGCCCGGACATGCTAGCTGCACAGAGAAAAACACCAGCCAATGTGTTAGTGTGGTTCAGCACCGCCAGCTGTTCCCCCGCTGTGTAGCCGGCATCGTGTCCAGCACAAGCCACGCTGGCACAACCGACCAAAAGCTGCCACCAGTGCAGGCTTCGGCCTACACTTTGCTCCTCTCCTCCTCCTCCTGCTGACCCTGGGCTCTAACACCGCTAGTTTTTGCCCGGACATGCAATCTGCACAGAGAAAAACACCAGTCAATGTGTCAGTGGGGTTCAGCAACGCCAGCTGTTCCCCTGCTGTGTAGCTTGCAACGTGACCTGCAAACGCCACGCAGGAACATGAACTGAAATTGAAGGGAGCCTGCCCCCCACCCCCCCAGGTGTTTCTATGTATAACAGCCACCTTGTACAGCAGTACTGCTGCATTTGTACAAGGTGGCTGACGTTTTCTCCTTGCCCACGTGGAACTCAACACGTACAAAATGTGTCTCTTTGAGACCATTCCACTGTCCCTGAGGTGTGACTTTCCTTTCTAATGATACGCAGCACCCCCCTTGGTAGCGCTTCCCGTCTTCTGACATCATTGGTTGGCTACTTGCGCCTGTTCGTCCGCCCTGCCTGAATAAAATGCTCCTCGTTGTCTTAATTATTTTGACTGCGAGGGTGTGATTGATGGGCACGAGCAGTGCATATCTTCGCCTGTCTTAACTCATCTCCTTCCGCCTTCTTCAGACTGTGCAGCCTCATGGCCGCGGCATGCGAGAAGGGATCAGCAGAGGCCGCCCAGTCTGAAGCAGGTGTAAGGACGTGTGTGAGCGGCCAAAATATTTACTGCTCAAGGCCACGAATCCCAGCACCGCAGTGTGACTTTAGGAAAAGCCACTGTGGGTCTGGGATTTATGGCCATCGTTAACCGCACCGGCCAACATGAAATGAGGTCATAAGATGGGCAGCGCTAACAGGGCATTGCCAAGGGATAACACAAGAGCGCAGACTCCTGTACAGCAAATAACAACGCTCAGGAAGCTGCGCCAAGCACCAAGGCGTTATTTTGGACACCTGTGCTGCGTCTCATCAAAAAACCAAGTCACGCATCCACTACAGTTTTACTGTAGAATGGGGTAAATTGTGTATGTCTTTCATTCAGCGTGTGCAAGTAGAATGAAATAGAGCAACCTTTCACTTGTGCAGCATTAATACTGCACAAGGTGTGTCTCTTGTACTTTGTAACACCTGAGGGGGGGGTTAAAGGTTTCCTTTGAAATTGGTTCAACTAGGCTTCGGCCTACACTCTGCTCCTCTCCTCCTCCTCCTGCTTCAACACGGGCTCTAACATCGCAAGTTTTTGCCCGCAAGTGCTAGCTGCACAGATAAAAACACACGCCATTGTGTTAGTGGGGTTCAGCAACGCCAGCTGTTCCCCCAGTGTGTAGCCGGCAAAGTGTCCTGCAAACGCAACGCAGACACAAAGCTGCCTCCAGTGCAGGCTTCGGCCTACACTCATCTCCCCCTGCTTACCCTTTGCTCCAACACCGCTAGTTGGGGCTCTAGGAAGACAATCTTTAATAGGCAAGGCAACGCATCCGGGTTCCAGCACCGCCAGCTGGTTCTCGGCAGTGTTCTTGTCACAGGTACTCCCTCGTGCCAAGCCTGGTTTCAGCACCGTCAGCTGTTTCCGGGTTGTGTCAACTTCACTGAGACGCCTATGCTTGCCCCGTCGTGGGGCGGTCGAGTTAGCCAACTCCAGGGTGCCTCCAGTTTAGGAGCTTCCTATGTGGGCTGCGTGAACTGGTAGTCAAGGCTGGTTCTGTAGTGCCAGTAGGCCCAGCTCCCCCTGTAGGACTGTTGGGGTTCGGTAACTGCGGCTGCCTCGCGGCCTAGCTGTTCTCTCCTCTCCTGTGGGCCTTCGGGTCCACCACCTGGTTCCAGCACCGTCAGCTGGTTCCGGGCCGAGCCTTTGGCTAAGGTGCCTCCTCCTGGGTATCCGAGTTCCGCCAACGCCAGGCGGTCCTTGGTAGTGCTTTTAAGCGCGGGCACCTACAGCTTAGTAACCGGGTTCCAGCACCGTCAGCTGGTCCTCGGTCGTGCCATTGGCTCTTGCACACTGGGGCAACGCATCCGGGTTCCAGCACCGCCAGCTGGTTCTCGGCAGTGTTCTTGTCACAGGTACTCCCTCGTGCCAAGCCTGGTTTCAGCACCGTCAGCTGTTTCCGGGTTGTGTCAACTTCACTGAGACGCCTATGCTTGCCCCGTCGTGGGGCGGTCGAGTTAGCCAACTCCAGGGTGCCTCCAGTTTAGGAGCTTCCTATGTGGGCTGCGTGAACTGGTAGTCAAGGCTGGTTCTGTAGTGCCAGTAGGCCCAGCTCCCCCTGTAGGACTGTTGGGGTTCGGTAACTGCGGCTGCCTCGCGGCCTAGCTGTTCTCTCCTCTCCTGTGGGCCTTGGGGTCCACCACCTGGTTCCAGCACCGTCAGCTGGTTCCGGGCCGAGCCTTTGGCTTAGGTGCCTCCTCCTGGGTATCCGAGTTCCGCCAACGCCAGGCGGTCCTTGGTAGTGCTTTTAAGCGCGGGCACCTACAGCTTAGTAACCGGGTTCCAGCACCGTCAGCTGGTCCTCGGTCGTGCCATTGGCTCTTGCACACTGGGGCAACGCATCCGGGTTCCAGCACCGCCAGCTGGTTCTCGGCAGTGTTCTTGTCACAGGTACTCCCTCGTGCCAAGCCTGGTTTCAGCACCGTCAGCTGTTTCCGGGTTGTGTCAACTTCACTGAGACGCCTATGCTTGCCCCGTCGTGGGGCGGTCGAGTTAGCCAACTCCAGGGTGCCTCCAGTTTAGGAGCTTCCTATGTGGGCTGCGTGAACTGGTAGTCAAGGCTGGTTCTGTAGTGCCAGTAGGCCCAGCTCCCCCTGTAGGACTGTTGGGGTTCGGTAACTGCGGCTGCCTCGCGGCCTAGCTGTTCTCTCCTCTCCTGTGGGCCTTCGGGTCCACCACCTGGTTCCAGCACCGTCAGCTGGTTCCGGGCCGAGCCTTTGGCTAAGGTGCCTCCTCCTGGGTATCCGAGTTCCGCCAACGCCAGGCGGTCCTTGGTAGTGCTTTTAAGCGCGGGCACCTACAGCTTAGTAACCGGGTTCCAGCACCGTCAGCTGGTCCTCGGTCGTGCCATTGGCTCTTGCACACTGGGGCAACGCATCCGGGTTCCAGCACCGCCAGCTGGTTCTCGGCAGTGTTCTTGTCACAGGTACTCCCTCGTGCCAAGCCTGGTTTCAGCACCGTCAGCTGTTTCCGGGTTGTGTCAACTTCACTGAGACGCCTATGCTTGCCCCGTCGTGGGGCGGTCGAGTTAGCCAACTCCAGGGTGCCTCCAGTTTAGGAGCTTCCTATGTGGGCTGCGTGAACTGGTAGTCAAGGCTGGTTCTGTAGTGCCAGTAGGCCCAGCTCCCCCTGTAGGACTGTTGGGGTTCGGTAACTGCGGCTGCCTCGCGGCCTAGCTGTTCTCTCCTCTCCTGTGGGCCTTCGGGTCCACCACCTGGTTCCAGCACCGTCAGCTGGTTCCGGGCCGAGCCTTTGGCTAAGGTGCCTCCTCCTGGGTATCCGAGTTCCGCCAACGCCAGGCGGTCCTTGGTAGTGCTTTTAAGCGCGGGCACCTACAGCTTAGTAACCGGGTTCCAGCACCGTCAGCTGGTCCTCGGTCGTGCCATTGGCTCTTGCACACTGGGGCAACGCATCCGGGTTCCAGCACCGCCAGCTGGTTCTCGGCAGTGTTCTTGTCACAGGTACTCCCTCGTGCCAAGCCTGGTTTCAGCACCGTCAGCTGTTTCCGGGTTGTGTCAACTTCACTGAGACGCCTATGCTTGCCCCGTCGTGGGGCGGTCGAGTTAGCCAACTCCAGGGTGCCTCCAGTTTAGGAGCTTCCTATGTGGGCTGCGTGAACTGGTAGTCAAGGCTGGTTCTGTAGTGCCAGTAGGCCCAGCTCCCCCTGTAGGACTGTTGGGGTTCGGTAACTGCGGCTGCCTCGCGGCCTAGCTGTTCTCTCCTCTCCTGTGGGCCTTGGGGTCCACCACCTGGTTCCAGCACCGTCAGCTGGTTCCGGGCCGAGCCTTTGGCTTAGGTGCCTCCTCCTGGGTATCCGAGTTCCGCCAACGCCAGGCGGTCCTTGGTAGTGCTTTTAAGCGCGGGCACCTACAGCTTAGTAACCGGGTTCCAGCACCGTCAGCTGGTCCTCGGTCGTGCCATTGGCTCTTGCACACTGGGGCAACGCATCCGGGTTCCAGCACCGCCAGCTGGTTCTCGGCAGTGTTCTTGTCACAGGTACTCCCTCGTGCCAAGCCTGGTTTCAGCACCGTCAGCTGTTTCCGGGTTGTGTCAACTTCACTGAGACGCCTATGCTTGCCCCGTCGTGGGGCGGTCGAGTTAGCCAACTCCAGGGTGCCTCCAGTTTAGGAGCTTCCTATGTGGGCTGCGTGAACTGGTAGTCAAGGCTGGTTCTGTAGTGCCAGTAGGCCCAGCTCCCCCTGTAGGACTGTTGGGGTTCGGTAACTGCGGCTGCCTCGCGGCCTAGCTGTTCTCTCCTCTCCTGTGGGCCTTGGGGTCCACCACCTGGTTCCAGCACCGTCAGCTGGTTCCGGGCCGAGCCTTTGGCTTAGGTGCCTCCTCCTGGGTATCCGAGTTCCGCCAACGCCAGGCGGTCCTTGGTAGTGCTTTTAAGCGCGGGCACCTACAGCTTAGTAACCGGGTTCCAGCACCGTCAGCTGGTCCTCGGTCGTGCCATTGGCTCTTGCACACTGGGGCAACGCATCCGGGTTCCAGCACCGCCAGCTGGTTCTCGGCAGTGTTCTTGTCACAGGTACTCCCTCGTGCCAAGCCTGGTTTCAGCACCGTCAGCTGTTTCCGGGTTGTGTCAACTTCACTGAGACGCCTATGCTTGCCCCGTCGTGGGGCGGTCGAGTTAGCCAACTCCAGGGTGCCTCCAGTTTAGGAGCTTCCTATGTGGGCTGCGTGAACTGGTAGTCAAGGCTGGTTCTGTAGTGCCAGTAGGCCCAGCTCCCCCTGTAGGACTGTTGGGGTTCGGTAACTGCGGCTGCCTCGCGGCCTAGCTGTTCTCTCCTCTCCTGTGGGCCTTCGGGTCCACCACCTGGTTCCAGCACCGTCAGCTGGTTCCGGGCCGAGCCTTTGGCTAAGGTGCCTCCTCCTGGGTATCCGAGTTCCGCCAACGCCAGGCGGTCCTTGGTAGTGCTTTTAAGCGCGGGCACCTACAGCTTAGTAACCGGGTTCCAGCACCGTCAGCTGGTCCTCGGTCGTGCCATTGGCTCTTGCACACTGGGGCAACGCATCCGGGTTCCAGCACCGCCAGCTGGTTCTCGGCAGTGTTCTTGTCACAGGTACTCCCTCGTGCCAAGCCTGGTTTCAGCACCGTCAGCTGTTTCCGGGTTGTGTCAACTTCACTGAGACGCCTATGCTTGCCCCGTCGTGGGGCGGTCGAGTTAGCCAACTCCAGGGTGCCTCCAGTTTAGGAGCTTCCTATGTGGGCTGCGTGAACTGGTAGTCAAGGCTGGTTCTGTAGTGCCAGTAGGCCCAGCTCCCCCTGTAGGACTGTTGGGGTTCGGTAACTGCGGCTGCCTCGCGGCCTAGCTGTTCTCTCCTCTCCTGTGGGCCTTCGGGTCCACCACCTGGTTCCAGCACCGTCAGCTGGTTCCGGGCCGAGCCTTTGGCTAAGGTGCCTCCTCCTGGGTATCCGAGTTCCGCCAACGCCAGGCGGTCCTTGGTAGTGCTTTTAAGCGCGGGCACCTACAGCTTAGTAACCGGGTTCCAGCACCGTCAGCTGGTCCTCGGTCGTGCCATTGGCTCTTGCACACTGGGGCAACGCATCCGGGTTCCAGCACCGCCAGCTGGTTCTCGGCAGTGTTCTTGTCACAGGTACTCCCTCGTGCCAAGCCTGGTTTCAGCACCGTCAGCTGTTTCCGGGTTGTGTCAACTTCACTGAGACGCCTATGCTTGCCCCGTCGTGGGGCGGTCGAGTTAGCCAACTCCAGGGTGCCTCCAGTTTAGGAGCTTCCTATGTGGGCTGCGTGAACTGGTAGTCAAGGCTGGTTCTGTAGTGCCAGTAGGCCCAGCTCCCCCTGTAGGACTGTTGGGGTTCGGTAACTGCGGCTGCCTCGCGGCCTAGCTGTTCTCTCCTCTCCTGTGGGCCTTGGGGTCCACCACCTGGTTCCAGCACCGTCAGCTGGTTCCGGGCCGAGCCTTTGGCTTAGGTGCCTCCTCCTGGGTATCCGAGTTCCGCCAACGCCAGGCGGTCCTTGGTAGTGCTTTTAAGCGCGGGCACCTACAGCTTAGTAACCGGGTTCCAGCACCGTCAGCTGGTCCTCGGTCGTGCCATTGGCTCTTGCACACTGGGGCAACGCATCCGGGTTCCAGCACCGCCAGCTGGTTCTCGGCAGTGTTCTTGTCACAGGTACTCCCTCGTGCCAAGCCTGGTTTCAGCACCGTCAGCTGTTTCCGGGTTGTGTCAACTTCACTGAGACGCCTATGCTTGCCCCGTCGTGGGGCGGTCGAGTTAGCCAACTCCAGGGTGCCTCCAGTTTAGGAGCTTCCTATGTGGGCTGCGTGAACTGGTAGTCAAGGCTGGTTCTGTAGTGCCAGTAGGCCCAGCTCCCCCTGTAGGACTGTTGGGGTTCGGTAACTGCGGCTGCCTCGCGGCCTAGCTGTTCTCTCCTCTCCTGTGGGCCTTCGGGTCCACCACCTGGTTCCAGCACCGTCAGCTGGTTCCGGGCCGAGCCTTTGGCTAAGGTGCCTCCTCCTGGGTATCCGAGTTCCGCCAACGCCAGGCGGTCCTTGGTAGTGCTTTTAAGCGCGGGCACCTACAGCTTAGTAACCGGGTTCCAGCACCGTCAGCTGGTCCTCGGTCGTGCCATTGGCTCTTGCACACTGGGGCAACGCATCCGGGTTCCAGCACCGCCAGCTGGTTCTCGGCAGTGTTCTTGTCACAGGTACTCCCTCGTGCCAAGCCTGGTTTCAGCACCGTCAGCTGTTTCCGGGTTGTGTCAACTTCACTGAGACGCCTATGCTTGCCCCGTCGTGGGGCGGTCGAGTTAGCCAACTCCAGGGTGCCTCCAGTTTAGGAGCTTCCTATGTGGGCTGCGTGAACTGGTAGTCAAGGCTGGTTCTGTAGTGCCAGTAGGCCCAGCTCCCCCTGTAGGACTGTTGGGGTTCGGTAACTGCGGCTGCCTCGCGGCCTAGCTGTTCTCTCCTCTCCTGTGGGCCTTCGGGTCCACCACCTGGTTCCAGCACCGTCAGCTGGTTCCGGGCCGAGCCTTTGGCTAAGGTGCCTCCTCCTGGGTATCCGAGTTCCGCCAACGCCAGGCGGTCCTTGGTAGTGCTTTTAAGCGCGGGCACCTACAGCTTAGTAACCGGGTTCCAGCACCGTCAGCTGGTCCTCGGTCGTGCCATTGGCTCTTGCACACTGGGGCAACGCATCCGGGTTCCAGCACCGCCAGCTGGTTCTCGGCAGTGTTCTTGTCACAGGTACTCCCTCGTGCCAAGCCTGGTTTCAGCACCGTCAGCTGTTTCCGGGTTGTGTCAACTTCACTGAGACGCCTATGCTTGCCCTGTCGTGGGGCGGTCGAGTTAGCCAACTCCAGGGTGCCTCCAGTTTAGGAGCTTCCTATGTGGGCTGCGTGAACTGGTAGTCAAGGCTGGTTCTGTAGTGCCAGTAGGCCCAGCTCCCCCTGTAGGACTGTTGGGGTTCGGTAACTGCGGCTGCCTCGCGGCCTAGCTGTTCTCTCCTCTCCTGTGGGCCTTGGGGTCCACCACCTGGTTCCAGCACCGTCAGCTGGTTCCGGGCCGAGCCTTTGGCTTAGGTGCCTCCTCCTGGGTATCCGAGTTCCGCCAACGCCAGGCGGTCCTTGGTAGTGCTTTTAAGCGCGGGCACCTACAGCTTAGTAACCGGGTTCCAGCACCGTCAGCTGGTCCTCGGTCGTGCCATTGGCTCTTGCACACTGGGGCAACGCATCCGGGTTCCAGCACCGCCAGCTGGTTCTCGGCAGTGTTCTTGTCACAGGTACTCCCTCGTGCCAAGCCTGGTTTCAGCACCGTCAGCTGTTTCCGGGTTGTGTCAACTTCACTGAGACGCCTATGCTTGCCCCGTCGTGGGGCGGTCGAGTTAGCCAACTCCAGGGTGCCTCCAGTTTAGGAGCTTCCTATGTGGGCTGCGTGAACTGGTAGTCAAGGCTGGTTCTGTAGTGCCAGTAGGCCCAGCTCCCCCTGTAGGACTGTTGGGGTTCGGTAACTACGGCTGCCTCGCGGCCTAGCTGTTCTCTCCTCTCCTGTGGGCCTTCGGGTCCACCACCTGGTTCCAGCACCGTCAGCTGGTTCCGGGCCGAGCCTTTGGCTAAGGTGCCTCCTCCTGGGTATCCGAGTTCCGCCAACGCCAGGCGGTCCTTGGTAGTGCTTTTAAGCGCGGGCACCTACAGCTTAGTAACCGGGTTCCAGCACCGTCAGCTGGTCCTCGGTCGTGCCATTGGCTCTTGCACACTGGGGCAACGCATCCGGGTTCCAGCACCGCCAGCTGGTTCTCGGCAGTGTTCTTGTCACAGGTACTCCCTCGTGCCAAGCCTGGTTTCAGCACCGTCAGCTGTTTCCGGGTTGTGTCAACTTCACTGAGACGCCTATGCTTGCCCCGTCGTGGGGCGGTCGAGTTAGCCAACTCCAGGGTGCCTCCAGTTTAGGAGCTTCCTATGTGGGCTGCGTGAACTGGTAGTCAAGGCTGGTTCTGTAGTGCCAGTAGGCCCAGCTCCCCCTGTAGGACTGTTGGGGTTCGGTAACTGCGGCTGCCTCGCGGCCTAGCTGTTCTCTCCTCTCCTGTGGGCCTTCGGGTCCACCACCTGGTTCCAGCACCGTCAGCTGGTTCCGGGCCGAGCCTTTGGCTAAGGTGCCTCCTCCTGGGTATCCGAGTTCCGCCAACGCCAGGCGGTCCTTGGTAGTGCTTTTAAGCGCGGGCACCTACAGCTTAGTAACCGGGTTCCAGCACCGTCAGCTGGTCCTCGGTCGTGCCATTGGCTCTTGCACACTGGGGCAACGCATCCGGGTTCCAGCACCGCCAGCTGGTTCTCGGCAGTGTTCTTGTCACAGGTACTCCCTCGTGCCAAGCCTGGTTTCAGCACCGTCAGCTGTTTCCGGGTTGTGTCAACTTCACTGAGACGCCTATGCTTGCCCCGTCGTGGGGCGGTCGAGTTAGCCAACTCCAGGGTGCCTCCAGTTTAGGAGCTTCCTATGTGGGCTGCGTGAACTGGTAGTCAAGGCTGGTTCTGTAGTGCCAGTAGGCCCAGCTCCCCCTGTAGGACTGTTGGGGTTCGGTAACTGCGGCTGCCTCGCGGCCTAGCTGTTCTCTCCTCTCCTGTGGGCCTTCGGGTCCACCACCTGGTTCCAGCACCGTCAGCTGGTTCTCGGCAGTGTCTTTTGCTCTTGTACCTTCTGCTCCCCATCCTGGTTCCAGTACCGTCAGCTGGTTCCGGGCAGAGCCTTTGGCTTAGGTGCCTCCTTCTGGGTATCCAAGTTCCACCAATGTCAGGTGGTCCTTGGTAGTGCTTTCAGGCACGGGTACCTCCTGCTTAGTAACCGGGTTCCAGTAACGTCAGCTGGTCCTTGGTAGTTCCATTGGCTCTTGGACATTCGGCTACCCATCCGGGTTCCAGTACCGTCAGCTGGTTCTCGGCAGTGTCTTTTGCTCTTGTACCTTCTGCTCCCCATCCTGGTTCCAGTAACGTCATCTGGTTCCGGGCAGAGCCTTTGGCTTAGGTGCCTCCTTCTGGGTATCCGAGTTCCGCCAACGTCAGGCGGTCCTTGGTAGTGCTTTTTAGCACGGGTACCTCCTGCTTAGTAACCGGGTTCCAGTAACGTCAGCTGGTCCTCGGTAGTTCCATAGGCTCTTGAACCTTCGGGTAGCCATCCGAGTTCCAGTTCCATCAGCTGGTTCTTGGCATTTTCTCAGCCTTCTTGTACCTTCTGCTACATTTCCAAGTTGAAGACCCTAACGTCGACAACCCGGAAGACCACCCCGATGACGACGACCCGGAAGACCACCCCAATGACGACGACGACGACGACGGCGGAGACGACGACGGCTGAGACGACGACGGCGGAGATGACGACACTGGAGACGAAGACCCTGGAGACGACAACATGGAAGACCGAGAAGCAGAAGAACAAGAGGCTGCAGAACAAAGAGCAGAAGAACATTAAGCATAAGACTTAATATCAGAGCAAAAGATATTATCTAAATTATATGCAGAAGAAGACTAAGCAGTGTATGGGGGTGAGTCCGTTCCTCCTCGTGGTGCCCCTGGATAAAGCCTGATGCTGCAGGCCAAACTGAACGCGGACAAATGTAACTTTTGTGACTGGCAGAACGGAAGGTGTAATCTTCCAACTTTTATAGATAACAACTACGGGAATGCCTGTCACAAATGAGAATATGATGAAGAAGTAGAATAGGAAGAATAATAACAGTGGAATAAAAAGAATATGTAGAATAGGAAGAATAATAATAGTTGAAGAAAATGAATATGAAGAATGTAATAAAAAAAAAAATAGGTAGAAGATGAAGAAGAAGATGAATAAGGTGAAGAAGTTGATGTCAAGGATGCTGATGATGATGAAGATGAAAGTGTGGGAAAAGAAAAAAAAAAAAAAGAAAAAAAAGAAGGGGAAGGGCGTGGAATAGTGAAACATCAATATCTGACAAAATAAAAAAAATTTACATACTCAATATCTTTTTCAATCCGAACTTCTTTAAAAAAAAAAAAAAAACATGCTATTCTATTTGATTGGACTAATCCTCATTGCCTTTAATGTCTCCGCCACCTCCCCCATACATCCTACATTATTCTTAGTTGTTTTCCTTCAGGTAGAATGAACCTACAAGGAAAGAAAGGGTTTATTTTAATTCCGATATTTTGGTCCCATTGACTTGCATTGGGATCGGGTATCGGTATCGGCGATATCCGATATTTTTTGAATATCGGCCGATCCAAACCGATACCGATACTTTCCGATATCGGAAGGTATCGCTCAACACTAATCCCTAGGAATGCTGAAATAATCACTTTTATAAATTTCGCGCCATACCTGTATTGTGTCCCGCAGGTATGTCTTCTCCCCCGGTGTCAAACGCCTCCGAGACGTCAATCATCCCCCTGTGTCCTCCTTGCTCAGTATCTACTGGGGAATGTTTGTTGTTTCGCCAGAGGAAAGACAAAGACAGACTCTTCATAGTGCAATCTCGTCCACAATGTACGTTGCAGAGAATCTGTCAATAGGTTTTTCATGTATGTAGTACGGCCACCAACATTAGGGCCTTATTTACAGCATACTGGTCTTGAAACTGGCGCCTCTGGTCTTGATCTCTTCTTCGATCGGCATGATATTTCCCTGCTTCATGTGGATGACACATCCTGCATCATCAACACACTGTCCTCCATCGCGCTCATGTGCAAGCGTATGTTGTGCCAAGAGTAGAGCAGAGTACTGTAGTGCGCATGGGTCATCAGCACTCTTTGGTCTTTCTCAGTGCATGCACACTACAGGACCTTGCTCCATCCTCAGCAGGGTATATAGAAGTGCACCTCTGCAGGAGAGCGATAGCCAGCTAGGGACCATGCTGCACAAGTAACTAGTTGAAGGCCAGGTTTCCTTTAATCCGGTCTTCATCATTATCAACCACCTTGCTACTGGTGGGATGGCTTTTATGCTTTTTTTTATCAAAAATAGTTTTACTAAGAACTCTGTGTTATTAAAATGCACTTTTGCTTTTTTACTTATTTCGATACTTATTTAGTTACAGCAGGGTTTATTCTCATTTAGTTTCTTGTAGGTTTTAATATGACCCAGCAATAAAAATTAGGGTACATCTCTTCTAACGGGGACCATTCACAGTAGCAGTCATTCACCACAACCTTCTGAGTGCGAGCCAGTTTTTAATCTCTTTTAGAAACTTTACATTCTAAGACTATAGACATTAATTTACCCATTAGACATCTATGTGGGACAGTGTACAATGTCCTTACAAAGTAAAAAAAAGAACTACATATATCCACAGTTACTCCTCTGTCCAAGTTTTCTACTCATCTCTTAAAAGGTTAGTTTGACTTCTCTCCTTAGTAAAACAGGGCTGGTGATCATATATAATGTTATTATCTGTCACATACTCGTGAACACAGGCCCTTATGAGCCTCTAACATTTTCCTGCAATAGATACTAAGCTTACTTGTCTATAATCTATATATATAATTGTCTAAGGGGTACTTCCGTCTTTCTGTCCCGGAAATCCCGCGTCGCTGATTGGTCTCGGCAGCTGCCTGTCATGGCTGCCGCGACCAATCAGCGATGGGCAGGGCTGGCTCCAGGTTTTTGAGGGCCCCGGGCGAAAGAGTCTCAGTGGGCCCCCCATTAACACATACCACGATTCATGATGCCCAGATACAGCAGAGAAATATAGCTATAGTACAATGCCAGATTTCACTTCTTACATGAGTGATAGCTATTGAAAATTCTGCAGTGTATATATACAGGACAGGAGGAGTGGTGCTGTGCAGTGTATATATACAGGACAGGAGGAGTGGTACTGTGCAGTGTATATATACAGGACAGGAGGAGTGGTACTGTGCAGTGTATATATACAGGACAGGAGGAGTGGTACTGTGCAGTGTATATATACAGGACAGGAGGAGTGGTATTGTGCAGTGTATATATACAGGACAGGAGGAGTGGAACTGTGCAGTGTATATATACAGGACAGGAGGAGTGGTACTGTGCAGTGTATATATACAGGACAGGAGGAGTGGTACTGTGCAGTATATATACAGGACAGGAGGAGTGGTAGTGTACAGTGTATATATACAGGACAGGAGGAGCGGTACTGTGCAGTGTATATATACAGGACAGGAGGAGCAGTACTGTGCAGTGTATATATACAGGACAGGAGGAGCAGTTCAGTGTAGTGTATATATACAGGGGATTGGTACTGTGCAGCAGTGCTGCCACTAGAAATTTCAGGGCCCCATACTGGCAAAATTTCCGGGGCCCCCTTGAGACTCCGCCCAGGCTCCACCACAGCCCCGCCTCCACGCTCCACCCCTCAAACTGTCCACAGTCCCACCACTCTTTCTTGGAAAAACTCCACTTCTCACCTATCACACATTAACAGTTCCCATCACCAGATCACACATATAGCCGGCAGCTTTTGTTTTGGCCAAAAGATTTTTTAAGCCACCAAAATCACAAGGTAGACACTTCTGGCCAGGCCCTACTCTACTGTAACCTATTAAATATTTGTTAAAATATGCAATACAAATATTTTTATTTATTTTTCCATTTTTAAAATGACCTATAATACCACATACAAGGAACAAATACCACAGCACCATGACCAGACACCATATCACCACAGTGACCTATAATACTATCTACAAGGCACAAATACCACGACACCATGACCAGATGACATATTACCACCACAGTGATCGAATAATTTCAAATACAAGGAACAAATACCACAACATCATGACCAGACCACATATTACCACCACCACATAGTGACTGAATACTACAATACTGATCAATAAAAAAAAACCCACAATACTATCAACATCAGTGCCATTATACACAGGAGATCTGTACTTAGTATGCAGTGTCTGTGTACAGGTAATACAGTGATAACCAGTGATATTATACACAGGAGCTCTGTATATAGTGTATAGATAATCCAGTGATCACTGGTGACATTATACACAGGACCTCTGTATATAGTATACAGTGTATAGTGTCAGTGTATAGGTAACACACTGACTCACCAGTGACGTCTCTAGGTGAAGTCCTTCATCTTTCATCCAGCACAGACCGCCATCACTTCATCCAGCCAGGACTCATCTCTGCAGGAAATAACACCGTTATCTCGAGTTCCACTTGCAGAACACATTACTTAATTTTCCCAACTTCTACATTACACCACATGAAGAAGGTGACATAGTATCACTCTACACAGTAATAGGACCGCCCCTTCATTTAGAACAGTGTACTCAAAAATAAAATAAATACATCACTGCAGTAATAATATCCCTTAATTAGCCCCTATGGTAATAATATTCGCCATCCTAGCCCCCGTGTGTCTCATTCCTGGCGTCAGCCATATGTTCTCCCATCCTGCCCTAATGAGTATCCATCCGCCCCATCTGTCTCCATCGTATCCATCCTGCCCCATGATCCTGCCCCATCTGTCTCCAATCCTGCCTCCAGTGTCTCCAATCATGCCCGTATCACCATTCTGCCCCATCTCCAATCATGCCCCCTGTGTCTCAATTCTGCCCCATCTGTCTCCAGTCATGCCCCAGTGTTTCCAGTCATGCCGCCATATCTGTCATCCTGCCCCCTGTGTCTCCAATCATGCCCCGTTTCTCCATTCTGCCCCTGTGTCCAGCAATCTGCCCCTGTGTCCAGCAATCTGCCCCTGTGTCCAGCAACCTGCCCCTGTGTCCAGCAATCTGCCCCTGTGTCCAGCAATCTGCCCTTGTGTCCAGCAATCTGCCCCTGTGTCCAGCAATCTGCCCCTGTGTCCAGCTTTCTGCCCGTGTCCAGCTTTCTGCCCGTGTCCAGCTTTCTGCCCCTGTGTCCAGCGTTCTGCCCGTGTGCAGCTTTCTGCCCGTATCCAGCTTTCTGCCCCTGTGTCCAGCTTTCTGCCCCTGTGTCCAGCTTTCTGCCCCTGTGTGCAGCTTTCTGCCCGTGTCCAGCTTTCTGCCCGTGTCCAGCTTTCTGCCCATGTGCAACTTTCTGCCCCTGTGTGCAACTTTCTGCCCGTGTCCAGCGTTCTGCCCCTGTGCCCAGCTTTCTGCCCCTGTGCCCAGCTTTCTCCCCCCTGTTATGATCTGGTGGCCTTGGAGCAGCATGAGACGTACTCTGGAGAAGGTGGAACCTGTACTGACCGCAAACCCTGAACTTAACAGCGCAACTAGAAGTAGCCGTGGGGGGTACCTAACACTCCCTAGACCCCTCAACACAGCCTAAGAATTAACTACCCCTAAAGACAGAAACAGGAAACCTATCTTGCCTCAGAGAAAATCCCCAAAGGAAAGACAGCCCCCCACAAATATTGACTGTGAGAGGAGAGGGAAAAAACATATGCAGAAATGAAATCAGGATTTAGCATAGGAGGCCATACTAGCTAAAAAGAAAGAATAGAACAGAGTACTATGCGGTCAGTATTAAAACACTAGAAAATATCCACCACAGAAAATACAAAATACCACATCTGACTAAAGACATGGAGGGTATATCTGCATCTCCAGAGAAATAGCTAGGCTGCAAAAAATCCTTCACAGACTAAGCTGGACAAGACAAAAACATGAAAATGCACAGAACTATAAGGTCCACAGCAGGTGGACAGCAAAAACAAAGCCAGGACTTATCTTTGAAGAAAAGCACAGCAAACAGGAGAGACCAGAAGAGTTGTGAATCCTCCAAAAACAATGGACAACTGGCACTGACTAAAGGATCAAGCAAGGCTATATAGCCCAGCCCAAATTGCAAAAAATAGATACACCTGATAAATGCTGCGATCCAACTACCGCAGCACTACCACTCATAACCACCGGAGGGAGCCCAAGAGCAGAATTCACAACAGTACCCCTCCCTTGAGAAGGGGTCACCGAACCCTCACCAGAGCCCCCAGGCCGATCAGGACGAGCCAAATGAAAGGCACGAACCAAATCGTCAGCATGAACATCGGAGGCAACAACCCAAGAATTATCCTCCTGGCCATAACCCTTCCATTTGACCAGATACTGAAGCCTCCGACTCGAAAAACGAGAATCCAAAATCTTCTCAACCACATACTCCAACTTCTCATGAATCAACACCGGGGCCGGAGGATCAACAGAGGGAACAACGGGCACTACATACTTCCGCAACAAAGATCTATGGAACACATTTTGGATGGAAAAAGAGGCTGGAAGGGCCAAATGAAAAGACACTGTATTGATAATCTCAGAAATCCTATAAGGACCAATAAACCGAGGATTGAACTTAGGGGAAGAAACCTTCATAGGAACATGACGGGAAGACAACCAGACCAAATCCCCAACCCGAAGCCGGGAACCAACACACCGACGACGGTTAGCAAAACGTTGAGCCTCCTCCTGAGACAACACCAAATTGTCCACCACATGAGCCCAAATCTGCTGCAGCCTGTCAACCACAGAATCCACACCAGGACAATCAGAAGGCTCAACCTGCCCTGAAGAAAAACGAGGATGAAAACCAAAATTACAAAAAAAGGCGAAACCAAGGTAGCAGCACTAGCCCGATTATTAAGGGCAAACTCGGCCAATGGCAAGAAAGCCACCCAATCATCCTGATCAGCAGACACAAAGCATCTCAAATAAGTTTCCAAAGTCTGATTAGTTCGCTCGGTCTGGCCATTTGTCTGAGGATGAAATGCGGAAGAAAAAGACAAATCAATGCCCAGCCTAGCACAAAAGGCCCACCAAAACCTAGAAACAAACTGGGAACCTCTATCGGACACAATATTCTCCGGAATGCCATGCAAACGAACCACATGCTGAAAAAACAAAGGAACCAAATCAGAAGAGGAAGGCAATTTAGGCAAAGGTACCAAATGAACCATCTTAGAAAACCGGTCACAAATCACCCAGATAACCGACATCCTCTGGGAAACCGGAAGATCTGAAATAAAATCCATAGAAATATGCGTCCAAGGTCTCTCAGGGACCGGCAAATGCAAAAGCAACCCAATGGTGCGGGAACAGCAAGGCTTAGCCCGCGCACAAATCCCACAGGACTGCACAAAAGAACGCACATCCTGTGACAAAGAAGGCCACCAAAAGGACCTACCAACCAAATCTCTGGTACCAAAAATCCCAGGATGGCCAGCCAACACAGAACAATGAACCTCAGAAATCACTTTACTAGTCCATCTATCAGGAACAAACAGTTTCCCCACTGGACAGCGGTCAGGTTTATCAGCCTGAAACTCCTGAAGAACCCGTCGTAAATCAGGGGAGATGGCAGAAAGAATCACCCCTTCCTTCAGAATGCCGATCGGCTCAAGAACCCCAGGGGAATCAGGAAAAAAACTCATAGAGATGGCATGCGCCTTAACATTCTTAGTACCAGGAATGTACGAGACCACAAAATCAAAACGGGAGAAAAACAGGGACCATCGAGCCTGTCTAGGATTCAGCCGTTTGGCAGACTTGAGGTAAATCAGATTCTTATGATCGGTCAGGACCACAATACGGTGCTTGGCCCCCTCAAGCCAATGTCGCCACTCCTCAAATGCCCACTTCAAAGCCAACAACTCCCGATTGCCGACATTATAATTGCGTTCCGCAGGCGAAAACTTCTGAGAAAAGAAGGCACACGGTTTCATCAAGGAACCATCAGAATTCCTCTGAGACAAAACGGCCCCTGCCCCAATCTCAGACGCGTCAACCTCAACCTGAAATGGAAGAGAAACATCCGGCTGACGCAACACAGGGGCAGAAGTAAATCGGCGTTTAAGCTCCTGAAAGGCAGAAACAGCCGCAGAGGACCAATTCGTCACATCAGCGCCTTTCTTCGTCAAATCAGTCAGAGGTTTAACCACACTGGAGAAGTTGGCAATGAAACAACGATAAAAATTAGCAAAGCCCAAGAATTTCTGAAGGCTCTTCACAGATGTGGGCTGATTCCAATCATGAATGGCCTGAACCTTAACCGGATCCATTTCTATAGATGCGGGAGAAAAAATGAAGCCCAAAAAAGAAACCTTCTGCACTCCAAAGAGGCACTTTGACCCCTTCACAAATAAAGCATTATTACGGAGGATCTGAAATGCCATCCTGACCTGTTTCACATGAGACTCCCAATCATCGGAAAAAATCAAAATATCATCCAAATATACAACCATGAATTTATCAAGATAACTCCGAAAGATATCATGCATGAAGGATTGGAACACAGATGGAGCATTAGAGAGTCTGAATGGCATCACAAGGTATTCAAAATGGCCTTCGGGCGTATTAAATGCAGTTTTCCATTCGTCACCCTGCTTAATACAAATAAGATTATATGCCCCTCGAAGGTCAATCTTAGTAAACCAGCTAGCCCCCTTAATCCTAGCAAACAAATCAGTAAGCAAAGGCAACGGGTATTGAAATTTGACCGTGATCTTATTCAAGAGGCAATAATCAATACAGGGTCTCAAGGAGCCATCCTTCTTGGCAACAAAAAAAACCTGCTCCCAATGGTGAAGAAGATGGCTGAATATGCCCCTTCTCCAAAGACTCCTTAATATAGCTCCGCATGGTGGCATGTTCTGGCACAGACAGGTTGAAAAGTCAGCCCTTAGGGAACTTACAACCTGGAATCAAGTCAATAGCACAATCACAGTCCCTATGTGGTGGAAGGGAACTGGATTTGGGCTCATCAAATACATCCTGGAAATCTGACAAAAACTCAGGAATTTCAGAAGAGGGGGAAGAGGAAATTGACATCAAAGGAACGTGACCATGAACCCCCTGACAACCCCATCTAGTCACAGACATAGATTTCCAATCTAACACCGGATTATGTAGCTGTAACCATGGAAAACCCAGCACAATATCATCATGCAAATTATGCAACACCAGAAAACAACAATCTTCCTGATGGGCTGGCGCTATGCGCATGGTCAGCTGTGTCCAAAACTGAGGTTTATTTTTAGCCAATGGTGTAGCATCAATGCCCCTTAAAGGAATAGGGATCTGCAGAGGCTGCAAGGGGAAACCACAACGTCTGGCAAATTCTAAGTCCATTAAGTTCAGAGCGGCGCCTGAATCCACAAATGCCATAACAGAAAATGATGATAATGAGCAGATCAAGGTCACAGATAACAGAAATTTAGGTTGTACAGTACTGATGGTAACAGAACGAGCGATTCTCTTTGTACGCTTAGGGCAATCAGAAATAATATGAGCAGAATCGCCGCAGTAAAAACACAACCTATTCTGACGCCTGAATCTTTGACGTTCAGCTTTAGACAAAATCCTATCACACTGCATAGGCTCAGGGCTCCGCTCAGAGGACAACGCCACAGTGTGCACAACTCTGCGCTCGCGCAAGCGCCGATCAATCTGAATGGCCAGAGACATAGAATCACTCAGACCAGCAGGCGTGGGGAACCCCACCATAACATCTTTAATGGATTCAGAAAGACCCTTTCTGAAAATTGCCGCCAAGGCATCCTCATTCCATTTAGTCAGTACAGACCATTTTCTAAATTTCTGGCAATACGATTCTGCCGCTTTTTGACCTTGACACAGGTCCAGCAAGATTTTCTCAGCTTGATCCACAGAATTAGGCTCATCGTACAATAACCCCAATGCTTGAAAGAAAGAATCAACATTAAGCAAAGCAGGATTGCCAGTTTCCAGGGAAAATGCCCAATCCTGTGGGTCACCACGCAGCAGGGATATGATGATTTTAACCTGCTGAATGGGATCACCAGAAGACCGGGGTCTCAATGCAAAAAACAGTTTACAGTTATTTTTGAAACTCAAAAATTTGGATCTGTTACCAAAGAATAAATCAGGAGTGGGAATCCTAGGTTCTAAGGCAGGAGTCTGAACAATATAATCTGAAATACCCTGTACCCTAGCAGCAAGCTGATCCACACGAGAAACTAACTCCAGAACACTCATGTTATTACTAGGTTCCGCAGCCACCCAGAGATTAAGAGGGAGGAACAGACCAAAAAGGCTAAGGAAAAAAAAATGGCTCAAATTCTTTGCTCCCTTCTTCTGAGATGCAATTAACTCATTGTTGGCCAGTTGTACTGTTATGATCTGGTAGCCTTGGAGCAGCATGAGACATACTCTGGAGAAGGTGGAACCTGTACTGACCGCAAACCCTGAACTTAACAGCGCAACTAGAAGTAGCCGTGGGGGGTACCTAACACTCCCTAGACCCCTCGACACAGCCTAAGAATTAACTACCCCTAAAGACAGAAACAGGAAACCTATCTTGCCTCAGAGAAAATCCCCAAATGAAAGACAGCCCCCCACAAATATTGACTGTGAGAGGAGAGGGAAATAACATACGCAGAAATGAAATCAGGATTTAGCATAGGAGGCCATACTAGCTAAAAAGAAAGAATAGAACAGAGTACTATGCGGTCAGTATTAAAACACTAGAAAATATCCACCACAGAAAATACAAAATACCACAAAATAGACTAAAGACATGGAGGGTATATCTGCATCTCCAGAGAAATAGCTAGGCTGCAAAAAATCCTTCACAGACTAAGCTGGACAAGACAAAAACATGAAAATGCACAGAACTATAAGGTCCAGAGCAGGTGGACAGCAAAAACAAAACCAGGACTTATCTTTGAAGAAAAGCACAGCAAACAGGAGACACCAGAACAGATGTGAATCCTCCAAAAACAATGGACAACTGGCACTGACTAAAGGATCAAGCAAGGCTATATAGCCCAGCCCAAATTGCAAAAAATAGATACACCTGATAAATGCTGCGATCCAACTACCACAGCACTACCACTCATAACCACCGGAGGGAGCCGAAGAGCAGAATTCACAACAGCCCCCCCTTTGTCCAGCGTTCTGCCCCTGTGCGCAGCTTTCTGCCCGTGTCCAGCTTTCTGCCCCTGTGTCCAGCATTCTGCACGTGTCCAGCTTTCTGCCCCTGTGTCCAGCTTTCTGCCCCTGTGTCCAGCTTTCTGCCCCTGTGCGCAGCTTTCTGCCCCCGTGTCCAGCTTTCTGCCCCCCCTGTGTCCAGCTTTCTGCCCCCACCTGTGTCCAGCTTCCTGCCCCCCCGTGTCCAGCTTTCCGCCCCCCCGTGTCCAGCTTTCTGCCCCCCCTTGTGTCCATCTTTCTGCCCCCCCGTGTCCAGCTTTCCGCCCCTCCTGTGTCCAGCTTTACCGCCCTGGGCTGTCCACCCCCCTTCCCCCCCCCCCCCCCCCTGGATCGCCGCTCTCAATTAAAAAAAAAAAAAGTTCTACTTACCTGCCGCGCTCCTGCTCTCTCCACACAGCTGCAGCGTGCACTCGCCGGCGACTGACAATGACGTCAGACGCCGGCGACCTGCACGCTGTGGCTGGCGGCTGTTAACTATTGACGTGCGGGCGCGGGCCCGCACGTCAATAGCGTTAAACAGCTGTAACGCCGGCCGCCGCTAAGGGCCCGGTTCAGCCTGCGGCTGATGCGGGCCCCCTCTGCTCACCGGGCCCCATACGCCAGTCACGGCTGTAATGCCCTGATGGCGGCCCTGCTGTGCATTGTATATTTACAGGGCAGTGGTACTGTGCAGTGTATAAATACAGGGGATTGGTACTGTGCAGTGTATATATACAGGACAGTGGTACTGTGCAGTGTATATATAGAGGGGAAAGGTACTGTGCAGTGTATATATACAGGGGAGTGGTACTGTGCAGTGTATATATACAGGGGATTGCTATTGTGCAGTGTATATATACAGGGCAGTGGTACTGTGCAGTGTATATATACAGGGGAGTGGTACTGTGCAGTGTATATATACAGGCAGGGCTGCCACTAGAAATTTCAGGGCCCCATACTGGCAAAATTTCCGGGGCCCCCTTGAGACTCCGCCCAGGCTCCACCACAGCCCCGCCTCCACGCTCCACCCCTCAAACTGTCCACAGTCCCACCACTCTTTCTTGGAAAAACTCCACTTCTCACCTATCACACATTAACAGTTCCCATCACCAGATCACACATATAGCCGGCAGCTTTTGTTTTGGCCAAAAGATTTTTTAAGCCACCAAAATCACAAGGTAGACACTTTTGGCCAGGCCCTACTCTACTGTAACCTATTAAATATTTGTTAAAATATGCAATACAAATATTTTTATTTATTTTTCCATTTTTAAAATGACCTATAATACCACATACAAGGAACAAATACCACAGCACCATGACCAGACACCATATCACCACAGTGACCTATAATACTATCTACAAGGCACAAATACCGCCACACCATGACCAGATGACATATTACCACCACAGTGATCGAATAATATCAAATACAAGGAACAAATACCACAACATCATGACCAGACCACATATTACCACCACCACATAGTGACTGAATACTACAATACTGATCAATAAAAAAAAAACACAACACTATCAACATCAGTGCCATTATACACAGGAGATCTGTACTTAGTATGCAGTAAAGGAGAAGAAACTAATGCGGCACTCACCCCGAATTTGCTGTGAAGATTGTGATCTTTAATGGAGAAAGATGAAAATTACATCCATCAGGACATCAGGTACATATGAGGGTGCGGTATAGGAGCACGGACGACGGCCGTTTCGCACACACAGGTGCTTCTACGGGTCCAGGTAGTAGATTACAATACGTCATTTCCTTTTAAAGAATATCTGACGTATAGGTACAAATAGAAACGTGAACTGAATAAACTAGACAATGTGAACAAACTGTGAATATGACTAAATAAATATAAATAATCTACATGCAGACCAACATTTTTCTGGAGAATACAATAAATTTATAACCATATTGTTATTTACAAAAATCATCCAAAAAGTCAATTTTAATATTAGACCAATATTATTGCCTATAAAGTATTTTTAACAATAAGAAATTTTATAAAAATACAGACATATCGAGTCGGTCATTTAAGCCAATGGGTCCCTGTGCATTAGCATTAAGGATCCATTTGGCTTCTTTTTGTAAAAGAATCCTCTTTTTGTCTCCTCCCTTTGGAGGGAATGGAACGATTTCTATGCCTGCAAAGCTAAGTGAATCTGGGTTAGTGTCATGTTTTTCTCTAATGTGCTGAATTAGTCTTAAACACCCTTTTCCCGATGTAATGGAGTTGTAATGCTCTTTAAAACGCATGATCAAAGGTCTAATTCTTTTGCCTAGATAAAAATATCGGCACGGGCAGAACAGAACGTAAATCACAAACTTGCTTTTACAAGAGATAAAATCTGTTACAACATGAGTAATGGGACCTATTTGAAGTGGATTTTTTATAACATGTAGGTGACAAAACCTACAATTGCCGCATCTATGGTTACCGGCCGGAGTATTACAAGTGAGCCAAGTATTACTGGGAGCAGTCAGTCTGTTATGCACCAATAAATCTGATAAATTGTGAGCACGTCTATATGCAAATCTTGGAGTATACTTATAGATCGAAACAAGGTCTTTATCTGTCTGCAATATGTGCCAGTTTTTGCGGACTGAGGCATGAATCACTTTATCTAAATTGCTGTGTCTAAAACAAAAAGAAAAATTATTGTTCTCTTCATTATCCAACTTGGATTTACTTTTTCTTTTTCTTTTTAAAATGTTTTGTTGGGTAAATTTACTAATTCGTGTTTCAGCTACCTCTAATATCTGTGTAGGGTAACCTCTCATTTTTAGACGAGATTTAAGTTCATTAATTTGCTCATTGAATACTATATTATTATTATTAATTTTCCGTAATCTCACCATCTGACTATACGGTAGCCCCTTTTTTGTATGGAGCAGATGAGCACTCTCAAAATGCAGTATATTATTAGTTGCCGTTTGTTTCCTAAACACCTTGGTCAGTATGTCACCTTCAACAATCTCTATTTTAACATCTAGATATTCAAGATTGTCATATCCATAACATGAAGTAAACTTCATATTATAATCATTAGAAATATTCAGATGTTCAACAAAATTATTAAATTCTGTTTCACTGCCATCCCATATTATCATTATGTCATCCACAAATCTGGTATAGAAACGAATATGCTTAATGAACGGATTATTAATACTATTAACATATATTTCCTCAAAAACTGCTAAAAAAAGATTGGCGTATGTACATGAAGTGGGCGTACCCATTGCAGTTCCAGTAACTTGAGTATACCATTTGTTCATAAATTTAAATGAATTATTAGATAAAATAAAATCTAAACTTTCCAAAATAAATGAAATGATATCAGAATCCACACCTCTTTTAAGTAAGATACTATGAATTAATTTCACCACTCCGCGAAAATCTGATGGAGTATCCCCTTTAGAGGAAAGTTCAGACGAGGGAGAGGAAAACGCAACCGCAAAGAAAAAGCGCAAGCAAGTCTCTTGGAGGAAATAAATGGGCCAAATGCAGAGAATGAAAGTCCTAAAGATGAAAGTTCTAAAGACGATCTACAGATAGTGAATTTATCTAAAAGAACATTAAAAACTGATCACATCTCCTTATTATCTAAAGGCTTAAATTATTGCCTCCCAGAATCATTTGATTTAACCAACTTTAAAATAGACTTATTTAAAGGTGTAAGAAAACTCCATCTTCATAAATACTATCAGAAGGATAAAAAACAGGCTATAAATAGCTGTGGTTCCCAAACAGAAATGGGTCCCACGATACCATCAGATAATAAGATAGGACCCTTGGGTTTTATGATATATCCACCAGATGTTGATATGGACAAAAACGATACAGATTTATTACTCGGGTTAAATGATTCATTTGAAGCTCAATCCACTGATACTATGTATGTCCCTTCAAGAAAACCATTTATGGGTGGTATGAAATCCCGATTTATCCCCCCTGTCTCTCCTGGTAACGTCATCGACCTTTTCCAAGATTTAGTCATTAAAGACGTGGAAGCAATCCTATATAAAACTCCCACTAAAAACCTGAATAGTAAAAAGTTGTCTGCACTAAAAGAATTGCAGAGTTGGGACGATGTCGTTATCAGGAGAGCAGATAAGGGGGGTAATATTGTTATTTTGGACAGAGATTATTATGTTTCAGAAGCTCTCTCTCAGCTAAATGATCGGTCGACTTATGAAGTACTCCCTAATAATCCCACACATAAATATATAGTAAAATTAAGATCGTTGTTAAAAAAATATGTCGAAAAAGGAGTATTGCCTAAAAAAAGAGCTGAAAGCCTTTTACCTGAACATCCACAATTCCCGTACTGGTATAGTATACCTAAAATCCACAAAAACTTGAGAGAACCACCAGGTCGCCCTATAATTTCTGGTATAAACTCAGTTACTGAAAGTTTGTCCCAATATATCGATTGGTTATTAAAACCATTATTATATTATATTCCATCATACATTAAGGACTCTGGTGACCTGGTGGTAGCTCTCAAGGAGATAAATTGGCAACCTACATTTGCCCTAACATCTATAGATGTAGTGAATCTATATACCCGTATCCCCAAGGAGAAAGATATACTAGCTATTCATAGTATCTTACTTAAAAGAGGTGTGGATTCTGATATCATTTCATTTATTTTGGAAAGTTTAGATTTTATTTTATCTAATAATTCATTTAAATTTATGAACAAATGGTATACTCAAGTTACTGGAACTGCAATGGGTACGCCCACTTCATGTACAAACGCCAATCTTTTTTTAGCAGTTTTTGAGGAAATATATGTTAATAGTATTAATAATCCGTTCATTAAGCATATTCGTTTCTATACCAGATTTGTGGATGACATAATGATAATATGGGATGGCAGTGAAACAGAATTTAATAATTTTGTTGAACATCTGAATATTTCTAATGATTATAATATGAAGTTTACTTCATGTTATGGATATGACAATCTTGAATATCTAGATGTTAAAATAGAGATTGTTGAAGGTGACATACTGACCAAGGTGTTTAGGAAACAAACGGCAACTAATAATATACTGCATTTTGAGAGTGCTCATCCGCTCCATACAAAAAAGGGGCTACCGTATAGTCAGATGGTGAGATTACGGAAAATTAATAATAATAATATAGTATTCAATGAGCAAATTAATGAACTTAAATCTCGTCTAAAAATGAGAGGTTACCCTACACAGATATTAGAGGAAGCTGAAACACGAATTAGTAAATTTACCCAACAAAACATTTTAAAAAGAAAAAGTAAATCCAAGTTGGATAATGAAGAGAACAATAATTTTTCTTTTTGTTTTAGACACAGCAATTTAGATAAAGTGATTCATGCCTCAGTCCGCAAAAACTGGCACATATTGCAGACAGATAAAGACCTTGTTTCGACCTATAAGTATACTCCAAGATTTGCATATAGACGTGCTCACAATTTATCAGATTTATTGGTGCATAACAGACTGACTGCTCCCAGTAATACTTGGCTCACTTGTAATACTCCGGCCGGTAACCATAGATGCGGCAATTGTAGGTTTTGTCACCTACATGTTATAAAAAATCCACTTCAAATAGGTCCCATTACTCATGTTGTAACAGATTTTATCTCTTGTAAAAGCAAGTTTGTGATTTACGTTCTGTTCTGCCCGTGCCGATATTTTTATCTAGGCAAAACAATTAGACCTTTGATCATGCCTTTTAAAGAGCATTACAACTCCATTACATCGGGAAAAGGGTGTTTAAGACTAATTCAGCACATTAGAGAAAAACATGACGCTAACCCAGATTCACTAAGGCTACGTTCACATTGGCGTTTAGCCAATGTGCGTCGCTGTTGCGCCGGCGACGCAGCGGCGACGCAGCGGCGACGCGCCCCTATGTTTAACATAGGGGACGCGTGCGTTGTTTTGGTGGCGTTTTTCGCCACGTGCGTCGTTTCCGACGCTAGCGTCGGACGCAAGAAAACGCTACATTGTAGCATTTTCTGTGCGTCCGATTTTCGTCAAAAACGCAGGGCGGCGCAACGCTAGTGTGAACCTAGCCTTAGCTTTGCAGGCATAGAAATCGTTCCATTCCCTCAAAAGGGAGGAGACCAAAAGAGGATTCTTTTACAAAAAGAAGCCAAATGGATCCTTAATGCTAATGCACAGGGACCCATTGGCTTAAATGACCGACTCGATATGTCTGTATTTTTATAAAAATTTCTTATTGTTAAAAATACTTTATAGGCAATAATATTGGTCTAATATTAAAATTGACTTTTTGGATGATTTTTGTAAATAACAATATGGTTATAAATTTATTGTATTCTCCAGAAAAATGTTGGTCTGCATGTAGATTATTTATATTTATTTAGTCATATTCACAGTTTGTTCACATTGTCTAGTTTATTCAGTTCACGTTTCTATTTGTACCTATACGTCAGATATTCTTTAAAAGGAAATGACGTATTGTAATCTACTACCTGGACCCGTAGAAGCACCTGTGTGTGCGAAACGGCCGTCGTCCGTGCTCCTATACCGCACCCTCATATGTACCTGATGTCCTGATGGATGTAATTTTCATCTTTCTCCATTAAAGATCACAATCTTCACAGCAAATTCGGGGTGAGTGCCGCATTAGTTTCTTCTCTTTTACTGCATACCGATTACTCTCTGGACATTCATGCAGAGCACCATTACCCTTTACGATTGTGACGCCTGAATACACAGCTGTCCATTAACAGTCCTGCATGCTTGGAAACATTCTGCTCTAGTGCCGTTCTGCTCCCTATACTATTAAGATCTGTACTTAGTATGCAGTGTCTGTGTACAGGTAATACAGTGATCACCAGTGATATTATACACAGGAGCTCTGTATATAGTGTATAGATAATCCAGTGATCACTGGTGACATTATACACAGGACCTCTGTATATAGTATACAGTGTATAGTGTCAGTGTATAGGTAACACACTGACTCACCAGTGACGTCTCTAGGTGAAGTCCTTCATCTTTCATCCAGCACAGACCGCCATCACTTCATCCAGCCAGGACTCGTCTCTGCAGGAAATAACACCGTTATCTCGACTTCCACTTGCAGAACACATTACTTAATTTTCCCAACTTCTACATTACACCACATGAAGAAGGTGACATAGTATCACTCTACACAGTAATAGGACCGCCCCCCCATTTAGAACAGTGTACTCAAAAATAAAATAAATACATCACTGCATCTCCATCGTATCCATCCTGCCCCATGATCCTGCCCCATCTGTCTCCAATCCTGCCTCCAGTGTCTCCAATCATGCCCGTATCACCATTCTGCCCCATCTCCAATCATGCCCCCTGTGTCTCAATTCTGCCCCATCTGTCTCCAGTCATGCCCCAGTGTTTCCAGTCATGCCGCCATATCTGTCATCTTGCCCCCTGTGTCTCCAATCATGCCCCGTTTCTCCATTCTGCCCCTGTGTCCAGCAATCTGCCCCTGTGTCCAGCAATCTGCCCCTGTGTCCAGCTACCTGCCCCCCCTGTGTCCAGCTTTCTGCCCCCCCTGTGTCCAGCTTTACCGCCCTGGGCTGTCCACCCCCCTTCCCCCCCCCCCCCACCCCCTGGATCGCCGCTCTCAATTAAAAAAAAAAAAAAGTTCTACTTACCTGCCGCGCTCCTGCTCTCTCCACACAGCTGCAGCGTGCACTCGCCGGCGACTGACAATGACGTCAGACGCCGGCGACCTGCACGCTGTGGCTGGCGGCTGTTAACTATTGACGTGCGGGCACGGGCCCACACGTCAATAGCGTTAAACAGCTGTAACGCCGGCCGCCGCTAAGGGCCCGGTTCAGCCTGCAGCTGATGCGGGCCCCCTCTGCTCACCGGGCCCCATACACCAGTCACGGCTGTAATGCCCTGATGGCGGCACTGTATACAGGGCAGTGGTACTGTGCAGTGTATATATACAGGGGAGTGGTACTGTGCAATGAATATATACAGGGGAGTGGTACTGTGCAGTATATATATGCAGGGGATTGCTACTGTGCAGTGTATATATACAGGGCAGTGGTACTGTGCAGTGTATATATACAGGGGAGTGGTACTGTGCAGTGTATATATACAGGGGAGTGGTACTGTGCAGTGTATATATACAGGGGATTGGTACTGTGCAGTGTATAAATACAGGGGATTGGTACTGTGCAGTGTATATATACAGGGCAGTAGTACTGTGCAGTGTATATATACAGGGGAGTGTGTTGTGAATTCTGTGGCTGAATTCACTCCTGTGGTCACAAGTGGTACTGCAGCTTCTGAGCTTCCTCCCTCAGGTGTTCTGGTGAGCTCGTTGGCTGCTTTGCTATTTAACTCCACCTGATTCTGTCTTCCTTGCTCCTTGTCAATGTTCCAGTGTTGACCTGAGCTTCTGGATCTTTCCTGTGGCCTGCTGCTCTGCTTAGATAAGTGCTTTTTGCTTTTGTTGCTACTTTTTCTGTCCAGCTTGTCTATTCGTTTTTGCTGGAAGCTCTGAGACGCAAAGGGTGCACCGCCGTGCCGTTAGTTCGGCACAGTGGGTCTTTTTGCCCCCTTTGCGTGGTTTTTTGCTTTAGGGTTTTTTGTAGACTGCAAAGTTCTCTTTGCTATCCTCGCTCTATCTAGAATATCGGGCCTCACTTTGCTGAATCTATTTCATCCCTACGTTTGTCTTTTCATCTTGCTAACAGTCATTATATGTGGGGGGCTGCCTTTTCCTTTGGGGTATTTCTCTGAGGCAAGTCAGGCTTGTTTTTCTATCTTCAGGCTAGTCAGCTCCTCAGGCTGTGCCGAGTTGCATAGGTAGTGTCAGGCGCAATCCACAGCTGCCTTTAGTTGTGCTTAGGTTAGGTTCAGGTATTGCGGTCTACAGAGATTCCACGTCTCAGAGCTCGTTCTATTGTTTTTGGGTTATTGTCAGATCACTGTATGTGCTCTGATTGCTGGCACACTGTGTCACTGGATTGCCTACATAACAGTACAAGGAGCCAAAACCTAATGATTCTCAATAGAGGGAAAAAAGAAGTTCTGACATCATTTTTTTTTCTCAGCTCTGTGTTCAGTCTTTTTTTTCCCCTAGACATTTGGGTGTTTCAGGACACAGGTGTGGACATGGATATTCAGGGTCTGTGCTCTTCAATGGATAATCTCGTTACAAATGTACAAAGGATTCAAGATACTATTGATCAGAAATCTATGTTAGAACCAAGAATTCCTATTCCTGATTTGTTTTTTGGTGATAGAACTAAGTTTCTTAATTTCAAAAATAATTGTAAGCTATTTCTGGCCTTGAAACCTCATTCTTCTGGTAATCCTATTTAACAGGTTTTGATTATTATTTCTTTTTTGCGCGGCGACCCTCAGGACTGGGCATTTTCTCTTGCGCCAGGAGACCCTGCATTGAGTAATGTCAATGCGTTTTTCCTGGCGCTCGGATTGCTTTACGATGAGCCTAATTCAGTGGATCAGGCTGAGAAAAATTTGCTGGCTTTGTGCCAGGGTCAGGATGATATAGAAGTATATTGTCAGAAATTTAGGAAGTGGTCAGTACTCACTCTGTGGAATGAATCTGCGCTGGCAGCTTTGTTCAGAAAGGGTCTCTCTGAGGCTCTTAAGGATGTCATGGTGGGTTTTCCTATGCCTGCTGGTTTGAATGAGTCTATGTCTTTGGCCATTCAGATCGGTCGACGCTTGCGCGAGCGTACATCTGTGCACCATTTGGCGGTATTGTCTAAGATTAAACCTGAGCCTATGCAGTGCGATAGGACTATGACCAGAGTTGAACGGCAAGAACACAGACGTCTGAATGGTCTGTGTTTCTACTGTGGTGATTCCACTCATGCTATTTCTGATTGTCCTAAGCGCACTAAGCGGTTCGATAGGTCTGCCGTCATTGGTACTGTACAATCCAAATTCCTTCTGTCCATTACCTTGATATGCTCTTTGTCATCGTATTCTGTCATGGCGTTTGTGGAATCAGGCGCTGCCCTGAATCTGATGGATTTGGATTATGCTAAACGTTGTGGGTTTTTCTTGGAGCCTTTGCGGTGTCCTATTCCATTGAGAGGAATTGATGCTACACCTTTGGCCAAGAATAAACCTCAGTACTGGACCCAGCTGACCATGTGCATGGCTCCTGCACATCAGGAAGTTATTCGCTTTCTGGTGCTACATAATCTGCATGATGTGGTCGTGTTGGGGTTGCCATGGCTGCAAACCCATAATCCAGTATTGGATTGGAACTCTATGTCGGTATCCAGCTGGGGTTGTCAGGGGGTACATGGTGATGTTCCATTTTTGTCTATTTCGTCATCCACTCCTTCTGAGGTCCCAGAGTTCTTGTCTGATTATCAGGATGTATTTGAAGAGCCCAAGTCCGATGCCCTACCTCCGCATAGGGATTGTGATTGTGCTATCAATTTGATTCCTGGTAGTAAATTCCCTAAAGGTCGATTATTTAATTTATCCGTGCCTGAACACGCCGCTATGCGCAGTTATGTGAAGGAATCCCTGGAGAAGGGACATATTCGCCCATCGTCATCACCACTGGGAGCAGGGTTCTTTTTTCTAGCCAAGAAGGATGGTTCGCTGAGACCATGTATTGATTACCGCCTTCTTAATAAGATCACTGTTAAATTTCAGTATCCCTTGCCATTGTTATCTGACTTGTTTGCTTGGATTAAGGGGGCTAGTTGGTTCACTAAGATAGATCTTCGTGGTGCGTATAATCTGGTGAGAATCAGGCAAGGAGATGAATGGAAAACTGCATTTAATACGCCCGAGGGTCATTTTGAGTATCTAGTGATGCCGTTCGGACTTGCCAATGCTCCATCTGTGTATCAGTCTTTTATGCATGACATCTTCCGTGAGTATCTGGATAAATTCCTGATTGTTTACTTGGATGACATTTTGATCTTCTCAGATGATTGGGACTCTCATGTGAAGCAGGTCAGAATGGTTTTCCAGGTCCTGCGTGCTAATTCTTTGTTTGTGAAGGGATCAAAGTGTCTCTTCGGTGTGCAGAAAGTTTCATTTTTGGGGTTCATCTTTTCCCCTTCTACTATCGAGATGGATCCGGTTAAGGTCCAAGCCATCCAGGATTGGACTCAGCCGACATCTCTAAAAAGTCTGCAAAAATTCCTGGGCTTTGCTAATTTTTATCGTCGCTTCATCTGTAATTTTTCTAGCATTGCCAAACCATTGACCGATTTGACCAAGAAGGGTGCTGATTTGGTTAATTGGTCTTCTGCTGCTGTGGAAGCTTTTCAGGAGTTGAAGCATCGTTTTTGTTCTGCCCCTGTGTTGTGTCAACCAGATGTTTCTCTTCCGTTCCAGGTCGAGGTTGATGCTTCTGAGATTGGAGCAGGGGCGGTTTTGTCACAGAGAGGTTCTGGTTGCTCAGTGTTGAAACCATGTGCTTTCTTTTCCAGGAAGTTTTCGGCTGCTGAGCGTAATTATGATGTGGGCAACCGAGAGTTGCTGGCCATGAAGTGGGCATTCGAGGAATGGCGTCATTGGCTTGAAGGAGCTAAGCATCGCGTGGTGGTATTGACTGATCATAAGAACCTTACTTATCTCGAGTCTGCCAAGCGCTTGAATCCTAGACAGGCCCGTTGGTCGTTATTTTTTGCCCGCTTCGATTTTGTGATTTCGTACCTTCCGGGCTCTAAAAATGTTAAGGCGGATGCTCTGTCTAGGAGTTTTGTGCCCGACTCTCCGGGTTCATCTGAGGCGGCGAGTATCCTTAAGGAAGGAGTAATTGTGTCTGCCATCTCCCCTGATTTGCGGCGAGTGTTGCAAAAATTTCAGGCGAATAAACCTGATCGTTGTCCGGCGGAGAAACTGTTCGTCCCTGATAGGTGGACTACTAAAGTTATCTCTGAACTTCATTGTTCGGTGTTGGCTGGTCATCCTGGAATATTTGGTACCAGAGAGTTGGTGGCTAGATCCTTCTGGTGGCCATCTCTGTCACGGGATGTACGTACTTTTGTGCAGTCCTGTGGGATTTGTGCTAGGGCTAAGCCCTGCTGTTCACGTGCCAGTGGGTTACTTTTGCCCTTGCCGGTCCCAAAGAGGCCTTGGACACATATTTCGATGGATTTCATTTCTGACCTTCCCGTTTCTCAAAAGATGTCAGTCATTTGGGTGGTCTGTGATCGCTTTTCTAAAATGGTCCATCTGGTGCCCTTGGTTAAATTGCCTTCCTCCTCTGATTTGGTGCCTTTGTTCTTCCAGCATGTGGTTCGTTTGCATGGCATTCCTGAGAATATTGTTTCTGACAGAGGTTCCCAGTTTGTTTCGAGGTTTTGGCGAGCCATTTGTGGTAGGATGGGCATTGACCTGTCTTTTTCCTCGGCTTTCCATCCTCAGACTAATGGCCAGACCGAACGAACCAATCAGACCTTGGAGACATATCTGAGATGTTTTGTTTCTGCTGACCAGGATGATTGGGTGTCCTTTTTGCCGTTGGCTGAGTTCGCCCTTAATAATCGGGCCAGCTCGGCTACCTTGGTCTCTCCATTTTTCTGCAATTCTGAGTTCCATCCTCGTTTCTCTTCAGGACAGGTTGAGTCTTCGGACTGTCCTGGTGTGGATTCTGTGGTGGACAGGTTGCAGCAGATCTGGACTCAGGTAGTGGACAATTTGACCTTGTCCCAGGAGAAGGCTCAACTTTTCGCTAATCGCAGACGCCGTGTGGGTCCCCCACTTCGTGTTGGGGATCTGGTTTGGTTATCTTCTCGTCATATTCCTATGAAGGTTTCCTCTCCTAAATTTAAACCTCGTTTTATTGGTCCGTATAGGATTTCTGAGATTCTCAATCCTGTGTCTTTTCGTCTGACCCTCCCAGACTCCTTTTCCATACATAATGTATTCCATAGGTCGTTGTTGCGGAGATACGTGGCACCTATGGTTCCATCTGTTGAGCCGCCTGCCCCGGTTTTGGTGGAGGGGGAATTGGAGTATATTGTGGAGAAAATTTTGGATTCTCGTGTTTCTAGACGGAAACTCCAGTATCTGTTAAATGGAAGGGTTATGCTCAGGAAGATAATTCCCGGGTTTTTGCCTCTGATGTCCATGCTCCAGATCTTGTTCGTGCCTTTCATGTGGCTCATCCTGGTCGGCCTGGGGGCTCTGGTGAGGGTTCGGTGACCCCTCCTCAAGGGGGGGGTACTGTTGTGAATTATGTGGCTGAATTCACTCCTGTGGTCACAAGTGGTACTGCAGCTTCTGAGCTTCCTCCCTCAGGTGTTCTGGTGAGCTCGTTGGCTGCTTTGTTATTTAACTCCACCTGATTCTGTCTTCCTTGCTCCTTGTCAATGTTCCAGTGTTGACCTGAGCTTCTGGATCTTTCCTGTGGCCTGCTGCTCTGCTTAGATAAGTGCTTTTTGCTTTTGTTGCTACTTTTTCTGTCCAGCTTGTCTATTCGTTTTTGCTGGAAGCTCTGAGACGCAAAGGGTGCACCGCCGTGCCGTTAGTTCGGCACGGTGGGTCTTTTTGCCCCCTTTGCGTGGTTTTTTGCTTTAGGGTTTTTTGTAGACTGCAAAGTTCTCTTTGCTATCCTCGCTCTATCTAGAATATCGGGCCTCACTTTGCTGAATCTATTTCATCCCTACGTTTGTCTTTTCATCTTGCTAACAGTCATTATATGTGGGGGGCTGCCTTTTCCTTTGGGGTATTTCTCTGAGGCAAGTCAGGCTTGTTTTTCTATCTTCAGGCTAGTCAGCTCCTCAGGCTGTGCCGAGTTGCATAGGTAGTGTCAGGCGCAATCCACAGCTGCCTTTAGTTGTGCTTAGGTTAGGTTCAGGTATTGCGGTCTACAGAGATTCCACGTCTCAGAGCTCGTTCTATTGTTTTTGGGTTATTGTCAGATCACTGTATGTGCTCTGATTGCTGGCACACTGTGTCACTGGATTGCCTACATAACAGGAGTGATACTGTGCAGTGTATATATACAGAGGAGTTGTACTTTGCAGTTTATATATAAAGGGGAGTGGTACTGTGCAGTGTATATATACAGGGGAGTGGTACTGTGCAGTGTATATATACAGGGGAGTGGTACTGTGCAGTGTATATATACAGGGGAGTGGTACTGTGCAGTGTATATATACAGGGGAGTGGTACTGTGCAGTGTATAATTACAGGGGATTGGTACTGTGCAGTGTATATACAGGGCAGTAGTACTGTGCAGTGTATATATACAGGGGAGTGGTATTGTGCAGTGTATATATACAGGGGAGTGGTACTGTGCGTGCAGTGTATAAATACAGAGGATTGGTACTGTGCAGTGTATATATACAGGGCAGTAGTACTGTGCAGTGTATATATACAGGGCAGTAGTACTGTGCAGTGTATAAATACAGGGGATTGGTACTGTGCAGTGTATATATACAGGGGAGTGGTACTGTGCAGTGTATATATGCAGGGGAGTGGTACTGTGCAGTGTATATATACAGGGGAGTGGTACTGTGCAGTGTATATATACAGGGGAATGGTACTGTGCAGTGTATAAATACAGGGGATTGGTACTGTGCAGTGTATATATACAGGGCAGTAGTACTGTGCAGTGTATATATACAGGGGAGTGGTACTGTGCAGTGTATATATACAGGGGAGTGGTACTGTGCAGTGTATAAATACAGGGGATTGGTACTGTGCAGTGTATATATACAGGGCAGTAGTACTGTGCAGTGTGTATATACAGGGGAGTGGTACTGTGCAGTGTATATATACAGAGGAGTTGTACTTTGCAGTGTATATATACAGGGGAGTGGTACTGTGCAGTGTATATATACAGGGGAGTAGTACTGTGCAGTGTATATATACAGGGGATTGCTACTGTGCATTGTATATATACAGGAGGAGTGGTACTGTGCAGTGTATATATACAGGGCAGTGGTACTGTGCAGTGTATATATACAGGGGAGTGGTACTGTGCAGTGCATATATACAGGGGAATGGTACTGTGCAGTGTATATATACAGGGGAGTGGTACTGTGCAGTGTATAAATACAAGGGATTGGTACTGTGCAGTGTATATATACAGGGCAGTAGTACTGTGCAGTGTATATATACAGGGGAGTGGTACTGTGCAGTGTATATATACAGAATAGTTGTACTGTGCAGTGTATATATACAGGGGAGTGGTACTGTGCAGTGTATATATTTCAACTGCCGCACAGCCTAGGCCACCAGCACCTGTCCTGTATATATATTATATATACTGTCATACAGGCTGTATAGATACAGTATATATATATATATATATATATATATATATATACAGGACAGGTGCTGGGGGCCTGGGCAGCTGCTGAAGTATATAATATACAGTATAACAGCTGTGGCCGCCCCAGGTCACCCAGACTGACAGAATACAGCGATACATCGCACTCACTCAGGGCGGGTAGGAGCTCCTCCGGAATCTGCCTGAATCTGATAAGTTCAGCAGTCAGTGAGAGCAGCCAGTGTGGGGTGGGAGAGCAGAGCAGGAGAATGTGCTCTCTCCGCCCACAAACAATGTCACGCTGGCTGCGTTCTTAACCCCTATGTGCCTGGCCCCGCACTGACTAAGAGTCTGAGAAGATGCTTGTGTCAGCGCAAATTGAACAACCAGATGGCTCTCTATGACAGCGTGAGTGGGCCCTCCGTCTCGCCAGGGCCCCGGCACTTGCCCGGGTGCGCCGGGTGCTGACGCCGGGCACAGTCCGATTAGTCCCTCCCTTGCAGTCAGTACTCGGCGCCCGCTCCAGAATCCCCTCCAGTCACCGCTCACACAGGGTTAAGAGCAGCGGTAACGGGCCACGGTGACTCCATTACCGCTGCTAATAACCCTGTGTGTCCCCAACTATTTACTATTGATGCTGCCTGTGCAGTGTATATATACAGGGGATTGGTACTGTGCAGTGTATAAATACAGGGGATTGGTACTGTGCAGTGTATATATACAGGGCAGTAGTACTGTGCAGTGTATATATACAGGGAAGTGATACTGTGCAGTGTATATATACAGAGGAGTTGTACTTTGCAGTGTATATATACAGGGGAGTGGTACTGTGCAGTGTATATATACAGGGGAGTGGTACTGTGCAGTGTATATATACAGGGGAGTGGTACTGTGCAGTGTATATATACAGGGGAGTGGTACTGTGCAGTGTATATATACAGGGGAGTGGTACTGTGCAGTGAATAAATACAGGGGATTGGTACTGTGCAGTGTATATACAGGGCAGTAGTACTGTGCAGTGTATATATACAGGGGAGTGGTATTGTGCAGTGTATATATACAGGGGAGTGGTACTGTGCGTGCAGTGTATAAATACAGAGGATTGGTACTGTGCAGTGTATATATACAGGGCAGTAGTACTGTGCAGTGTATATATACAGGGCAGTAGTACTGTGCAGTGTATAAATACAGGGGATTGGTACTGTGCAGTGTATATATACAGGGGAGTGGTACTGTGCAGTGTATATATACAGGGGAGTGGTACTGTGCAGTGTATATATACAGGGGAGTGGTACTGTGCAGTGTATATATACAGGGGAGTGGTACTGTGCAGTGTATAAATACAGGGGATTGGTACTGTGCAGTGTATATATACAGGGCAGTAGTACTGTGCAGTGTATATATACAGGGGAGTGGTACTGTGCAGTGTATATATACAGGGGAGTGGTACTGTGCAGTGTATAAATACAGGGGATTGGTACTGTGCAGTGTATATATACAGGGCAGTAGTACTGTGCAGTGTGTATATACAGGGGAGTGGTACTGTGCAGTGTATATATACAGAGGAGTTGTACTTTGCAGTGTATATATACAGGGGAGTGGTACTGTGCAGTGTATATATACAGGGGAGTGGTACTGTGCAGTGTATATATACAGGGGAGTGGTACTGTGCAGTGTATATATACAGGGGATTGCTACTGTGCATTGTATATATACAGGAGGAGTGGTACTGTGCAGTGTATATATACAGGGCAGTGGTACTGTGCAGTGTATATATACAGGGGAGTGGTACTGTGCAGTGCATATATACAGGGGAGTGGTACTGTGCAGTGTATATATACAGGGGAGTGGTACTGTGCAGTGTATAAATACAGGGGATTGGTACTGTGCAGTGTATAAATACAGGGGATTGGTACTGTGCAGTGTATATATACAGGGCAGTAGTACTGTGCAGTGTATATATACAGGGGAGTGGTACTGTGCAGTGTATATATACAGAGGAGTTGTACTGTACAGTGTATATATACAGGGGAGTGGTACTGTGCAGTGTATATATTTCAACTGCCGCACAGCCTAGGCCACCAGCACCTGTCCTGTATATATATTATATATACTGTCATACAGGCTGTATAGATACCGTATATATATATATATATATACTGGACAGGTGCTGGGGGCCTGGGCGGCTGCTGAAGTATATAATATACAGTATAACAGCTGTGGCCGCCCCAGGTCACCCAGACTGACAGAATACAGAGATACATCGCACTCACTCAGGGCGGGTAGGAGCTCCTCCGGAATCTGCCTGAATCTGATAAGTTCAGCAGTCAGTGAGAGCAGCCAGTGTGGGGTGGGAGAGCAGAGCAGGAGAACGTGCTCTCTCCGCCCACAAACAATGTCACGCTGGCTGCGTTCTTAACCCCTATGTGCCTGGCCCTGCACTGACTAAGAGTCTGAGAAGATGCTTGTGCCAGCGCAAATTGAACAACCAGATGGCTCTCTATGACAGCGTGAGTGGGCCCTCCGTCTCGCCAGGGCCCCGGCACTTGCCCGGGTGCGCCGGGTGCTGACGCCGGGCACAGTCCGATTAGTCCCTCCCTTGCAGTCAGTACTCGGTGCCCGCTCCAGAATCCCCTCCAGTCACCGCTTACACAGGGTTAAGAGCAGCGGTAACGGGCCACGGTGACTCCGTTACCGCTGCTAATAACCCTGTGTGTCCCCAACTATTTACTATTGATGCTGCCTATGCAGCATCAATAGTAAAAATATCTCATGTTAAAAATAATAAAAAAAAACAAAAAACCTGCGCTATACTCACCATCCGCCGCCTTTCCCGCTCCTCGGGACGCTCCAGTGACCGCTTCATTCAAGCAGCAGGTTCCGGTGGCAAGGATTTTATGCAACAAGGACCTGCCATTACATCACAGTCATGTGACCGCGACATCACCACAGGACCTGCGCTCATACCAGCCCTGGGGCCGGAAGCTGCCGCTTGCAATGGAGCGGTCACCAGAGCGTCCCAAGGAGCGGGAAAGGCGGCGGATGGTGAGTATAGCAGGACTTCAACGGGCCTTCGGAAGGTGAGCATATGTTTATTTTTTATTTTAAGTCTCCATACTACGTGGCTCTGTGTTGTATACTCCATCGCTGTGCAATATACTACGTGACTGGGCAATATACTACGTGGCTGGGCAATATGCTATGTGACTGGGCAATATACTATGTGACTGGGCAATATAGTACGTGACTGGGCAATATACTACGTGGCAGGGCAATATACTACTTGGCTGGGCAATATACTACGTGGCTCTGTGCTGTATACTCCGTCGCTGTGCAATATACTATGTGACTGGGCAATATACTACGTGACTGGGCAATATACTACGTGGCTGGGCAATATACTACTGACTGGGCAATATACTGCGTGGCTGGGCAATATACTACGTGGCTGGGCAATATACTACTTGACTGGGCAATATACTACGTGGCTGGCCAATATACTACGTGGCTGGTCAATATACTATGTGGCTGTGCAATATACTACATGACTGGGCAATATACTACGTGGCTGGCCAATATCCTACGTGGCTAGCCAATATACTACGTGGCTGGGCAATATACTATGTGACTGGGCAATATACTACGTGGACATGCATATTCTAGAATACCCGATGCGTTAGAATCGGGCCACCATCTAGTTACCTATAATTACCTTAGTCTTTAGATAGTATCTAAAAGCTATGTACAGGGGCAAAGCTATAATGAGCTGAATTCCATAAGAACTGTTGGATGCAGCTCATCTGGAACTTATTCACATTGATTTTTTAACACTAGTTACCTTTAGATTAAACTTATGTCTTCAGATAAATAGTATAACATGCTGTTATGTGATACACTAATGCATTATCTGTTAGTTCATACCTGAAAAAAATGTGTATTATATTATTATGACTTTCAAATGTGATGATACTGGGGAGAAGTGGAAGTGACACTGTATACAAAGGGAAGAGGTTAACAGATAGCCAGGCTCTGGAGCTGCGCGGTGTTTTGGGACCATCAGGGGATTTTGCAATGACTTTCTAGATAATAAGAGAGCTGAAAGTTCTCAGAGACTGTGCAATATAGGATGCAGAGTGTGTGGGTGTAGAAAGAAGACAGAGGTAGCAAGCCAGTTGATTAAAACATAACTCTTGGATCCAAATACTTTTGGTAAGTCTTGGAACCCAGGGCAGCAAGATTGGAGGAAAGACATGAGCGCTCAGCTTTAGTGGTACAGAGTCGGAGGTCCAAGAGGTATAGCTATGGGTTAGTGGGGATCCTGAGACTGCACAGGAGAAGATGGAGACAAAGGTGGAATATATACAAGACCTAGAAAGTTGGTAAGGAATTTTGGGCTGCCAGGGCATGGGCACTGCTCTAAAGTGGACTGTCGTCAGAAGGAGAATTAGCTGGAAGAATAAAGGGCTCGGGTCAAGTGTGCTGTATAACTGAAATGATTCTTACAAGTAAATGGCACCACATGTAACCACTGTGTTCTGGTGAAAATGGAAAATGCAATGGGTAAGTTAAGCAACAGCTATCAACTGTCCATCAATTTCCTTAGTAAATTAAAGTTTATTTTCATATAGTGAACCGGCTCCTTCTTTATCAGAACTTCAAAGTTCTGTGTCAAAACAACATGCGGCCATAGATGAAAATGTCTAAGGAGCTCACCGTCACACCTAAAGAGGAACCGAATTTTGTGTTTTATTATTCATATGCCTCTCCATTCTTTAGATAGACCCCCATTGTTTGTATGAAAACATAGTCTAGCCAGTCAAGAGGGCATGATCCTCAATTGTTTACTATGGGTGTCTTCTTGGGGATTACTCCCTATTCGCTAACAGAATTAGATTTACATACCGTACATGGAAGAGGGTGGCATATCTAAGGAACAAATAGGCACAGGAAAAAATGGAAAAACAATGCTAAATTCGGGAGAATGGCAGCATTTACATCATGTTAAAAATACATATTTATGTCTTTTAAAGTAAAAAATAAAAAGTAAATTGGAATTACCGTATATACTCGTGTATACATGAGTCATTGTTCAGAAAGCTGTCGGGGGAGGGGGAGCGGCGTAGGAAGGAGCCGGCTAACAGAAGAGATCATACTCACCCTCCTCGCGCCATCCCTGCATCTCCATTCCAATGCCGGCAGCTCTTTCTGTGCTGAGCAGGCACATGGTACCACTCATTAAGGTAATGAATATGCACGCGTCTCCACTCCCATGAGCGTGGAGTGCATATTCATTGCCTTAATGAGTGGCACCATGTGACCGCTCAGCACAAGAGAGCTGTGGCACCGGGACAACGGAGATGCAGAGATGGTGCGAGGAGGGTGAGTATGATGGGGGGGTGAACCATGCATACAATGATGGGACGGGGGTTAGCCATGCGGGACTGGGGGACACATGCATACAACAGGAGGAGCCACACATACAAGGACAAGACGGGGGAGCCACACATAGCAGGACAGGATGGGGGGCCACACATACCTGGACAGAATGGGGGGAGCCACATACCAGGACAGGAAGGGGGAGCCACATACCCGGACAGCGACATGGGGAGCCACGCATAGCAGGACAAGGATGAGGGATCAATGCATAGCCGGCTTATACTCCAGTCAATAAGCTTACCCAGTTTTCCATGGCAAAATTAGGTGCTCGGCTTATACTCGAGAATATACGGTACATGTTTTTAATAGCTTACTTCTTAAAGGTTTGTTAAAGGGTATGGGAATAAATCTAAATCATCAGGCATGGAAGGCTGATTGCCCTATAAATAGGCCACAATGCCTGATGTCACATCTTGTGGTGGTTGCCTAGCAACAAAACACTGCTGCCATAATTAGAAGGAGAATCAGGAGAGATGAACAACAATATAAAGATCCAAAATACTTTTCTTACAAATAACTATTACTGATGAGCGAATACATTTGACACTATTTGTTACTCGCATCAATAGTACACTATTCTGCCTATTCATTGCTCGGCGAGTAATTTGCAATTTACATCTGTATATTCAAGTGACCCGCCCAGCCTGTTTGACGCTTTATTTGCAGCCAATGAACATACTGGGCTTGCTTGCCCATCAAGAGTCCTAGGAGACATATGACCCCAACACTGGCCAATCCGAGGAACTGTTTACATTCCCTTGTAATTATTCTGGCCTGTGAACATGCACCATTAAAGAGGGTCATGAGAAGGTGGAGTGCACTGATGCACAAACATTTGAGCACCCACAGGCAGGAGATAGCCATGTTGGGGAAGGTCAATTCATATCAGAAGAGGTCAGGGTCGGACTGGGGCATCGGGACACCGGAGAATCATCCGGTGGGCCCCGCCCCCAGCCCCTGCCTCCCTCATTTGTGCCTGCCCTGCATCATGCTCATTGCATGCACCCAGCAGTGCACACGTTACTGTATAGCCGGCATCGGCTGGCAGACTGCACAGGTGATGGGAAGTGCAGGAGCAGCTCCTTCACATCACCTGCTGCCGCTGCCATTCCTCTGACAGGAGAGCGGTGTGTGCAGAGTGCCGACTCTCACTTCAGCCAGCAGTCAGCAGAACAGCTGACTGTGAGGCTGAGAGCAGACAGCACACACAGCTGACCCGCAGTCAGTCACCAGTTTCCTGTGCTCTGTCCCTCTGCTCCTCTTCAGCAAAGCCCTGGACAGCAGTGTAAACGCTGATTGGCTGCAATTCAGCCAATCAGCGTTAATTTTCTTTGTGTGAGCTCACAGCACAGCTCAGACAAGGAGCTGTGCTGTGATTGGTCAGGAGTCCTACCCAAGCAGCAGTGGAGCAGAGGGAGTCTGATGGCTGCAGACAGTGTGACTGTAAGTACATAAATAGTTATGATTCCTGCATCCTTAGTAGATCTCCAGCCACAGAGGCAGTTAGGGGAGGGGGCCCCATGCATCCTATAGGTGACACAAGGGAGGGGGCCCACAGTGATATTCTAATTTTCTTGTGGTCCCCCTCCCCCATTGTGTCAACCACCTCTATTTTAGGCTATGTGCACACGTACTAGGGTCCACTGTGGATTTTTCTGCAGCAGATTTGATAAATCCGCAGTGGAAAACCGCTGCGGATTTACCGCGGTTTTTCTGCGTTTTCCACTGCGGTTTTACAACTGCAGTTTTCCGTAAGGGCAGTTGTAAAACCGCTGCGGAAAACGCAGAAAGAAGTGACATGCTGCGGAATGTAAACCACTGTGTTTCTGCGCATTTTTTTCCACAGCATGGGCACAGCGTTTTCGGTTTCCCATAGGTTTACATGGTACTGTAAACGCATGGGAAACTCCTGCTGACCCGCAGCAAAATCCGCATCGTGTGCACATAGCCTTACTGTGGCTCCCCTTTCACTCTCTGAGCAGGCCCATAGGAAATTAGAGGTGAAATAGTGGGGGAGGGGGCCACAGGAAAATAGACGTGAAATAGTGGGGGAAGGGGCCCTTAGGATATTGGGTGACACAGTGGTGAAGGGGGTCCTCAGGTGATTAACACCTTTACAACATCTGCCTTACATGTATGGCGCATGTTAAATGCCAGTGTCAATCTCTGACTGCAGCATATAACACATGCCAGCATGCGTGCGTATCATTCTCTCACCCATTGGTGCCCATGATGTGATCGTGGGTCGCCGATGGGTTTTAATGACAGCCAGGGGTCTTCTTCCTGTAGCCGAGCTTTAAAGGAGACCATGATTTCTTCTATATGCAGTGATGCTGTGGCATCACTGTATATAATAGCACATGCGATTGGATGATCGCATCTTCATGCCCTTAAGGCTATGGGCACACGTTGCGGATTAGGCTTAGGAATTTCTGGTATGGATTCTGCCTCTCCTGGCAGAAAACGCACCTGCGGATTTGTCGCATTTTTTTGTGCAGTTCCGCAGCGTTTTTTGTGCGTTTTTGCTGCGGGTTTTTTGCGGATTTGCTGCGGTTTTTACTCCTGCAGTTTTCTATAATGGAATGGGTACAAAAACGCTGCGGATTCACAAAAAAGAAGTGACATGCTACTTTTTAAACCGCAGAGTTTCCGCAGCAGAATTTCGGCAAAGTGTGCACAGCATTTTTTTTTTCTCATTTATTTACATTGTACTGTAAATCAATTGCGGATCTGCAGCGTTTCTGCACTGCATAAAATGCTGCGGATCCTCAGAGAATCCGCAACGTGTGCACATAGCCTAAGGGGGCTAACTGTACCAGTGAAAGGTAAAAAGAAAATAAAAAAATTCCTAAAAGTTCAAATCACCCTTTTTATCCCATTGAAAATAAATATATTTTAAAAATAAAAAACAACAAATATTTGGTATTGCTGGGTTCAGAAAAGTCCGATCGATCAAACTATAAAAACAATTAACTTGATCAGAAAACACCGTAAAAAGAAACAAATGCCAAATGTCCTTTTTTCTGTTCGCCACAATTCCACAAGCTATAACAAATGATGAAAACATCACATCTATCCCAAAATCGTACTAATAAAAACAATGTCTCGCCCCCAACAGAAAGCTTCCCTGTGTGTAATAAAATACGCAGCAGTCGCCGTCTTCTGCCGCTGTGTCGTTGCTTGTGTCTTCATTGCAGTGGAATATGGCCACCGGTAAGTATTTTACTACACATAGTGGACCTACATTACTGCTCTCCTGTGTGGTGTAGTATATAGAGATGTATGTATATATGTTTATATATATGTATGTATATAGAGGATTTGTCGGCTCTCCCATGTGGTGTAGTATACAGAGGATCTGTCAGCTCTCGTGTGTGGTGTAGTATATAGAGGATCTGTCAGCTCTCCTGTGTGGTGTAGTATATAGAGGATCTGTCAGCTCTCCTGTGTGGTGTAGTATATAGAGGATCTGTCAGCTCTCCTGTGTGGTGCAGTATATAGAGGATCTGTCAGCTCTCCTGTGTGGTGTAGTATATAGAGGATCTATCAGCTCTCCTGTGTGGTGTAGTATATAGAGGATCTGTCAGCTCTCCCGTGTGGTGTAGTATATAGAGGATCTGTCAGCTCTCCCGTGTGGTGTAGTATATAGAGGATCTGTCAGCTCTCCTATGTGGTGTAGTATATAGAGGATCTGTCAGCTCTCCTGTGTGATGTAGTATATAGAGGATCTGTCAGCTCTCCCGTGTGGTGTAGTATATAGAGGATCTGTCAGCTCTCCCGTGTGGTGTAGTATATAGAGGATCTGTCAGCTCTCCCATGTGGTGTAGTATATAGAGTATCTGTCAGCTCTCCCGTGTGGTGTAGTATATAGAGGATCTGTCAGCTCTCCTGTGTGGTGTAGTATATAGAGGATCTGTCAGCTCTCCCGTGTGGTGTAGTATATAGAGGATCTGTCAGCTCTCCCGTGTGGTGTAGTATATAGAGGATCTGTCAGCTCTCCCGTGTGGTGTAGTATATAGAGGATCTGCCAGCTCTCCCGTGTGGTGTAGTATATAGAGGATCTGTCAGCTCTCCCAGGTGGTGTAGTATATAGAGGATCTGTCAGCTCTCCTGGGTGGTGTAGTATATAGAGGATCTGCCAGCTCTCCCGTGTGGTGTAGTATATAGAGGATCTGTCACCTCTCGTGTGTGGTGTAGTATATAGAGGATCTGTCAGCTCTCCTGTGTGGTGTAGTATATAGAGGATCTGTCAGCTCTCCTGGGTGGTGTAGTATATAGAGGATCTGTCAGCTCTCCTGGGTGGTGTAGTATATAGAGGATCTGCCAGCTCTCCCGTGTGGTGTAGTGTATAGAGGATCTGTCAGCTCTCCTGTGTGGTGTAATATATAGAGGATCTGTCAGCTCTCCTGTGTGGTGTAGTATATAGAGGATCTGTCAGCTCTCCCGTGTGGTGTAGTATATAGAGGATCTGCCAGCTCTCCCGTGTGGTGTAGTATATAGAGGATCTGCCAGCTCTCCCGTGTGGTGTAGTATATAGAGGATCTGTCAGTTCTCCTGGGTGGTGTAATATATAGAGGATCTGTCAGCTCTCTTGGGTGGTGTAGTATATAGAGGATCTGCCAGCTCTCCCGTGTGGTGTAGTATATAGAGGATCTGTCAGCTCTCGTGTGTGGTGTAGTATATAGAGGATCTGTCAGCTCTCCTGTGTGGTGTAGTATATAGATGATCTGTCAGCTCTCCTGTGTGGTGTGGTATATAGAGGATCTGTCAGCTCTCCTGTGTGGTGCAGTATATAGAGGATCTGTCAGCTCTCCTGTGTGGTGTAGTATATAGAGGATCGGTCAGCTCTCCTGTGTGGTGTAGTATATAGAGGATCTGTCAGCTCTCCCATGTGGTGTAGTATATAGAGGATCTGTCAGCTCTCGTGTGTGGTGTGGTATATAGGATCTATCCTGTGTGGTGTAGTATATAGAGGATCTGTCAGCTCTCCTGTGTGGTGTAGTATATAGAGGATCTGTCAGCTCTCCTGTGTGGTGTAGTATATAGAGGATCTGTCAGCTCTCCTGTGTGGTGTAGTATATATAGGATCTGTCAGCTCTCCCATGTGGTGTAGTATATAGAGGATCTGTCAGCTCTCGTGTGTGGTGTGGTATATAGGATCTATCCTGTGTGGTGTAGTATATAGAGGATCTGTCAGCTCTCCTGTGTGGTGTAGTATATAGAGGATCTGTCAGCTCTCCTGTGTGGTGTAGTATATAGAGGAACTGTCAGCTCTCCTGTGTGGTGTAGTATATATAGGATCTGTCAGCTCTCGTGTGTGGTGTGGTATATAGGATCTATCCTGTGTGGTATTTTTAAACTGCTTGGTGGGCCCCAAGAATGATTTTTCTCTGGTGGGCCCAAGATACTCCAGTCCGACGCTGGAAGAGGTGGAGGATAATCATGAGGCACAGTTGCCATCAGGTCAGCCTAAAATCACAACTCAGAAAGAGGATCAGATTGACGAATTGGAAAACAATGTGGTTGATGATGAGGCTACTGATCCAATCTGGCACAGAGGCACACCTAGCGATCACAGCAGTGCAGAGAGGGATGGATAAGTAGCATGAAAACAGGCAAGAAGAGGTAGTGGTTTGACCATAGGGAGAACTCATTCAACTGTTTGACAGAGCCCCCCACTCGGTTAGATAACAGGCCAAGGGTGCATTGTTCCCCTGTATGGAAGTATTTTCTGAAAGTCCTTCCGACAAAATAACTGTAATTTGCAGCATCTGCCATACCAAGCCGAGAAGGGGCAAGAACACTGCCAACCTGAGCACCACTAGCATGCAGAAGCACATAGCAGCCTTCACCCCAGTAGGTGGGCAGAGCGCCTGGGTACAAAATCTGTGTCTGAGAGTGAAACCACTGCCCCTTCCCCTGTGTTACGGTCTTCCCAATCTGCTGTCCAGGAAGCAGGTGCTGATGCCTCCTGCGTACAACCTGCAGTTGCACAGACACAACAGTCAGCAACCATGTCCAGTTCATTGTCTCATCGCAGCGTTCATTTGTTCCTGCCAAGATGTTTCACAGGAAGCAGAAATATTTACCTACCCACCCACAGGCCCAAACAATAAACACCCACATAGCCAGATTGCTAGCCCTGGAAATGTTGCCATTTCAGCTTGTGGGAACGGAGTCTTTCCACGACCTCTTGGCAGTGGGCAACCCCATGGTACTTGATTCCAAGACGCCACTATTTTTCCCGGGGTGCCGTCCCATGTTACATAAGCACATGTTACACAATATCCCAGGTCCACCTAACCACAGACACGTGGACAAGTTCTTGTGGACAGGGACGCTACATTTCCCTGATGGCACACTGGGTGAACCAGGTGGAGTTTGGGACAGAGTCAGAGGCTAGGACATCCTCAGCAGAACTAGCCTTCCCATCACTCCCCAGTTGGGAGGTCTGTAGCATTACATAGGCGAAGCAGCATCCCTGCTGATGCTCATCTGTTTAGGTGATAAAGCTCACAACACAGCAGAGCTGTTCAAAGGGATAAAAGACCAGACTGATCAGTGCTTCTCCACGCTGAACCTCCAACCAGGTCTGGTTGTGTGTAATAATGGGTGTAACTTGATGGAGGCCTTATAGCTCGGCAAGCTGGTACACATTCCATGCATGGCCCACCTGCTGAACTTGGTTGTACAGCAGTTTTTAATAACATACCCTGACTTGCCGGACTTACTTGCCAAGGTATGCCGTGTCAGCGCCCATTTCCAAAAGCCATCTCAGGCCTTCTCCGGTCTGGCTTCACTGCAATAGCGCTTTCATTTGCCTCGTCCCCGACTGATTTATGACCTGCTCACATGGTGGAAATCAACCTTTCATATGTTGGCAATCCTTATTGAGCAGCCGAGGGAAGTATCTGAATTCCAGATTCTCAATGTCCATCATAGTAACACTCAGCCTCCACATATCAGAACTGTCGAGTGGGTGTGGATCACTGACATATGTGAGGTTCTTCAATACTTTGAGTACTGCACCAAGATGGTGAACACTGATGACGCTATTATCAGCGTAACCATCTCTGTTTTTTAAAATGTTCGCTGCAGAATCTCAAAGAGGAAGCTTTGAATGCCAAGCAGGTGGCTATGGAGCAAGATTTTACAGTGGCTGAAACTACACAGCGCAGCCTCACACAATATTCGCAGGCCACATTGGGTGATGATGAGGAACAGGAGTTTTTGGCCTGCACTACAGAGGGCACTCCCAATCCCAGCTTCATGCCTGCCCAGCATGGATGTCCTGAAGAGGAGGAGGTGATGCATCGTGAGGAGGAGGAGAGGATGGTTAGGGTTTGTCCTGGTGGATACACTGAACATTTGACTCTTTGTAGTCTGCCACACAATGGCATGCTTCATGTCCAGATGCCTTTCCCAAGGCCCTCGCGTGAATGACATTTTGTCCACTATAAAATACTGGCTGTGCACCTTTCTGGACCCATGGTACAAGGAGAAATTTCCTTCTCTCATTTCGGAGGCAGACAAGGCATTTTCACTGCATGCATGCCAGAGGGCCATTGTGGAACACTTGCTGAAAAGATTACCATTAGACAACACTGCTGGCAGAGGTACCGGCTCTTTTCACCCACAAGGATTACACAGGAGGGACACGCACACAGGTGCAATTCAGAGTGGGGAGTGTCTACCAACTGGGCCATTTTCATGAAATAGACACATCAGTAAGGGCTATCTGTGGGTTTAACTATGACAAGGAGGGAGAAGTTGACCAAGATGGTGAAGGAGTGCTTAAGTGACCATAGCGGCATCCTTCTTTATTCTTCAGTGCCCTTTAACTATTGGTTATCCAAGCTGCACACTTGGCCCAACCTCTCCTTATCAAGAATAGAGGGGTCCTCATGCTGTTTTTTAAAATTATTTGAATAAATAATTTACAAAAACGGCTTGGAGTCGCCCCAATTTTTGACAACCAGCTGAGCTAAAGCACAAAACTGGGGACTGGTATTCTCAGGCTAGTAAGGGGCCATGAATATTGAACCCCCAGCCTAAAAATAGCAGCCCGTAGCCACTTGCCCCGCATGCTATGAGGATTCTCTGGTGCTGGCAGCAAGACCGATCGGTCATGTGACCACAAGTATGTGATATGCATACTTCCAGCCACATTCCAACTGGATGTGCACGGCCTTGTTCAATACAAGTGAACTGAGTGAGTCCAAGCTTATCTTGTCCAAATGTGCTCAGGAGTATGCATATCATGGCCACTTAGTCTCACCGCCTGCAATGGAGAATGTGAGGATGTTGTGCACAATGTGAGGATTCACAAGTTTGCAGTCACAAAGAGTGACTGCAGACTTTGACACTAAACTTGGACAAGCCCTGTAACATGTATGACTATCATTTTCTTTCTAATCTCCTGAGACAACTCTCTCCTTAGCTTTCTTTGATCTATGTTCAATTTGGTACACACCATGATATCAAACAGCATATTGAGTACTTGTCCCCTGTTAAACAGGCAGACTAACTGATAACTGTCATGATTCCACTACATCGTGAATGACAGCTTAGCTGTACAATTGGATAGGGCCGTGCTGAGCTGTAAGTATAGTAAATCACAGTTCAATTACCCAGTCTGAGGCAGAGGCGTGCTGGGCTGGGTATTGTGATTGATAGCCCAGCTGCCTGTTATGGCCAGGCCTGCAGTCTCTTTCAGGCGTCATCTGGTCTGGGTGATGACCTGGCAATCTAGCTGGCTGGCTATGATAAGACGTTACCAGTTGAGGCTTTTAGCTCAGTGGTGTGCTCTGTATTCTGATATTATGATCTTTGTTGCCGGACCTTGGATTTGCCTTATTGACTACCCATTTGTATTACCCTTTTTGCACTCTAACCTTGGTTTCCTGACCCTGGACTTTGCCTTTCATTATCCGTTTTTATTACTCTTTTGTCTATGACATATAGTGATGGGTGAACCCTTGGATGTTCGGGCCCAGATGGTTCTGCCAAACATCTAGAAAAGTTTGGTTTGGGTGCCCAAATGGTACCCAAACCCAGACCCCATTCAGTTGAATGGGAGGCACAAACATCAATTATTTGCCACGCAGTCATCTGCATGACAGCTCGGCAAACACAGGCTTTGAATGGTGGTAAGATTACTCAGTTGACAGCGTGAGCCAGGAACTGTGACCGTAAGCTTAGGCTTTGGCTGTTGAGACAGTACTACTCCCATCAGCCTATGCTTGCTGTTGCTGACAACAGCGAGAGCAGGCACCACTGATGGGAGTACTCATCAGCCGGCGCCTATTCTATAAATAAATTATTAAAAAAAAGACTTTTCAAACTCTTCTGTTTTTGATAACCAGCACAGGCAAAACTGATAGCTGTCAGCGTAACATTACAACTGACCATTACATTTTATCTTTTTTGCCATTATGAATCCAATTCACATGCTTTTTGATCAGGTGGCAAAACTGACACAAATGAAACAGAATCTGGCTCAAGAATTCTAGAATCTTGAATCATCGTAATCACAATTGCATGATCAGGTGTCTAGTTTGATGACAGCTCAAAATGGCTCTATGCTGTAGCTGCAAGGTCTCTACTCTCTGATGTGCAGTTGGTTATTCCCAAACTTGAAGTAGCCCTTCCTGAAACATTTTAGGGGGGGGGTACAGTTTAGGGTGTTCATGGAGAGCTGTAAGTTAGTCTTTACACTGCGACCTCGGACTTCAAGGAATGAGTCCCAGGGGATAGGAATTATTAGATATCGGCATTTTCTTTATCCCCACAGGCCCCAGAACAGTTTTCTGTCAATGCTTTCTTTAATACTTTAGGTGTAATTTATGATGAACCTGACAGAATGCATGTTGCAAAGACTAAGATCATGAAATTGATGGGGAGCCGAACTACTGAGGACTAAAGGACAGATTTCTGACAATTGTTTACTGAGGTTCAATGGAATGATGCAGCCCTCAGGTGCCAATTCCATAGGGGTCTTTCTGAAGCTCTTAAGGACACTCTGGCTCTTCATGCTTCCCCATGTTCTTTGGTGAAGTCGATGACCCAGACCATACAAATGGACCGCAGAATCCGTGAGCAACATGAGGAGCAGCAGGGCAACTCTTATATTCACCCTTAACATGTCTGTCTAACTGAGGTGGAGCCAATGGAGGTTTGAACCACCGGATCTTGTGCTGTGAAAAAGAGACAGCGGCACCAACTAGGACTCTGTCTCTACTGTGGCCTCCCTGGGCATTTTCTAAAGAACTGCTCAATGCGTCCTGAAGCAAGCAACTTGTCAGGAAATGCCTGGATCTGGGTGATTGTCGAGTCGGTCACCCAGACTTCCTGGTACCTTTTTTTCTCTTCTGATAAATTACTGCTTAATTGAGTGCTATCAAGTCCTTCAAGAACCAAGTGTTATCAACACTGGCTTTCATTGGCTATGGGTCTGCAGTTAACTGTAAATTAATAGTAGAAATAGTTAGATTAGAAAGGCTCATTCAAATGTTTGCCGTTGACAAAACTCTGTTACTCCATAATTGGATCAAACAGGTAATGGTGTAAGTCACACTTCAAGTGGGAGCACTTCACTTTGAATCTTCTTGCCTCGTTTTCTGAGAACTAAACAAAATCACAATTAAGAATATGTACCACTTCCACTCATTGCTGACCTACTGTATATACTGTATATATACTGTATCAGCTTACAGGGGCTAAGTTGTTTTCTATACTTGATCTTAGAGGTGCTTACAATGTGATACGCACACGGAAGGGTGATGAGTGGAAAACTGAGTATTCTAGGGTTTCTTTGAGAATCTTGTCATCCCATTTGGATTAACCAATGCGCCTGCAGTATTTCAAAATTTTACAAATTATATATTTTCTGACTTCATTGGAAGATTATTGTAACTTACTTTAATAATATGTTAATTATTTTCTTTGATTCAGATTCCCACCAGGAGCATATCTATGCGGTATCACAAAGGCTGAGGGAGAACTCTATTTGCTAAGTTAAAAAAAAATCTGTTCAGGAAATTTCATTTCTGGGGTTTGTTTCATCAGCTAAAAGGTTTAAGATTGAAGCTGGGAAGATTCTGGCCATATTAGAGTGGGTTCAACTTAGTGACCTTAAAGCGTTGCAACATTTTTTAGGGTTTGCCAACCATTATAGAAAGTTCATTATGTGTTTCTTTCAGATTGCTAAACCTCTTATTGATCTCACACATAAAGGGGCGGATCTCAAGGTTTGGTCAATGGATGCTATTAGGACTTTGAAAGAATGTTTTATGTCTTCTCCAGTTCAAATCTATCCCGATCTCCAAGAACCATTCTTTATGGAGATGGATACTTCGGAGGTCGGAGTAGGAGCTGTATTTTCTCAGGGGCCCAAAACTCTGCACAAACTGCAGCCATGTGCATTTTTTTCTAGAAAATTTCTGTTAAAAGTAATTATGATGTTAGTAATCGTGTTGATCAATATTAAATTAGTATTTGAGGAATGGAGATATTTTTTCGAGGCACCGGTTCATATTTTGGATTTGGGTGTTACCTTTTAAGTCATGTGGCAAGGGTCATTAGAGTGTCGATACTGACTTTTAGGATTCCTAGTTTCAATAAGTGGCACTAGAGTTCTAGTCCTCTTCCTCTCTGAAGAGAAAATTTGCATATTTCCCAGAGAAGCATTGCAAGGCTTAAAAGTCTCCTCACCTTGGCATGTCAGGCTTGACATGTCACTTTTCGCAAGGAGAAAAGTTACCCCTTGGATTAAAGTTATGTGAGAAACCTATATTTCCAACCTTGATGCCAGAGTAGGCATGCAGGATTCAGTGCTGAATTCCCATTCCTACCAGTTGCAATACATCTCAGACATGTTGGACAAAGCAGAAAGAGGAAGGTGAAATAACATTGGGGAGCAGGGGCTCACTGATATTGTGTAAAAAAGGCAACTTGATGGTAAACTCAGAGCCATTTTCAAATCTACACTTGGGACTAGGGTTGAGCGACTTTTACTTTTATAGGATCGGGTCGGGTTTCACGAAACCCGACTTTTTCAAAAGTCGGGTCGAGTGAAATCGGCCGATCCTATAAAAAAGTCGGGGTCGGGGTCGGCCGAAACTCGAAACCCAATGCAGTGCATTGGGTTTCCAATGGTTCCCAGGGTCTGAAGGAGAGGAAACTCTCCTTCAGGCCCTGCGATCCATATTTAAGTGTAAAATAAAAAATTTAAATAAAAAATATCGCTATACTCACCCTCGGACGCACCCTGGTACTAACCGGGAACCTTCCTTCCTTCGAATCAGCGCTTGCAGGACCTTGCGGTGACGTCGTGGCTTGTGATTGGTCGCGCGACCGCCCATGTAGTATACCTAATAGGAATATACTCACCCTCGGACGCGCCCTGCTTCTTTCTGGCAGCCTTCCTTCCTTCGAATCAGCGCTTGCAGGACCTTGCGGTGACGTCGCGGCTTGTGATTGGTCGCGCGAGCGGTCACATGGGCAGTCGCGCGACCAATCACAAGCCGTGACGTCACCGCAAGGTCCTGCAAGCGCTGATTCGAAGGAAGAAAGGCTGCCGGTTAGTACCAGGGCGCGTCAGAGGGTAAGTATAGCAATATTTTTTATTTTTATTCTTTATTTTACACTTAAATCTGAATTCCGATACCAATTCCCGATATCTTAAACATATCAGGAATCGGTATCGGAATTCCGATTCCAGATTCAGAAGATCGCCGACTTCATGGCCGACCCCACACAGGGGTCGGGTCGGGTTTCATGAAACCCGACTTTGCCAAAAGTCGGCGACTTCTGAAAATAGCAAAGAAGAAAAAAAGCCAGCTCATCGAGTAGCCACCGCAGGAGCACGGAACCCAACGCTGATCCACGCGGTCATCATATGGAGGAAAGAAAAAATCGTTCCAGCTCCAAATAGTAAAATCCAAATTCTAACTTTATTTCGCCAATGTAAAAACAACGGTGGACATATGCTCTACATGTGCATATCAGGACACGAGCGACGCGTTTCGATCCTACACGGATCTTTATCAAAGCTGCATGTGAAATGGTCATCAATCAATATATAGACCCTATACACCAATAGCATTCAAATGAACGGTCACATGACCGTGTAGAAGGTCCTTCACATATACACATAATAGTGGCAAAACAAAAATGATGAAAACACACTGTGATAAAACAAATCTGTGATAAAAAACATAACAACAACAAATATAAACACATTCTAATAATGAAACATTAATTCGTTACGTCTATTCAAACCTGTAGGAGACCGAGTGTTGAGATGGTAAATGCAAAAGGCCTCACGAGTATGAGGCAACGAATAGTGTCTCCACCCCGTAGAGGCTTATTAACACGTTCAATCCCGTATGCCCGAAAAAATTTGGTGCTACGAGCATGAGCAATCACAAAATGTTTGGAAGCCGCTGATAAGGTACGTGTAGATTCACCCGTATAACCTATATCATAAAGATGTTCATTGATACGAATTTTCAACTTTCGTGAAGTACAACCAACATAAGAGAGCTGACATGCAATGCAATCGATTTTATAAATAACACATTTGGTATTGCAGTTAATATACTGCTTGATATTAAAACATTGCGTGTTATTGTGATTAGAAATTTTTTAGTGATAATAGCATGTGCGCATGTTTTACAGTTATTAGTACCGCACTTGAAAAAACCATTGCACTCTAACCATGTTTTATTTCTTTTCTTATCCGTGCAAAATAAACTCGGTGAGACTCTGTTGCCTATAGACGGTGCTTTTCTTGCAACAACGTTAACACCAGTTTTCAAAATTTCTGCTAAATTTACATCCTCATATATGGGAAGGAATTTATTTATGATCCCTTTAATTTGATAAAATTGTTGGCTGAATTGAAAGCACACATAGGGCTTTCTATATGTAGGAGATGTCGGTGTTAATATTTTCTTTTCCTTCCGTGCAATGAGATCTTCACGATTTTTGTTATCAAGAATCTTTTTAGCTCTTTTAAGCGTCCAATCTGGATAGTTGCGATGTTTCAATTTGCTAGAAACCAAATCTATCTCCGCATTTAAATCACGCTGATCGCTACAATTACGTTTGATTCTAACAAACTCACCAACCGGCACAGACCGGATGGTGTGTCTGGGGTGGCCGCTACTAGCATGTAGTACAGTATTTCCACTTAATGATTTATGGTATGTGCTAGTGGAAATGAAACAATTACTTATACCCTTTAATTTTAAATCCAAAAAATTGAATATGAACCGGATCTTGCCTATATGTAAAACAAATATTGTATTGGTTAGAATTTAAATATTCGATAAATTTCGGTATGGCAGATACATCGGACCCCCAAATCATAAGTAGGTCATCAATATATCTACCATACCATATCAAACATGACAGAAAAGGATTTGATGCTGAAAAAATAAATTCGTACTCCCAAAAGGCCATAACGAGGTTGGCTAGAGACGGTGAAAATTTAGCGCCCATAGCCACGCCTGATTTTTGCAAAAAAAAATTACCATTGAAAGAAAAAAATTATGTGTCATCAGAAAAAAAATTGCCTGTAAAATGAAATTTTTCAAATCAAACGAATAATTACTGAAATGATCCAAGTGAAATTGAATAGCACACATAGCCAATTTATGTGGAATACATGTGTATAATGAAATGACATCGCAACATAGCCATGAATAGTTGGGCAACCATAATTTGTCGGAAAAGACCTTTAGTACCTCTTTGGAATCTCTCAGATAGCCAGGAATTCTACGTACCAGAGGCTGCAATACTGAGTCCACCCATTCACACAGGTGCTCATTCGCTGAGCCAATGCCTGAAACTATTGGCCTCATGGGTGGAATCACATCGCTCTTATGGACTTCGGGGAGACCATGAAGGATTGGGCACACAGGATTGTCTACAATCATATACTCCTTTTGTTTCACAGATAATACACCAATGCCATGCCCTTCCTCAATAATTTTGTCCACCTTTTCTTTAAACTTAACCGAAGGGTCACAACTCAGTTTGTCATACACTAGTGTATCAGAAAGCAATTCCATGATTTTAGAACAATAATCTGTAGAATTTAATACAACCACCAATCCACCTTTATCTGACATTTTTATCACAAGATCATCCATTTCTTTAAGTTCATGCAGCGCTTTACGTTGTCTATGAGAGAAATTGCCAGACTGGCAATTTCGATTGACAGAAGTAAGATTGTCACTCAACTTTTTTAGTTCTCTCTCCACAATCTCCTGAAATCTATCCATGCAGTCAGATCTAGCATGGACAGGATAAAAATATGGATTTTTCGTTATAAAACCAGGGGAATGATCTGTAATAACATTATCAACCCGATTTTCCATATCAAGAGACTGTAAAGAAACTAAAGCGACTTGCTCTGAAAAATTCATACCCAAGAACTCATTAACCAAACCTGTGTCACGGCAGATATGCTCATCAGGATTAATACCATCTGTATTGTCCGTATTATTCAAAAAATGTTTTTTCACAGTAAGGTTTCGGACGAACTTGTTGATATCTAAGATGGTAGAAAATAAGTCGAAGTTCTGATTGGGCACAAAATTGAGACCCAAAGAAAGAACCTCTAGTTGATCTTGTGTCAGAGTCCTTGATGATAAATTCAAAACATTGTTATTAGCCGTGGTATTTATTTGAACAGACGTTTCTTCCGACGAGTCACAATTCCATACGCTTCTGTGGTGCTTCCTGCCACCACGCCTTTTGCGTTTTTTGAGTGACAGAAAAACTTTTTTTTAGCTCCAAACACAGATTCTCCCGATGACACATCTGACAGGCTGGGATTGTTGTCCGATGACTAATTGATAATGTTATAACAGATCATTCCCCTGGTTTTATAACGAAACATCCATATTTTTATCCTGTCCATGCTAGATCTGACTGCATGGATAGATTTCAGGAGATTGTGGAGAGAGAACTAAAAAAGTTGAGTGACAATCTTACTTCTGTCAATCGAAATTGCCAGTCTGGCAATTTCTCTCATAGACAACGTAAAGCGCTGCATGAACTTAAAGAAATGGATGATCTTGTGATAAAAATGTCAGATAAAGGTGGATTGGTGGTTGTATTAAATTCTACAGATTATTGTTCTAAAATCATGGAATTGCTTTCTGATACACTAGTGTATGACAAACTGAGTTGTGACCCTTCGGTTAAGTTTAAAGAAAAGGTGGACAAAATTATTGAGGAAGGGCATGGCATTGGTGTATTATCTGTGAAACAAAAGGAGTATATGATTGTAGACGATCCTGTGTGCCCAATCCTTCATGGTCTCCCCAAAGTCCATAAGAGCGATGTGATTCCACCCATGAGGCCAATAGTTTCAGGCATTGGCTCAGCGAATGAGCACCTGTGTGAATGGGTGGACTCAGTATTGCAGCCTCTGGTACGTAGAATTCCTGGCTATCTGAGAGATTCCAAAGAGGTACTAAAGGTCTTTTCCGACAAATTATGGTTGCCCAACTATTCATGGCTATGTTGCGATGTCATTTCATTATACACATATATTCCACATAAATTGGCTATGTGTGCTATTCAATTTCACTTGGATCATTTCAGTAATTATTCGTTTGATTTGAAAAATTTCATTTTAGAGGAAATTTTTTTTCTGATGACACATAATTTTTTTTCTTTCAATGGTAATTTTTTTTTGCAAAAATCAGGCGTGGCTATGGGCGCTAAATTTTCACCGTCTCTAGCCAACCTCGTTATGGCCTTTTGGGAGTACAAATTTATTTTTTCAGCATCAAATCCTTTTCTGTCATGTTTGATATGGTATGGTAGATATATTGATGACCTACTTATGATTTGGGGGTCCGATGTATCTGCCATACCGAAATTTATCGAATATTTAAATTCTAACCAATACAATATTCGTTTTACATATAGGCAAGATCCGGTTCATATTCAATTTTTGGATTTAAAATTAAAGGGTATAAGTAATTGTTTCATTTCCACTAGCACATACCATAAATCGTTAAGTGGAAATACTGTACTACATGCTAGTAGCGGCCACCCCAGACACACCATCCGGTCTGTGCCGGTTGGTGAGTTTGTTAGAATCAAACGTAATTGTAGCGATCAGCGTGATTTAAATGCGGAGATAGATTTGGTTTCTAGCAAATTGAAACGTCGCAACTATCCAGATTGGACGCTTATAAGAGCTAAAAAGATTCTTGATAACAAAAATCGTGAAGATCTCATTGCACGGAAGGAAAAGAAAATATTAACACCGACATCTCCTACATATAGAAAGCCCTATGTGTGCTTTCAATTCAGCCAACAATTTTATCAAATTAAAGGGATCATAAATAAATTCCTTCCCATATTATATGAGGATGTAAATTTAGCAGAAATTTTGAAAACTGGTGTTAACGTTGTTGCAAGAAAAGCACCGTCTATAGGCAACAGAGTCTCACCGAGTTTATTTTGCACGGATAAGAAAAGAAATAAAACATGGTTAGAGTGCAATGGTTTTTTCAAGTGCGGTACTAATAACTGTAAAACATGCGCACATGCTATTATCACTAAAAAAATTTCTAATCACAATAACACGCAATGTTTTAATATCAAGCAGTATATTAACTGCAATACCAAATGTGTTATTTATAAAATCGATTGCATTGTATGTCAGCTCTCTTATGTTGGTTGTACTTCACGAAAGTTGAAAATTCGTATCAATGAACATCTTTATGATATATGTTATACGGGTGAATCTACACGTACCTTATCAGCGGCTTCCAAACATTTTGTGATTGCTCATGCTCGCAGCACCAAATTTTTTCGGGCATACAGGATTGAACGTGTTAATAAGCCTCTACGGGATGGAGACACTATTCGTTACCTCCATACTCGTGAGGCCTTTTGGATTTACCATCTCAACACTCGGTCTCCTACAGGTTTGAATAGACACAGGAAAACATGGGCTACTTGCACAGTGAACAAGTCTGTATGATCATGTTCACACACCACCAAGAAACCTGAAGACACAAAAGAGAATAGTAAAACCAAAAACACTCAGTTTGAAAAAATGTTGCAGTAATCCGCAAGTGCTAGTAAAAGATGTAAAAAACAGGGTATTTGGTTGATACGTTTTTTGCAAAAAATGTATACTAAGCTGCTCTACCAATCTTCACGGTATACCCTTATCAGAGCAGTCCTAACTAATGTATGCAATCCCTATCTGATGTATTTAAAAACCTGATCATCTGTATATAACTTGTTCACTGTGCAAGTAGCCCATGTGTTCCTGTTTCCATAATTGTTCTCTTGTGTCTACAAGACTGGGGAGTTCCACCACTCCTCTTGGGCTATCTGCACAAAAGCTGTTCTACCCTGTATGCACACATGGATTTTTCCTCTCTGAACCCTGTTCACACAGGTTATATACAGATGATCAGGTTTTTAAATACATCAGATAGGGATTGCATACATTAGTTAGGACTGCTCTGATAAGGGTATACCGTGAAGATTGGTAGAGCAGCTTAGTATACATTTTTTGCAAAAAACGTATCAACCAAATACCCTGTTTTTTACATCTTTTACTAGCACTTGCGGATTACTGCAACATTTTTTCAAACTGAGTGTTTTTGGTTTTACTATTCTCTTTTGTGTCTTCAGGTTTCTTGGTGGTGTGTGAACATGATCATACAGACTTGTTCACTGTGCAAGTAGCCCATGTGTTCCTGTTTCCATAATTGTTCTCTTGTGTCTACAAGACTGGGGAGTTCCACCACTCCTCTTGGGCTATCTGCACAAAAGCTGTTCTACCCTGTATGCACACATGGATTTTTCCTCTCTGAACCCTGTTCACACAGGTTATATACAGATGATCAGGTTTTTAAATACATCAGATAGGGATTGCATACATTAGTTAGGACTGCTCTGATAAGGGTATACCGTGAAGATTGGTAGAGCAGCTTAGTATACATTTTTTGCAAAAAACGTATCAACCAAATACCCTGTTTTTTACATCTTTTACTAGCACTTGCGGATTACTGCAACATTTTTTCAAACTGAGTGTTTTTGGTTTTACTATTCTCTTTTGTGTCTTCAGGTTTCTTGGTGGTGTGTGAACATGATCATACAGACTTGTTCACTGTGCAAGTAGCCCATGTGTTCCTGTTTCCATAATTGTTCTCTTGTGACTACAAGACTGGGGAGTTCCACCACTCCTCTTGGGCTATCTGCACAAAAGCTGTTCTACCCTGTATGCACACATGGATTTTTCCTCTCTGAACCCTGTTCACACAGGTTATATACAGATGATCAGGTTTTTAAATACATCAGATAGGGATTGCATACATTAGTTAGGACTGCTCTGATAAGGGTATACCGTGAAGATTGGTAGAGCAGCTTAGTATACAATTTTTGCAAAAAACGTATCAACCAAATACCCTGTTTTTTACATCTTTTACTAGCACTTGCGGATTACTGCAACATTTTTTCAAACTGAGTGTTTTTGGTTTTACTATTCTCTTTTGTGTCTTCAGGTTTCTTGGTGGTGTGTGAACATGATCATACAGACTTGTTCACTGTGCAAGTAGCCCATGTGTTCCTGTTTCCATAATTGTTCTCTTGTGTCTACAAGACTGGGGAGTTCCACCACTCCTCTTGGGCTATCTGCACAAAAGCTGTTCTACCCTGTATGCACACATGGATTTTTCCTCTCTGAACCCTGTTCACACAGGTTATATACAGATGATCAGGTTTTTAAATACATCAGATAGGGATTGCATACATTAGTTAGGACTGCTCTGATAAGGGTATACCGTGAAGATTGGTAGAGCAGCTTAGTATACATTTTTTGCAAAAAACGTATCAACCAAATACCCTGTTTTTTACATCTTTTACTAGCACTTGCGGATTACTGCAACATTTTTTCAAACTGAGTGTTTTTGGTTTTACTATTCTCTTTTGTGTCTTCAGGTTTCTTGGTGGTGTGTGAACATGATCATACAGACTTGTTCACTGTGCAAGTAGCCCATGTGTTCCTGTTTCCATAATTGTTCTCTTGTGTCTACAAGACTGGGGAGTTCCACCACTCCTCTTGGGCTATCTGCACAAAAGCTGTTCTACCCTGTATGCACACATGGATTTTTCCTCTCTGAACCCTGTTCACACAGGTTATATACAGATGATCAGGTTTTTAAATACATCAGATAGGGATTGCATACATTAGTTAGGACTGCTCTGATAAGGGTATACCGTGAAGATTGGTAGAGCAGCTTAGTATACATTTTTTGCAAAAAACGTATCAACCAAATACCCTGTTTTTTACATCTTTTACTAGCACTTGCGGATTACTGCAACATTTTTTCAAACTGAGTGTTTTTGGTTTTACTATTCTCTTTTGTGTCTTCAGGTTTCTTGGTGGTGTGTGAACATGATCATACAGACTTGTTCACTGTGCAAGTAGCCCATGTGTTCCTGTTTCCATAATTGTTCTCTTGTGTCTACAAGACTGGGGAGTTCCACCACTCCTCTTGGGCTATCTGCACAAAAGCTGTTCTACCCTGTATGCACACATGGATTTTTCCTCTCTGAACCCTGTTCACACAGGTTATATACAGATGATCAGGTTTTTAAATACATCAGATAGGGATTGCATACATTAGTTAGGACTGCTCTGATAAGGGTATACCGTGAAGATTGGTAGAGCAGCTTAGTATACATTTTTTGCAAAAAACGTATCAACCAAATACCCTGTTTTTTACATCTTTTACTAGCACTTGCGGATTACTGCAACATTTTTTCAAACTGAGTGTTTTTGGTTTTACTATTCTCTTTTGTGTCTTCAGGTTTCTTGGTGGTGTGTGAACATGATCATACAGACTTGTTCACTGTGCAAGTAGCCCATGTGTTCCTGTTTCCATAATTGTTCTCTTGTGTCTACAAGACTGGGGAGTTCCACCACTCCTCTTGGGCTATCTGCACAAAAGCTGTTCTACCCTGTATGCACACATGGATTTTTCCTCTCTGAACCCTGTTCACACAGGTTATATACAGATGATCAGGTTTTTAAATACATCAGATAGGGATTGCATACATTAGTTAGGACTGCTCTGATAAGGGTATACCGTGAAGATTGGTAGAGCAGCTTAGTATACATTTTTTGCAAAAAACGTATCAACCAAATACCCTGTTTTTTACATCTTTTACTAGCACTTGCGGATTACTGCAACATTTTTTCAAACTGAGTGTTTTTGGTTTTACTATTCTCTTTTGTGTCTTCAGGTTTCTTGGTGGTGTGTGAACATGATCATACAGACTTGTTCACTGTGCAAGTAGCCCATGTGTTCCTGTTTCCATAATTGTTCTCTTGTGTCTACAAGACTGGGGAGTTCCACCACTCCTCTTGGGCTATCTGCACAAAAGCTGTTCTACCCTGTATGCACACATGGATTTTTCCTCTCTGAACCCTGTTCACACAGGTTATATACAGATGATCAGGTTTTTAAATACATCAGATAGGGATTGCATACATTAGTTAGGACTGCTCTGATAAGGGTATACCGTGAAGATTGGTAGAGCAGCTTAGTATACATTTTTTGCAAAAAACGTATCAACCAAATACCCTGTTTTTTACATCTTTTACTAGCACTTGCGGATTACTGCAACATTTTTTCAAACTGAGTGTTTTTGGTTTTACTATTCTCTTTTGTGTCTTCAGGTTTCTTGGTGGTGTGTGAACATGATCATACAGACTTGTTCACTGTGCAAGTAGCCCATGTGTTCCTGTTTCCATAATTGTTCTCTTGTGTCTACAAGACTGGGGAGTTCCACCACTCCTCTTGGGCTATCTGCACAAAAGCTGTTCTACCCTGTATGCACACATGGATTTTTCCTCTCTGAACCCTGTTCACACAGGTTATATACAGATGATCAGGTTTTTAAATACATCAGATAGGGATTGCATACATTAGTTAGGACTGCTCTGATAAGGGTATACCGTGAAGATTGGTAGAGCAGCTTAGTATACATTTTTTGCAAAAAACGTATCAACCAAATACCCTGTTTTTTACATCTTTTACTAGCACTTGCGGATTACTGCAACATTTTTTCAAACTGAGTGTTTTTGGTTTTACTATTCTCTTTTGTGTCTTCAGGTTTCTTGGTGGTGTGTGAACATGATCATACAGACTTGTTCACTGTGCAAGTAGCCCATGTGTTCCTGTTTCCATAATTGTTCTCTTGTGTCTACAAGACTGGGGAGTTCCACCACTCCTCTTGGGCTATCTGCACAAAAGCTGTTCTACCCTGTATGCACACATGGATTTTTCCTCTCTGAACCCTGTTCACACAGGTTATATACAGATGATCAGGTTTTTAAATACATCAGATAGGGATTGCATACATTAGTTAGGACTGCTCTGATAAGGGTATACCGTGAAGATTGGTAGAGCAGCTTAGTATACATTTTTTGCAAAAAACGTATCAACCAAATACCCTGTTTTTTACATCTTTTACTAGCACTTGCGGATTACTGCAACATTTTTTCAAACTGAGTGTTTTTGGTTTTACTATTCTCTTTTGTGTCTTCAGGTTTCTTGGTGGTGTGTGAACATGATCATACAGACTTGTTCACTGTGCAAGTAGCCCATGTGTTCCTGTTTCCATAATTGTTCTCTTGTGTCTACAAGACTGGGGAGTTCCACCACTCCTCTTGGGCTATCTGCACAAAAGCTGTTCTACCCTGTATGCACACATGGATTTTTCCTCTCTGAACCCTGTTCACACAGGTTATATACAGATGATCAGGTTTTTAAATACATCAGATAGGGATTGCATACATTAGTTAGGACTGCTCTGATAAGGGTATACCGTGAAGATTGGTAGAGCAGCTTAGTATACATTTTTTGCAAAAAACGTATCAACCAAATACCCTGTTTTTTACATCTTTTACTAGCACTTGCGGATTACTGCAACATTTTTTCAAACTGAGTGTTTTTGGTTTTACTATTCTCTTTTGTGTCTTCAGGTTTCTTGGTGGTGTGTGAACATGATCATACAGACTTGTTCACTGTGCAAGTAGCCCATGTGTTCCTGTTTCCATAATTGTTCTCTTGTGTCTACAAGACTGGGGAGTTCCACCACTCCTCTTGGGCTATCTGCACAAAAGCTGTTCTACCCTGTATGCACACATGGATTTTTCCTCTCTGAACCCTGTTCACACAGGTTATATACAGATGATCAGGTTTTTAAATACATCAGATAGGGATTGCATACATTAGTTAGGACTGCTCTGATAAGGGTATACCGTGAAGATTGGTAGAGCAGCTTAGTATACATTTTTTGCAAAAAACGTATCAACCAAATACCCTGTTTTTTACATCTTTTACTAGCACTTGCGGATTACTGCAACATTTTTTCAAACTGAGTGTTTTTGGTTTTACTATTCTCTTTTGTGTCTTCAGGTTTGAATAGACGTAACGAGTTAATGTTTCATTATTAGAATGTGTTTATATTTGTTGTTGTTATGTTTTTTATCACAGATTTGTTTTATCACAGTGTGTTTTCATCATTTTTGTTTTGCCACTATTATGTGTATATGTGAAGGACCTTCTACACGGTCATGTGACCGTTCATTTGAATGCTATTGGTGTATAGACTTCTGAAAATGGCCGACCCGTTTCGCTCAAGCCTACTTGGGACAACTGATACATCATTGGAACTAGGTCATTTATCTTTAAAATCACAATTTACTTCTGGATACCCTCATTCTGGCTCCCCCTTGGGACTCACAAACCTTGATCTATAATAACTAGTGTGCTCCAGAAATATATTGCTCTCTGTGGCCTCCATATTATAGTCAAAGTAACTAAATGTTGCTGCTGAAGGCGTCCATAGTGTTCTACTCCCTAACCATTAGATGCTAGGTATGTACATTGTGGTAATGTCCAACTATCAACCACATTCCTTCAGACGGAACCTGAAAACCCACCTCTTCAGGAAAGCTTACAGCCTGCACTGACCTCGCTGCCTCCACACCACTACTGGATCTACGCCTCGCCAACTCCGGAGCTGCTGCAACCCCCCAACCTACGGTCTCCTTCCCCACCATCCTGTAGAATGTAAGCCCGCAAGGGCAGGGTCCTCTCCCCTCTATATAAGCCTGTTTTCTATTAGTTTGTTTACTGTAAGTGATATCTGAAATTTGTATGTAACCCCTTCTCATGTACAGCACCATGGAATCAATAGTGCAATATAAATAAATAATGATAATGTCTTTCTTACCTTTCTTGGAGTCTTGAAGACCTAATATTCAGAGAAGACGGGGGGTTTGCACCTCTTGAACGATCATAAGAGAGAATTTGCTAGTCTGAATTATTTCAATTACTCCCTATTTATGTACCACAATGTATATACAGTATACTAGCTTAACAATTACAGACATGTATAAAACACATATTTCAGAGGACATGTTAGTTTAGGTTATTGATGCTTTTATTTTGGTATTGTGAAATTACACTTCATATTACATTTGTTGGCCAGGAATATGTACTAAATTAACTAATCCCATAATCACATCCCAGATTAAAAGATTTCACTGGAAATACATTTACCAGGGTAGCATGCAACAATTCGTCATAGAACATGGTTGTACATGCAAACGACTGTACCTAGTAGCAAAACTCATTTGGAAAGTGACTTTTACAAGTATGTGTGACAAAATAAATGCCTTCCAAATCATTCATCTTAATGGTTTTTTAGAGTAAAAATGTAATGAAAGGCAAACTTTTAAGTCTGTTACCATAGTGACAATGTTTTTCATAATCACATACTTCATTTTCCAGAAATGTCAACTTGGGAGAAATACTGAAACATTACGGAATATGTGCAAATATTGCATGTTTTTTTGAAGTGACCATGGCTTACAGGGAACCTGTCAGGTGAGATTTCCTTATCTAAGATAGGTCACTTGACTGATGACCTGCTATGCAAATTCTTAGGCTGAGTGGGATGTCAATCAAATGATCAGCGGGCATGATTGGAGCACAGATGGGACTGCTCAGTGCTACACCCGCCCCAATGACTATAGAAGATCAGGCGCAGTGTGATTATAATTGCGCAGTTAGTGCGAACGGCCATCATTTCCCAGCCAGTGATTCGGTGCCGGAAATTTCCCTTTCTGCAAGTTTCATCAAAATACACAGCCCTACTCGTTTTCTTGGGAATGGTGTCTGATCTCCCTGATGCTTCATTCACAGGGACTGCAACACGGAGGGTGCAGACCTCTATTTTCAAGATATGTGCTAATACCAGAGTTTGCACCCAAAGATCAAAATACCTGTTGTTAGAACTGTGTCACTTTAGCCAGTCTATAACTGAGACAAGACAGCAAATTTCTAGTAATGGGTGGTGCATGATCAGGATGGAGATGACCACTGCTCATCGAAATGCATCAAAAAGACTGGGAATGCATTTAGTAGGCGGTGGACTTCGAAACTCTTCATTTTCACAGCATCATTCTATCCGTGCCTGATGAAGGGCAATATGAAACCTGAAAACGTTACTTAAAATAACCTTAACTCAGTAGTGGCATTAAATTGATCAAAGAATAAAGTGTGATGAAAATTACTTGAGACAAACCAAAGTGCCACATAGTATAGAGATTTCCCTTTCAGTCATTCCTTATGGTCAGTTCACAGATCTTTAATGGATCTCAGTGGAAAATCAGATGAGATCATTAATCTTTCTTCATTCCATAATAGATAATTTATAGTAAAGGACACTAGACATTCATCTTCCTCTGATCCTTATAAGCTGAATAGCAGCCTAAGAACTTTAACCTGATGTGTGAGTGTGTTTGGAATTTTGGAGTTCTTCAGAATTTTGTGGTTGTCTCTCTATGTAATTACAAGGGTTTTCCAACAATCTGTAAGTATCCTGAAACAACTGAAAAAGAAGGGCTTAGCCATGAATAACATATTGATAACTTATCCATTGGGTAAGTCATCAATATGAGATTGGTCAGGATCTGACATCTAGCACCCCCAAAATCAGCTAATATCTGCTCTAGCAGATCTAATACAGGTTGAATTCAAAATGGTTGGAAAGGGGTTAAAAAACGAAAACACATCCAGTCCTCACCAGCCTTCATCAGTTCAGTCACTTGGCCATCTTCAGCATCTTCAGTGCCTGCCTTCTTTGGTGTCTCATGCACTGACTAGGCAACACCACGCAATATGCAATGTCATGAAATTAATTGTGTGACATCATAATGGTGTGGCTTAGTCTTTGCAGAAGATGCCAATGATGATGAATGCTGGAAGATGCCAGAGATTATCTGGTGAAGATGGTACAGGTGACCAGACAGAAAAATACTCGAGTAGTGCAATGCAGTAAAGGTAGGTGCGTATACACGTTTATTATAATGTATAATCTAGGGAAAGCTTAAAGCAGAAGTTGGGAACTTTTATCTTGCCAAAGGCTATCTGGATATTTTAAACATTATTGAGGACTGTACAAAATAACCAACTTGAAAATTATCCTGCTTTAGTTGGTCAAACAATTAATATTTAACTCCCCTGTAATGTGATGGCGGGAGCTACTTCTCTTTGGTGCAGCTGTTATGTTAGAGTTTGAGAGTCTTACCCCCCAGTGTATGAGGATTACCCCGTTACAGACTCCAGACATCCAAAACTCCTTCCTCCTACAAATACAAGATCTCTTGCGAGAGAAAGTAATTTCTAGAGTACCCCATCAGGAGATACAGTAAGTAGAGGCCATTACTCTCGCCTGTTTCTCATAAGAAAAGCCTCCGTGAAATGCAGGGTCATTATAAACTTAAAACCCCTAAACCAGTTCATCAAATACCGGAGGTTCAAGATGGAGTCGATCAAGACAGCAATCCCTCTAATTGGAAAAAACTGGGTGATGGCTACAATAGACCTGAGGGACACTTACTACCACGTTCCGATCCATCCGGATCACAGGAAGTTCCTCAGGTTCGCAGTCGCCCACAACCAAGGGATCCCCCATTTCCAATTCAACACACTACCATTCGGCGTCTCCTCGGCACCGAGGTGTCGTTCCTTATTTGGACGGCTTCCTCATAGTTGCGCCATCGACATCTCGGTTGAACCAGGATGTATCAAAAACCCTGGAGATCCTCGAATCTCTAGGCTGGATCCCAAACCTTCAAAAATCAGGCCCCCACCCTTCCCCAAGGAATAAATTTCTGGGGATCCTCCTAGACTCGGAATAAAGGACATCCTTCCTTCCCGAGGATAGTCAACACGACCTTCGCCAGAGAATCTCAAAGTTCAAACAGCTGAGATCACCAACATTGAGGGAATCCATTCTGGGATCGCTGACCTCATGTATCCAGGCAGTATCCTGGACTCAAGCGCACACTCGAACCCTCCAATACCACGTTCTTCTATACTCTCGAAGGTACCACAACGTGCTGTCCAGAAGAATTCCGCTTCCCAGACATGTGAAGTCGGCTCTCTCCTGGTGGCTGAATTGCCAAAACCTGCGGAGGGGGTGAGCTGGGATCAGCTCCCCCTAAAGATTCTTTGTACAGATGCCAGCTGAAGGGGTTGGGGAGCTGTGGTGGAGGAAACATATCTTCAGGGATTATGGCCCCTGAACATATGATCCAGATCTTCGAACTTGAGGGAGCTAAAGGCAGTGGAGAAAGCACTGATAGCTGCCTCACCTCTTATTCAAAATCATCATGTTCGAGTCTACTCCGACAACGTAACGACAGTAGCCTACCTTCGACATCAAGGGGGCACGAAGTATGCCAGCCTAAAACTAATCGCGGAAAGAATATTTTTCTGGGCAGAGAAACACCTGTTGTCTATCTCGGCAACACATCTCAAGGGTTCAGACAATGCTCATGTTCATCCCGGAGAATGGTGCCTGAACCAAGCGGTCTTCCTATCCTTGACTGCGAGATGGGGAGCCCAGATGTCGATTTGTTTGCAAATACTTAGAATGCAAAAACAAAAACTTTTTTCTCTCTCAGTCCGGCGTATGGAGCTCAGGGGTAGATGCTTTCGGCCTTCCATGGAATTTCAACCTGGCCTATACCTTCCCGCTTATCCTTATGTTGGTGGAAACACTGCAGAAGATCCGATTGGACCAGGTCACAACGATCCTAATTGCTCCAATGTGGGCAGGGCACAGCAGGTACAGCGCACTTATGGACATGGCTTTGGAGGGTCCCTTACTTCTACCCCAGACCTCCGACCTACTTTACCAGGGTCCCCTACCTTACTCAGGCTTGAACAGACTGAACCTAGCAGCTTGGTTACTGAAGCCAGCATCCTAAAAGCCAAAGGTCTCTCGGACAGGGAAATCCAAGCGCTCCAAAAGAGCAGGAAACGAATGACGAATGCCATGTATGGAAAAAGTTATCTTGGTGCCTTCCCAATGTCCCTGATCCTTTTCACCCCAACATTGCTCAGATCCTGAACTTCCTCCAGAAGGGTTTGGAGCTAGGTCTCTCCCCAAGCACTCTGAAAGTTCAGATTTCTGCTCTTAGTTCTTTTTTACACCAAGACCTGGCGAGCCACCGCTGGATTAAATGATTTATAACCTCTGTGTTAGGTGTCGAGTTCCCGCCTCTGCACAGGGGGAATCTCGAACCATCTCTGCTGCGGTCTCCCATTCTTCTCCAGCCACAGTGGAGTCTGCTCAGCGGAGATGTCGTTCCCAGCGTCTTGCTCAGTCTCACACTGTGCATAGGATTACTGCTGCTTTGCCTGCTTCTGCCATTTAAGCCAGTGCTGGGCAGCGGCGAGCAGATGCTTTTGGGATCTAAGTCCTGCTTTTTCCCTTCTGAGCATGCCCAGGGTGAGATCTCCCATTGGAGATCGAGGGTCACATGCTCAGATGCTGCAGCGGTTCCCATTGGTCCTTTATTGGAAGGTCCTGAACGTGCTGCAGCTATATAAGCTGCGCATGACCGCACGGCCATGCGCTAGTGTACATTTGTAAACGTGTGTGTGTTGTGAGTGAAAGTCGTTCATTAAAATCCCCTCCCTATTGGATGACTGTTCGCGGAAGGTGGGTGATTGCTATCTAGCGCCCGACTTAGCTACCAGCACGTTACACACCATACAGCGTCTAATTGCTGTGACCACAAGTGCGGCGCCATGCTCTTTCACAACGCTTTCCTGACCCAAGCCTGGGTGGTTAGTGGCGTCCGCCAGTGTGGCACCGCATGCACTCTCGTGCATCTTTTATTATTACTTTGGTTACACTGACACCCCATTAGCGGTGTCGAGCGCAAGTAGTCTAGTCGGACTCGGATCCCAAGTCTTGGGACTGAGCTTGGTGACTCCTTGCTTGCGCTCTTGTGTGCAGTACCGCGGCCCTGTGACTTAACAGGGTTCGCTTCCTTCACACAGGGTGAAGTTAACCCGTGTGTGTATTCACATTGTACCGCCATATAGTCCGTCATTACTTGGCAGCAGGTTCCATCTCTGCATGGTGGACCCCGGGCTGCGAACGCACCTTAATCTATCTTATTATTTGGTGCGTTCCGCTTGCCCTAACATTACACTAGCGCCAGGGCCTGGCTAGTAATGACGGACATACAGTAATCCTTGTGGTATATCCAGCAGCTGGAGGGTAGGTTGGCAGCTCTCGAGAGCTCAACCTCAGCTGTGGATGTTACCGCAGTTGCTGTACAGGCTGCTAGCGTGGCTGCAGCAACATTGTCCACTGCCACCTCTGTTCCGACATTATCCCGCCTCCCGCTGCCAGAAAATTTTTCTGGAGATAGCAAATCTTGTAGGGGATTCGTGAGTCAGTGCTCTATTCACCTCGAGCTCCTGGCTGCACGTTTTCCCACAGAGCGGGCTAAGGTGAGATTTATTGTCTCTCTCTTGTCAGACAGTTGGAATGGGCTACGCCGCTGTGGGAGCATGGTGATCATGTGGTGCAGAGTGCTCCTCTGTTTCTGAGCACTCTCAGTCACCCATGATACTGCGCTCCAACTGCTGGCATTAACTCAGGGTGAGTTCTTGGTCAGCCATTTTGCCGTCCACTTCCGCACTTTAGCTTCTGAGCTGGAGTGGTCGGATAAAGCCCTTATCCCCATATTTTGGAAGGGGCTGGCTGATCACGTGAAGGACGCTCTGGCCACTAGGGAGATTCCTGCCACACTGGGGGAGTTAATAACTATCTCTACTCGTATTGACCTCTGTTTTAATGAGCGGAGGTTAGAACGAGCCCAGTGTAGGCAGAGGTTTCGGCTGGCTCCTTCCTTCGCCAAACCTCTGGAATCTCCGGTCCTGGTTCCTGAGTCACATGAGGCCATGGAAGTGTCACGAGGGGATCTAAGTCCCGGACCGCTTGTGCACTCAAGGTCTGTCATGTTTGCCAGCAGTCAGGACATCTTGCCACCAGATGTCCCCAGCGGTCGAGGAAACGTCAGCGTCTAGTGGTAGTGGGTGGAGGTACACTAGACACGGCGATGTTTTCCTCCAAATTGTCCTTTAAGGGGACAATTATTATAGGCTCATTCTCCCACTCGGTAGAGCTCTGCGTGGATTCTGGGGCGGAGGGCAATTTTATGTCTTCTGCTTTCGCCCAACGTCACGCAATAGCCCAGGTTATGCTAGCTCAACCAGTAATGGTACGAGTGGTGAATGGGTCGACACTGCCCTCACAGATAACACACCAGACCATCCCTTTTACTCTGTCCATGTCGCCATCCCATCAGGAGATTATATCTCTGCTCGTCATTCCTGAGGGAATTGATGAGGTCCTGTTGGGAATACCTTGGCTACGGTACCATTCTCCTCATATCGAGTGGTCCTCAGGCAGAATTCTGGGATGGGGTGAATCTTGTGGGGGTAGGTGTCTGAGGGAGTGCGTTCAGGTTGCTACTACAGAGGTACCCGCAGATCTTTCCTCTCTCCCCAAGCAATACTGGTCTTATGCAGACGTGTTCTCCAAAAAGGCGGCGGAGACCCTTCCGCTCCATCGCCCCTATGACTATCCTATTGATCTCTTGCCTGGTGCTGAGCCTCCCCGGGGGCGAGTCTATCCGTAATCTCTCCCGGAGACGGAGACAATGTCACAGTACATCCAGGAAAATCTGGCTAGAGGATTCATTAGGAAGTCAGTGTCACCTGCTGGGGCAGCGTTCTTCTTCGTGCAGAAGAAGAATGGGGAATTGCGTCCATGCATAGACTACAGGGGTCTTAACGCCATCACCGTTAAGAATAAGTATCCTTTGCCCTTGATATCTGAGCTCTTCGATAGGCTTCGGGGAGCAAGGGTATTTACTGAATTAGATCTGCGGGGTGCTTACAACCTGATTCGCATCCGTGAGGGGGACGAATGGAAGACAGCTTTTAACACCAGGAATGGGCACTATGAATATCTGGTGATGTCCTTCTGGCTCAGTAATGCCCCAGCCGTCTTCCAAGACTTTGTGAACAACTGTTGTGAATTCCGCTCTTGGGCTCCCTCCGGTGGTTGTAAGTGGCACTTTTGTGAGTTCTGCTCTTGGGCTCCCTCCGGTGGTTTTAAGTGGTATGGCTGCTCCTTGGATTTAGCAGCCTGCAGCTGCTTCCACTGATTGTCTTTCTGCTCGGCTATTTATGCCTGGCTCTTCCCTTCAGCCAGTGCCACTTGTCAATGGTTCCTGGTTGGATTCACATCTCTCTTGGATTTCCCTGATATCCTGACCAGTTCAGCAAAGATAAGTCCTTTCCCTCTCCACTCACAGTCATTACTTGTGGGGGGCTAGCTATCCTTTGGGGATTTTCTCTGAGGCAAGATAGTTTTCCTGTTTCTATCTTTAGGGGTAGTTAGTTCTCAGGCTGTGACGAGGTGCCTAGGGAGTGACAGGAGCATCCCACGGCTACTTCTAGTGTTGTGTTGAGCTTAGGGACTGCGGTCAGTACAGGTACCACCTCCTTCAGAGCTCGTCCCATGTTGCTCCTAAACCACCAGTTCATAACAGTACAAGTAGCCAAAAATAAATTAAATGCATCTCAAAAGAAGGAAAAAAAAATTCTGAGCCATTTTTTTTCTGTGCTCTGTTTTGTCTTTTTTTTTCTCTTGATCTCTGCGTGGTTCAGGATTTATGCTCTGGCATGGATGTTCAGGGTTTGTTTTCTCGTGTGGATCAACTTGCTGCAAGAGTACAGAGTATCCAAGATTATGTTGTCCAGACTCCGGCTTTGGAGCCTAGAATTCCTACTCCTGATTTGTTTTTTGGGGACAGATCCAAGTTTTTGAACTTTAAAAATAACTGCAAATTGTTTTTTGCTTTGAAACCCCGTTCTTCTGGTGATCCCATTCAGCACGTTAAAATCATCATATCCTTGCTGCGTGGTGACCCTCAGGACTGGGCATTCTCCCTAGAATCAGGGGATCCGGCATTGCTGAATGTAGACGCATTTTTTCAAGCGCTCGGATTATTGTATGACTAACCTAATTCTGTGGATCATGCAGAAAAAAACCCTGTTGGCCCTGTGTCAAGGTCAGGAAGCGGCAGAATTATACTGCCAGAAATTTAGGAAATGGTCTGTGCTCACTAAATGGAATGAGGATGTTCTGGCTGCTATTTTCAGAAAAGGTCTTTCTGATGCCCTTAAAGATGTTATGGTGGGCTTCCCTACGCCTGCTGGTTTGGCTAATGGCCAAAACAGACATTGAGGGTTCGCTCCAGTTACTACCTGTGCCTCCGAAGAGTGTCCTCCCATTGGGCTGCTTCTGTGAAGGAGCATACTACATAGATCGCTGTTTGCCCCTGGGGTGCCCCATATTCTTCTCACTATTTGAGGCGTTTAGTTGCTTCCTTGCTCGAATGTATCATCATGGACATTTGTAAGGCGGCACATATTATCCATTACCTCGATGACTTCTTATGCCTGGGCCCAAAAGATTCGCCACAGTGTGAAAACACGCGGTAGTCCACCTGTGAGAAGAAGAGAGCTGGAGGGAGAGTGGACACCCCAGAGCCGAGGGGTTAGATTGAGAAAGAAAGAAGGTGGTGTAGCTTGCTTCATGGGTGGGGTACTCTGCTGAGTGGCAGAAATTGCTACTTGGCCCAAAAGGATTTCCGGAGCCAAATGCCGTTAAAAAATAGTACTTAGGTAAACAGGCGGTGTAGCTTGCTTCATGGGTGGGGTACTGTGCTGAGTAGCACAAAATGCTATTAGGTACAAAACGATTTCCTGGGCTAGATGCAGTTAAAAATTAGTAATTAGATTAACAGGCGATGTAGCTTGCTTCATGGGTAGGGAACGCTGCTGAGTAGCACTAAATTCTACTAGGCCCAAAAGGATTTCCTGGGCTAGATGCTGTTACAAAATAGTAGTTAGGTAAACAGGCGGTGTAGCTTGCTTCATGGGTGGAGTACGCTGCTGAGTAGCACCAAATTCTACTAGGCTCAAAAGGATTTCCTGGATTAGATGGCATTACAAAATAGTACTTAGGTAAACAGGCGGTGTAGCTTGCTTCATGGGTGGGGTACGCTGCTGAGTAGCACCAAATTCTACTAGACCCAAAAGGATTTCCTGGGCCAGATGCCGTTAAAAAATAGTACTTAGGTAAACAGGTGGTGTAGCTTGCTTCATGGGTGGGGTACTGTACTGAGTAGCACAAAATGCTATTAGGTACAAAACGATTTTCCTTGGCTAGATGCAGTTAAAAATTAGTAATTAGATCAACAGGCGGTGTAGCTTGCTTCATGGGTGGGGTACGCTGCTGAGTAGCACTAAATTCTACTAGGCCCAAAAGGATTTCCTGGGCTAGATGCCGTTACAAAATAGTAGTTAGGTAAACAGGCGGTATAGCTTGCTTCATGGGTGAAGTATGCTGCTGAGTAGCACCAAATTCTACTATGCCCAAAAGGATTTCCTGGGCCAGATGGCGTTACAAAATAGTAGTTAGCTAAACAGGCAGTGTAGCTTGCTTCATGGGTGGGGTACGCTGCTGAGTTGCACCAAATTCTACTAGGCCTAAAAGGATTTCCTGGGCTAGATGCAGTTAAAAAATAATACTTAGGTAAACAGGCGGTGTAGCTTACTTCATGGGTGGGGTACGCTGCTGAGTAGCACCAAATTCTACTAGGCCCAAAAGGATTTCCTGGGCTAGATGGCGATACAAAATAGTAGTTAATTAAACAGGCAGTGTAGCTTGCTTCATGGGTGGGGTACGCTGCTGAGTTGCACCAAATTCTACTAGGCCTAAAAGGATTTCCTGGGCTAGATGCAGTTAAAAAATAATACTTAGGTAAACAGGCGGTGTAGCTTACTTCATGGGTGGGGTACGCTGCTGAGTAGCACCAAATTCTACTAGGCCCAAAAGGATTTCCTGGGCTAGATGGCGATACAAAATAGTAGTTAATTAAACAGGCAGTGTAGCTTGCTTCATGGGTGGGGTACGCTGCTGAGTTGCACCAAATTCTACTAGGCCCAAAAGGATTTCCTGGGCCAGATGGCGTTACAAAATAGTACGTAGTTAAACAGGCGGTGTAGCTTGCTTCATGGGTGGGGTACTGTGCTGAGTAGCACAAAATGCTATTAGGTACAAAATGATTTCCTGGGCTAGATGCAGTTAAAAATTAGTAATTAGATCAAAAGGCGGTGTAGCTTGCTTCATGGGTGGGGTACTCTGCTGAGTAGCACTAAATTCTACTAGGCCCAAAAGGATTTCCTGGGCTAGATGCCATTACAAAATAGTAGTTAGGTAAACAGGCGGTGTAGCTTGCTTCATGGGTGGAGTACGCTGCTGAGTAGCACCAAATTCTACTGCCGTTAAAAATAGTACTTAGGTTAACAGGCGGTGGGTGGCTGGGCTACTCTGCTGACTAGCAGACACTGAAGCTTTGGAGAAGACCTCTGAATCCCAGGCCATAGTATGAGTAAACAACTCTGCAGACGACCCCACCCACCTGGAATTCACGATGGCAACGTCTTGTAAAACTCAGCAAGGGGACTAAATAAAAGAGTCTCCATTTTTTCCAAAAATTCAGCCACAGACACCCCTTAAGTGGCATCAATTTGGCCAGAGTTTTTAGAACGGTTGGTGAGGTGATTTTCAAAAATCATCAAGCTTTTATTCTCCCCAAGATGACACAGGGGTAGAAAAGTCCTTGCAGATCCAGGATTTGTTCATCTTGATGAACGTTAGTCTGTCTACATTGTCACTCGACAGCCGCGTGCGCTTATCTGTCAGCACACCACCAGCAGCGCTGAACACACGTTCAGAGAGAATGCTGGCTGCGGAGCACAACAAGATCTCCAAGGCGTGAGTGGCGAGCTCAGGCCATTTTTCAAGATTGGAAGTCCAAAATTAGCAAAATGAGTGAAAATAGAGATACACAGGCGGTGTAGTTAGTTTCACAGGCGTGCTACTCTGCTGACGTGCAGACACTGCTCCTAGGCCCAAAACTATTAACTGGATTAGATGCAGTGAAAATAGAGATACACAGGCGGTATAGTTTGTTTCACAGGCGGGCTACTCTGCTGATGTGCAGACACTGCTCCTAGGCCCCAAACTATTAACTGGATTAGATGCAGTGAAAATTGAGATACACAGGCGGTGTAGTTAGTTTCACAGGCGGGCTACTCTGCTGACGTGCAGACACTGCTCCTAGGCCCAAAACTATTAACTGGGTTAGATGCAGTAAAAATTGAGATACACAGGCTGTGTAGCTAGCTTCACAGGCTGGCTACTCAGATGACTATCAGACAATGCTACTAGCCCAAAAAGATTGGCTGAGCTAGATTACACCAAATGCTGTGACAAACACTTGCACAGCACTGGCACAGACCTGCCTGGCAAACAGTGCTATGAACTGCTGTAACCTACCCTGAAAAGGGCTGATATTACAACTAGTCCCGACTCTTCCCGACTCCCTAAACCTATCTCTCTGACAATTCGCTCCAAAAAAACACTCTTACTCTGTATAGCGCCCACAGCAGCAGCAGTGCTGTCTAACACTAAGCTGCAATATCATCGGCCATGGCTGGAAACACTAATGTGCCCCCACCCCACCGATCGCCCCCCCAGCCCTCCGATCTGTCCGGTACACTGCTCCGGCTCCCCTCCGTCCTGTCCTCCGCTCCCCCCGTGCCCTTGTCCGCCCCCCCCCCCCGTGCTCCAATCACCCCCCCGTGCTCCAATCACCCCCCTGCACTCCGATCCACCCCCCGTGCTCCGTTCCACCCCCCGTGCTCCGTTCCACCACCCCCGTGCTCTGTTCCACCCCCCTGTGCTCCGTTCCACGCCTCCCGCGCTCCAGTCCACCCCCCCATGCTCCGATCCCCCCCGTGCTCCCCCCAACCCCATCATACTTACCGATCCTGCCGGGGTCCGTCCATCTTCTCCCTGGGCGCCGCCATCTTCCAAAATGGCGGGCGCAGTGCGCCCGCCGAATCTGCCAGCCGGCAGATTCGTTTCAAAGTGCATTTTGATCACTGAGATAGATTATATCTCAGGGATCAAAATAAAAAAAATAATAAATGACCCCCCCCCCTTTGTCACCCCCATAGGTAGGGACAATAAAAAAATAAAGAATTTTTTTTTCCCACTAATGTTAGAATAGGGTTAGGGTTAGGGGTAGGGTTAGGGTTAGGGCTAGGGTTAGGGGTAGGGTTAGGGGTAGGGGTAGGGTTAGGGTTAGGGCTAGGGGTAGGGGTAGGGTTAGGGCTAGGGTTAGGGGTAGGGGTAGGGTTAGGGATTCGGTATGTGCACACGTATTCTGGTCCTCTGCGGATTTTTCCGCAGCGGATTTGATAAATCCTCAGTGCTAAACCGCTGCGGATTTATGGCGGATTTACCGCGTTTTTTCTGCGCATTTCACTGCGGTTTTACAACTGCGATTTTCTATTTGAGCAGTTGTAAAACCGCGGCGGAATCCGCACAAAGAAGTGACATGCTGCGGAATGTAAACCGCTGCGTTTCCGTGCAGTTTTTCCGCAGCATGTGTACAGCGATTTTTGTTTCCCATAGGTTTACATTGAACTGTAAACTCATGGGAAACTGCTGCGGATCTGCAGCGTTTTCCGCAGTGTGTGCACATACCTTTAGAATTAGGCTATGTGCACACGGTGCGGATTTGACTGCGGATCCGCAGCGGATTGGCCGCTGCGGATTCGCAGCAGTGTTCCATCAGGTTTACAGTACCATGTAAACCTATGGAAAACCAAATCCGCTGTGCCCATGGTGCGGAAAATACCACGCGGAAACGCTGCGTTGTATTTTCCGCAGCATGTCAATTCTTTGTGCGGATTCCGCAGCGTTTTACACCTATTCCTCAATAGGAATCCGCAGGTGAAATCCGCACAAAAAACACTGGAAATCCGCGGAAAATCCGCAGGTAAAACGCAGTGCCTTTTACACGCGGATTTTTCAAAAATGATGCTGAAAAATCTCACACAAATCCGCAACTTGGGCACATAGCCTTAGGGTTAGGGTTGGAATTAGGGTTGTGATTAGGGTTATGGCTACAGTTGGGATTAGGGTTAGGGGTGTGGGGGGGTTAGTGTTGGAGGTAGAATTGAGGGGTTTCCACTGTTTAGGCACATCAGGGGTCTCCAAACGCAACATGGCGCCACCATTGATTTCAGCCAATCTCGTATTCAAAAAGTCAAATGGTGCTCCCTCAATTCCGAGCCCCGACGTGTGCCCAAACAGTGGTTTACCCCCACATATGGGGTACCAGCATACTCAGGATAAACTGCACAACAATTATTGGGGTCCAATTTCTCCTGTTACCCTTGTGAAAATAAAAAAAATGCTTGCTAAAACATCATTTTTGAGGAAACAAAAATTATTTTTTATTTTCACGGCTCTGTGTTGAAAACGTCTGTGAAGCACTTGGGGGTTCAAAGTGCTCACCACATATCTAGATAAGTTCCTTGGGGGGTCTAGTTTCTAAAATGGGGTCACTTGTGGGGGGTTTCTACTGTTTAGGCACACCAGGGGCTCTGCAAACGCAACGTGACGCCCGCAGAGCATTCCATCAAAGTTTGCATTTCAAAAGTCACTACTTCCCTTCTGAGCCCCGACGTGTGCCCAAACAGTGGTTTACCTCCACACATGGGGTATCAGCGTACTCAGGAGAAACTGGACAACAACTTTTGGGGTCCAATTTCTCCTGTAACCCTTGGGAAAATAAAAAATTCTGGGCTAAATAATTATTTTTGAGGAAAGAAAACGTATTTATTATTTTCACAGCTCTGCATTATAAACTTCTGTGAAGCACTTGGGGGTTCAAAGTGCTCACCACACATCTAGATAAGTTCCTTTCGGGGACTAGTTTCCAAAATGGGGTCACTTGTGGGGGGTTTCTACTGTTTAGCCACATCAGGGGCTCTGCAAACGCAACGTGATGCCCACAGAGCATTCCATCAAAGTCTGCATTTCAAAACGTCACTACTTCACTTCCGAGCCCCACCATGTGTCCAAACAGTGGTTTACCCCCACATATGGGGTATCAGCGTACTCAGGAGAAACTGGACAACAACTTTTGGGGTCAAATTTCTCCTGTTACCCTTGGGAAAATAAAAAATTGCAGGCTAAAATATCATTTTTGAGAAAATAATTATTTTTTTTTATTTTCATGGCTCTGCGTTATAAACTTCTTTGAAGCACTTGGGGGTTCAAAGTCCTCACCACACATCTAGATTAGTTCCTTTGGGTGTCTAGGTTCCAAAATGCGGTCATTTCTGGGGGATCTCCAATGTTTAGGCACACAGGGTGTTAGGGCTAGCGGAACGCACCGAGTAGAAATAGATATTTATTATAAATGGTGCGTTCGCAGCCCGGGGTCCACCGTGCAGGGAGAACCTGCTGCTAGTGAATGGTGGCACTGTTTGGCAGTATAGACTAGCTCTGTTACCTCACAGAGCAGCCGCGAGAGGAAAGCACTGCGCCCTGTTAGCCTCACAGGAGCACAAGCTTACTGCCAAGCTGATAGCAGTCTGTGGTTATACAACATGCAATCTCCTCACCGGAGAAGCCGGTATTCTAGGGGCTTATTTCAGCCGGGTCTCTGAACACTCTCATACAATCTCCTCACCGGAGGTGCCGGTATTCTAAGGGCTTATTTCAGCCGGGTCCCTGAACACACTTATGCATAACCACACTGGCGCAAAGCACATATGACTTGATACTAGCGCATGGCCGTGCGGCCATGCGAGCCTTAAATAGTTGCAGCATGTTTAGGACCTTACAAAGAAGGACCAATGGAGTGCTGCAGCACCTGAGCATGTGACCCTGGATCTCCACTGAGAGATCTCGCCCTGGGCATGCTCAGAGTGCAAAGCAGGATTTAGTCCTAGCAGCTACAAGGACCTTAGCTGCAGTATCTGATCATGTGACCCTCGATCTCCACTGAGAGATCTTACTCAGGGCATGCTCAGAATGTGAAAAGCAGGACTTAGCCCCAGAAGCGTCCGCTCGCTGCTGCCCAGCACTGACTTCAATGGGAGAAGCAGGAAACGCAGCAGTAAGTCTTAGCACAGAGTCAGACTGAGCGAGACGCTGGGATCGACGTCTCCGCTGAGCAGGCTCCACTGCGGTAGGAGAAGAATGGGAGACCGCAGCGGAGATGGCCCGAGATTCCCCCTGTGCAGAGGCAGGAACTCGACCCCTAACATTACCCCCCCTCCTAGGGCCCCCCCTCCTTGGGCCTCGCTACGTTCGAAGGCAGCAATGAGCTGAGGAGCCCGAATGTGCTCAACAGGCTCCCAGGACCTATCCTCAGGGCCGTAACCCTTCCAGTCCACCAAATAAAATTTTTTGCCACGTACCACCTTGCACCCCAAAATAGCGTTTACCTCGTAATCGTCCGTAGACGTACCCGATGTCCCAGCAGATGACTCTGAAAACCGGGACATACAGTTAGGGCCAGAAATATTTGGACAGTGACACAAGTTTTGTTATTTTAGCTGTTTACAAAAACATGTTCAGAAATACAATTATATATATAATATGGGCTGAAAGTGCACACTCCCAGCTGCAATATGATAGTTTCCACATCCAAATCGGAGAAAGGGTTTAGGAATCATAGCTCTGTAATGCATAGCGTCCTCTTTTTCAAGGGACCAAAAGAAATTGGACAATGGACTCTAAGGGCTGCAATTAACTCTGAAGGCGTCTCCCTCGTTAACCTGTAATCAATGAAGTAGTTAAAAGGTCAGGGGTGGATTCCAGGTGTGTGGTTTTGCATTTGGAAGCTGTTGCTGTGAGCAGACAACATGCGGTCAAAGGAACTCTCAATTGAGGTGAAGCAGAACATCCTGAGGCTGAAAAAAAAAAGAAAAAATCCATCAGAGAGATAGCAGACATGCTTGGAGTAGCAAAATCAACAGTTGGGTACATTCTGAGAAAAAAGGAATTGACTGGTGAGCTTGGGAACTCAAAATGGCCTGGGCGTCCACGGATGACAACAGTGGTGGATGATCGCCGCATACTTAATTTGGTGAAGAAGAACCCGTTCACAACATCAACTGAAGTCCAGAACACTCTCAGTGAAGTAGGTGTATCTGTCTCTAAGTCAACAGTAAAGAGAAGACTCCATGACAGTAAATACAAAGGGTTCACATCTAGATGCAAACCATTCATCAATACCAAAAATAGACAGGCCAGAGTTAAATTTGCAGATAAACACCTCAAGAAGCCAGCTCAGTTCTGGAAAAGTATTCTATGGACAGATGAGACAAAGATCAACCTGTACCAGAATGATGGGAAGAAAAAAGTTTGGAGAAGAAAGGGAACGGCACATGATCCAAGGCACACCACATCCTCTGTAAAACATGGTGGAGGCAACGTGATGGCATGGGCATGCATGGCTTTCAATGGCACTGGGTCACTTGTGTTTATTGATGACATAAGAGCAGACAAGAGTAGCCGGATGAATTCTGAAGTGTACCGGGATATACTTTCAGCCCAGATTCAGCCAAATGCTGCAAAGTTGATTGGACGGCGCTTCATAGTACAGATGGACAATGACCCCAAGCATACAGCCAAAGCTACCCAGGAGTTCATGAGTGCCAAAAAGTGGAACATTCTGCAATGGCCAAGTCAATCTCCAGATCTAAACCCAATTGAGCATGCATTTCACTTGCTCAAATCCAGACTTAAGACGGAAAGACCCACAAACAAGCAAGACCTGAAGGCTGTGGCTGTAAAGGCCTGGCAAAGCATTAAGAAGGAGGAAACCCAGCGTTTGGTGATGTCCATGGGTTCCAGACTTAAGGCAGTGATTGCCTCCAAAGGATTTGCAACAAAATATTGAAAATAAAAATATTTTGTTTGGGTTATGTTTATTTGTCCAATTACTTTTGACCTCCTAAAATGTGGAGTGTTTGTAAAGAAATGTGTACAATTCCTACATTTTCTATCAGATATTTTTGTTCAACCCTTCAAATTAAACGTTACAATCTGCACTTGAATTCTGTTGTAGAGGTTTCATTTCAAATCCAATGTGGTGGCATGCAGAGCCCAACTCGCGAAAATTGTGTCACTGTCCAAATATTTCTGGCCCTAACTGTATACACGGGTTTCAAGAGAGACACATGAAAGGTGTCGGTGATACCCAGGCGTGGCGGAAGGGCTAAACGATAGACCACAGGATTAACCTGTTCGAGGACCCTGAATGGACCCAAGTAGCGAGGAGCAAACTTAGTGGACTCAACTCGCAGCCTGGTGTTACGGGCGGAGAGCCACACCAAGTCGCCAGGAGCAAAGGTCGGAGCGGGGCGCCGATGTGCATCGGCGGAGGACCTCATTCTCTCCTTGGAGGCCCGAATGGCATCCTGAGTGCGGTCCCAAATATCCCGTGCCTCCACAGCCCAGTCTGCCACCCTGAAGTCGGCGGAAGACACGGTCATAGGCACAGGTACCCGCGGATGCTGACCATAGTTGAGGAGGAATGGCGTTTGTCCAGTGGAGTCAGCTACGGCATTGTTCAGTGCAAACTCTGCCCATGATAGCAAGGATGCCCAGTCATCCTGCCTGGCTGAAACAAAATGTCGCAGGTATGTGACCAAGGTCTGGTTGGCCCTCTCTACCAACCCATTCGTCTCGGGATGATATGCGGAAGAGAGATTCAACTCAATGCTGAGAAGACGACAAAGCTCTCTCCAGAACCGAGACGCAAACTGGGGACCCCGGTCACTGACAATTTTGTCTGGCATACCATGTAGGCGGAAGATGTGTTTTATGAACAACGCTGCCAAGGCCCGTGCAGAAGGTAACCGTGGTAGCGGCACCAAATGCACCATTTTTGATAAATGATCGGTGATGACCCAAATGATGGTACAGCCGCGAGACTTGGGTAAACCCACAACAAAGTCCATCCCGACCATCTCCCAGGGCCTATCTGCCACCGGCAAGGGATAGAGTAACCCAGCTGGCCTTTGACGAGGAGATTTATTTTTGGCGCAGGAGACACACGCTTGAATATAATCTCTGACATCCCGGACCATATGTGGCCACCAGTACGTCCTCGCCAGTAGCTCAGATGTCCTCTTTGTCCCAAAGTGTCCACCCCCCTGGACGAATGAGTCCAAGAGAGAACCTCCGGTCGCAAATTAATGGGCACAAAAGTCTTGCCGGGAGGCACAGACTCAAGCGAAACCGGCGCTACGGTTCTCAGGCTCTCTGAAGGGACAATAAGCCGAGGCTCCCCCTCCTCCTCCTCAGATGACACAACAGAGCGAGAGAGAGCGTCTGCACGAATGTTCTTCTCCCCAGCGAGATAATGAAGGGTGAAGTGGAACCGGGAGAAGAACAAGGACCATCTGGCCTGGCGAGAATTTAGCCGCTGGGCTGTTTGCAGGTATAACAAATTTTTGTGGTCCGTGAAGACCTGAAAGGGAAAACGAGCCCCCTCCTAGAGATGTCTCCACTCCGAGAAAGCCAGCTTCATCGCTAGCAACTCCCTGTCACAAATGGAATAATTCCTCTCCGCAGGTGTGAAGGTCTTGGAGGAGAAGAAGCACGGATGCTTCCGACCTTGAGCATCCTTTTGGAAGAGGACTGCTCCTGCACCAACGGAAGAGGCATCCACCTCCATTATGAACGGCTTATCAACATCGGGACGATGCAAGATGGGAGCGCTAGCAAAACGGGATTTAACAGAAGAAAAGGCCCTGGAGACCTCTTCAGACCACAATTTGGGATTCGCTCCCTTCTTGTTGAGGGCTACCAAGGGAGCTACCAAAGTTGAGAAGTGGGGAATAAACTGGCGGTAATAATTAATGAACCCCATAAAGCGCTGCACCGCTTTAAGAGAATGGGGTTCTTGCCAGTCCATCACAGCCTGTAGTTTGGCAGGATCCATAGCCAGACCCTGGGCGGAGATGATATAGCCCAGGAAAGGTAAAGACTCCTGCTCAAACATACACTTCTCCAACTTTGCGTAGAGAGAATTTGCCCGTAAGAGGTCGAAGACTCTGCCAACATCTCTCCGGTGGGAGTCAATATCTGGAGAAAAGATGAGAATATCATCCAGATAGACTACGACCGAGGTGGAAAGCATATCCCGGAAGATGTCGTTGACAAAGTCTTGGAAAACGGCTGGGGCATTACAGAGCCCAAAGGGCATCACCAGATACTCATAGTGCCCATCTCTGGTGTTAAACGCCGTCTTCCATTCGTCCCCCTCACGGATGCGAATCAGGTTATAAGCACCCCGCAGATCCAATTTGGTAAATACCTTAGCTCCCCTTAGCCTATCAAAAAGCTCAGAAATCAGGGGCAGCGGATACTTATTTTTAACGGTGATGGCGTTAAGACCCCTGTAATCTATGCAAGGACGTAATTCTCCATTCTTCTTCTGCACGAAGAAGAACCCTGCCCCTGCTGGTGACACTGACTTCCTAATGAACCCTCTTGCCAAATTCTCCTGGATGTATTGGGACATGGCCTCCGTTTCCGGAAGAGAGAGGGGATAGACACGTCCCCGAGGAGGTTCTGCTCCAGGCAAGAGATCTATAGGACAGTCATAGGGGCGGTGAGGTGGAAGGGTCTCCGCAGCCTTTTTGGAGAAGACATCTGCATAGGACCAATAGTATTTGGGGAGAGAAGAGAGATCTGCGGGTATCTCAGTGGTGGAAACCTGAACGCACTCTTTCACACATCTGCCCTTAAAAGATTCACTCCAACCCAATATCCTTCCAGAGGACCACTCAATATGTGGGGAGTGGAAACGGAGCCAGGGTATTCCCAGCAGAATCTCATCCATTCCCTCGGGAAGGACAAGAAGGGATACTATCTCCTGGTGGGATGGGGACATAGCTAGCGTGAAAGGGACAGTCTGGTGTGTGATCTGAGATGGAAGTGTTGACCCGTTCACTACTCTGACAGTCACCGGTTTGGCGAGCATCACCAGAGGTATTGCATGGCGCAGAGCAAAAGCCGAGGACATGAAATTCCCCTCAGCTCCGGAGTCCACACAAAGCTCGACTGTCAGAGAGTGAGAGCCTAATATGATTGTCCCCTTGAAGGACAGCTTGGAGGAAAAAGCCGCTGTGTCTAGAGAACCTCCTCCAAGGGTCACTAGACACGGTCGTTTACCCAACCGCCGTGGACATTTATTGGCATAATGTCCCTCTTGTTGGCAATTTCTGCAAACCATGGGTACTCGAGCGGTCCGAGACTTAGGTCCCGCTCGAGAGACCTCCATGGCCTCATGGGAGTCGGACGCCTGAACGGAAGATTCTAGAGGTCTGGCAAAGGTGGGAGCCAGCCGAAACCTCTGCCTACACTGGGCCCGCTCCAACCTCCGCTCGTTAAAACGGAGGTCGATGCGGGTAGATAGAGAAATAAGCTCCTCCAGTGTGGCGGGAATCTCCCTGGTGGCCAAGGCGTCCTTCACATGGTCTGCCAGTCCTCTCCAGAACACCGGAATAAGGACTTTATCCGGCCACTCCAGCTCCAAGACCAGAGTCCGGAATTGAACGGCGAACTGGCTGACCATGGATGAACCCTGGGTTGTAGCCAACAATTGGAGCGCGGTATCGTGGGTGACACGAGGTCCCAAAAAGACCTGTTTCAGAGCGTCCAAGAAGAGAGGAGCACTCTGTACCACACGATCATTGCGCTCCCATAGCGGCGTTGCCCACTCCAACGCCCTGCCCGATAAAAGGGATAAAATAAATCCCACTTTCGCCCGTTCCGTAGGAAAACGTGCAGCCAGAAGCTCAAGATGTATGGAGCACTGACCCACGAATCCCCGACATTGTTTACTGTCACCAGCAAACTTGTCTGGAAGCGGGAGACGGGATAAAGTCACTGCTATTCACTGATATTCACTGCTAGTGAATGGTGGCACTGTTTGGCGGTATAGACTAGCTCTGTTACCTCACAGAGCAGCTGCGAGAGGAAAGCACTGCGCCCTGTTAGCCTCACAGGAGCACAAGCTTACTGCCAAGCTGATAGCAGTCTGTGGTTATACAACATGCAATCTCCTCACCGGAGAAGCCGGTATTCTAGGGGCTTATTTCAGCCGGGTCCCTGAACACTCTCATACAATCTCCTCACCGGAGGTGCCGGTATTCTAAGGGCTTATTTCAGCCGGGTCCCTGAACACACTTATGCATAACCACACTGGCGCAAAGCACATATGACTTGATACTAGCGCATGGCCGTGCGGCCATGCGAGCCTTAAATAGTTGCAGCATGTTTAGGACCTTACAAAGAAGGACCAATGGAGTGCTGCAGCACCTGAGCATGTGACCCTGGATCTCCACTGAGAGATCTCGCCCTGGGCATGCTCAGAGTGCAAAGCAGGATTTAGTCCTAGCAGCTACAAGGACCTTAGCTGCAGTATTTGATCATGTGACCCTCGATCTCCACTGAGAGATCTTACTCAGGGCATGCTCAGAATGTGAAAAGCAGGACTTAGCCCCAGAAGCGTCCGCTCGCTGCTGCCCAGCACTGACTTCAATGGGAGAAGCAGGAAACGCAGCAGTAAGTCTTAGCACAGAGTCAGACTGAGCGAGACGCTGGGATCGACGTCTCCGCTGAGCAGGCTCCACTGCGGTAGGAGAAGAATGGGAGGCCGCAGCGGAGATGGCCCGAGATTCCCCATGTGCAGAGGCAGGAACTCGACCCCTAACACAGGGGCTCTCCAAACGTGACATGGTGTCCGCTAATGATTGGAGCTAATTTTCCATTTAAAAAGCCAAATGACGTGCCTTCCCTTCCGAGCCCTGCCATGTGCCCAAACAGTGGTTTACCCCCACATATGGGGTATCAGCACACTCAGGACAAACTGGAAAACAACATTTGGGGTCCAATTTCTCCTATTACCCTTGGCAAAATAGGAAATTCCAGGCTAAAAAATCATTTTTGAGGAAAGAAAAATTATTTTTTATTTTCATGGCTCTGCGTTATAAACTTCTGTGAAGCACCTGGGGGTTTAAAGTGCTCAATATGCATCTAGATAAGTTCCTTGGGGGGTCTAGTTTCCAAAATGGGGTCACTTGTGGGGGTGCTCCAATGTTTAGGCACACAGGGGCTCTCCAAACGCGACATGGTGTCCGCTAACAATTGGAGCTAATTTTCCATTCAAAAAGTCAAATGGCGCGCCTTCCCTTCCGAGCCCTGCCGTGTGCCCAAACAGTGGTTTACCCCCACATATGAGGTATCGGCGTACTCGGGAGAAATTGCCCAACAAATTTTATGATCCATTTTATCCTATTGCCCATGTGAAAATGAAAAAATTGAGGCAAAAATAATTTTTTGGTGAAAAAAAAGTACTTTTTCATTTTTACAGATCAATTTGTGAAGCACCTGAGGGTTTAAAGTGCTCACTAGGCATCTAGATAAGTTCCTCGGGGGGTCTAGTTTCCAAAATGGGGTCATTTGTGGGGGAGCGCCAATGTTTAGGCACACAGGGGCTCTCCAAACGCGACACGGTGTCCGCTAACGATGGAGATAATTTTTCATTCAAAAAGTCAAATGGCGCTCCTTGCCTTCCGAGCCTTACCATGTGCCCAAACAGTGGTTTACCCCCACATGTGAGGTATTGGTGTACTCAGGAGAAATTGACCAACAAATTTTAGGATCCATTTTATCCTGTTTCCCATGTGAAAATGAAAAAATTGAGGCTAAAAGAATTTTTTTGTGAAAAAAAAGTACTTTTTCATTTTTACGGATCAATTTGTGAAGCACCTGGGGGTTCAAAGTGCTCACTATGCATCTAGATAACTTCCTTGGGGTGTCTAGTTTCCAAAATGGGGTCACTTGTGGGGGAGCTCCAATTTTTAGGCACACGGGGGCTCTCCAAACGTGACATGGTGTCCGCTAAAGAGGAGCCAATTTTTCATTCAAAAAGTCAAATGGCGCTCCTTCCCTTCCAAGCCCTGCCGTGCGCCCAAACAATGGTTTACCCCCACATATAAGGTATCAGCGTACTCAGGACAAATTGGACAACAACTTTCGTGGTTCAGTTTCTCCTTTTACCTTTGGGAAAATAAAAAAATTGTTGCTAAAAGATAATTTTTGTGACTAAAAAGTTAAATGTTCATTTTTTCCTTCCATGTTGCTTCTGCTGCTGTGAAGCACCTGAAGGGTTAATAAACTTCTTGAATGTGGTTTTGAGTACCTTGAGGGGTGCAGTTTTTAGAATGGTGTCACGTTTGGGTATTTTCAGCCATATAGACCCCTCAAACTGACTTCAAATGTGAGGTGGTCCCTAAAAAAAATGGTTTTGTAAATTTCGTTGTAAAAATGAGAAATCGCTGGTCAAATTTTAACCCTTATAACTTCCTAGCAAAAAAAAATTTTGTTTCCAAAATTGTGCTGATGTAAAGTAAACATGTGGGAAATGTTATTTATTAACTATTTTATGTCACATAACTCTCTGGTTTAACAGAATAAAAATTCAGAATGTGAAAATTGCGAAATTTTCAAAATTTTCGCCAAATTTCCGTTTTTATCACAAATAAACGCAGAATTTATTGACCTAAATTTACCACTAACATGAAGCCCAATATGTCACGAAAAAACAATCTCAGAACCGCTAGGATCCGTTGAAGCATTCCTGAGTTTTTACCTCATAAAGGGACACTGGTCAGAATTGCAAAAAACGGCAAGGTCTTTAAGGTCAAAATAGGCTGGGTCATGAAGGGGTTAACAATGATAAACAGTTTAATGTGCAAATCAAGCTAGGCTTTTGGTGAATGAACAGTTATCGAACAGAAAGTCGAACAGCCGAATTTTAAGCAAATTGTTCGGGTTCGTCGAACGACTCGAACACCGCCCAAAACAGCTCGAATTTGAAATTGGCGAACAGTTCGACTCGAACACTGCTCATCTCTAATTGTAAGCCCAAGATTTAATCCTTCAAAACACCCAGCTGCTTCTCATTTAAGAAACTGAACATACATTATGGTTCCAAAGTTTAGGGTCACCCAGACCCAGACAATATTGTGTCTTCCATAAAAACTCATACTTTTATTAATCAAATGAGTTGCCAAATGAATTGAAAATCTAGTCCATACATTGACAAGGTTCGAAAAAAAGATTTTTATTTGAAATAATCATTTTCTCTTTCAAACTTTGCTGTCGTCAAAGAATGCTCCATTTGCAGAAATTACAGCATTGCAGACCTTTGGCATTCTAGCAGTTAATTTGCTGAGGTAATCTGGAGAAATTTTACCCCATGCTTCCAGAAGCCCCTCCCTCAAGTTGGTTTGGCTTGATGAGCACTTTTTGCGTACCATACGGTCAAGCTGCTCCCACAACAGCTCAATGGGGTTGAAATCTGGTGACTGCACTGGCCGCTCCATTACAGATAGAATATCAGCTGCCTGTTTCTTCCCTAAATAGTTCTTGCATAATTTGGAGGTGTGCTTTGGGTCACTGTCCTGTTGTAAGATGAAATTGGGTCCAAGCAAGCGCTGTCCACAGGGTATGGCATGGCATTGCAAAATGGAGTGATAGCCTTCCTTATTCAAAATCCCTTTTACCTTGAACAAATCTCCCACTTTAACAGCACCAAGCAATCCCAGACCATCACATTATCTCCACCATGCTTGACAGATGGCGTCAGGCACTCTTCCAGCATCTTTTCAGTTGTTCTGCGTCTCACAAATGTTCTTATGTGTGATCCAAACACCTCAAACTTGGATTCGTCTGTCCATAACACTTTTATCCAATCTTCCGCTGTTCAATGTCTGTGTTCTTTTGCCCATATTATTTTTTTCCTTTTATTAGCCAGTCTCAGATATGGCTTTTTCTTTGCCACTCTGCCCTGAAGGCCAGCATCCCGGAGTTGCCTCTTCACTGTGGACATTGACACTAGCGTTTTACGTTTACTATTTAATGAAGCTGCCAGTTGAGGACCTGTGAGGCGTTGATTTCTCAAACTACAGACTCTAATGTACTTGTCTTGTTGCTCAGTTGTGCAGCGGGGCCTCCCCCTTCTCCTTCTACTCTGGTTAGAGCATGTTTGTGCTCTCCTCTGAAGGGAGTGGTACACACCGTTGTAGGAAATCTTCAGTTTCTTGGCAATTTCTCACATGGAATAGCCTTCGTTTGCATGAACAAGAATAGACTGTCGAGTTTCCCATGAAAGTTCTTTTTTTCTGGCCATTTTGAGAGTTTAATGAAACTAACAAATGTAATGCTCCAGATTCTCAACTAGCTCAAAGGAAGGTCAGGTTTATAGGTTCTCTAATCAGCCAAACTGTTTTCAGCTGTGCTAACATACTTTTACAAGGGTTTTCAAAGGTATTCCAACTATCCATTAGCCCTCTTACACACTTAGCAAACAAAAAGTACCATAAGAACACTGGAGTGATGGTTGTTGGAAATGAGCCTCTCTACACCTATAAAGATTTTGCATTACAAAACAGACATTTGCAGCTAGAATAGTCATTTACCACATTAACAATGTATAGAGTGTATATCTGATTTACCTTTCTGAGCAGATGTACAGAGTCTATACGTAGTGACTGATGAAGACCTCAATATAATTAGCCTCCTATAGCTTGTGATGGCAATAAATACATCATGGATAGTTTGGTAAAATATACTCCAATAAAAAATGATTGACAATGATTATTAACAGCAAAACAGGTCATCCAATTTCCAAATTGACTCAATTGGCAACTGAAATATAATGCCAAGATAAACTTGTTGTTTTGGATTATACATATAATTTAATGCACCGGGTAATTTCTGTGTGCGTAGGCAGAGAAATTGCCTGGGGTATGACATTGTCATAAGCCATTTAAAACCATTTGTGCAAATTACGTTTGTGATACAGGTTAACAAAAGACCAGGCTTTGCAAAGTAAAGAAAAATTACAGGTCACCGTGACTAATCATTTTGAGACTCATCAAAGCTGGGAACTGAGTGGAGCTGCATAGCAGTATTACTCATAGGTTCCTGTAGGAAGAGATAAGCTGTGAAGTGTTGTAATTATTCTTGTCTATCAAGCGTCAGACGGTGCTTAGCAGATCATAATTCGAAACCAGCTTAACAACATATTCATCCAATTCTTCCATTTATAACAAACAAGTACATACATTGATGAACTGATAAATAAGCACTTATCTTCTAGATGCACTTGTTTAATTAAAATAAAAAACATAGAAGGGAAACTTCATTATTTTTAAGAACATACTTTTTTCATGTTCATTACTGAAGTTGGCTCTTTGAAAGGTATGGTAATTTGTACACTTATCAAGAACAATTTGTTTAAATTGTCTTTGAGAAGTAATAAGTACTATTTAAGGGCTAAATTGCCTCTCTTATTTAGCGTATTTCCATGATAAAAACGACCTGCTAACGGAATAAAATGGCATGTCAGTTAGGACCCATGCAAAAGAAATGCCAGTATAGACAATGTATATTGGGGTATAGAGTCCATGATATCATATATAGTACATCTGTGAGGGTCTGTATTCTCCTCTAGAAAAAATTGCCTCTAGAAAAGAATGGATGTGTTTTATAGTATCTGATGAACCCCTGTTAGCCATGTTACAACATGTTATGACATGCACCACAGTGGCACAGGGAGAAGTCATCAGAGCTGGAATCCTCAGACTGGAGTGAAGAGTGACAGCGAAGGGGACAAGAAGAGGTATTGAGGATTACATAGCAAGTCGCAGTAGTGGTACAACACATGAGCCGTGAGGTGAATAAATATATATATATATATACATATATATTCACCTCACGGCTCATGCCGTAGAAGGCTAGGCAAATTGTAACATATATATATATATATATGTATACATACATATATATATTTATATATATATATATATATGTTACAATTTGCCTAGCCTTATACGGGCCACAGAAGGCTGCCATTTTGCTGACTTTATGTCAAGTGAGTTGGAAAAAAAACATTTTCTGGAGAAAGCAAATTTTTATAAAATTAAAAGAGAAATAAATTCCACTGGAATAAATTTGCTAATTTCTTAGACTATTTGAGACTCTGATGGTAAAAACTAACAGTGACCAAACTGATGAAACTCTGACCAGAATCACTGATCAAAATGAGACAGTTTTTCTCGTACAAGAAAATTCACCGATGTCTGTGAAGAGGGGGCCAGGGCTGGTTTGCTGTTGGCCAGAACTGAGTTCTCTTTGTCCTGAAACCTTTCTTCTAAACAGGAGACTGATTGGTGTGTGTTGTGCAATGGATTTTGTTCTTTACTCACTTGTCATTCGGGAATCCTTGTTACCTACCCATCCATGGATCCGGATCCGGCTACAGACAAGATAGTAGACATTGGGTCCAGTTTAAAAGATTCAGCTTCACTGTGCAATTCCGTTACACATGACTTCAGCATACAGATTCACATCAGTTCCTTCTTGCCACAACGTCTTCAGTCACCCCGCTACATCTGAATGAGCCCTAAGACTTGGAAAGTAACTACCACTCCACAAAAAAGACCCTGTGAGCTGCAGAGTGATCATGTGAGCCAAAACAGGACCAGAACCAGGAAAGATGGCAATCAGCAAGTAATTTAATACCCTCATACACAGTAATACATAATTAGGACAGATTACAAAATAAACATTTTGATGAGACTTCTTTAAATGCAAGGTGATAAGATGATCACACCAGTCTGATCCCATTCATTTGCTGTAAGCTATAGCATAACGGCAGGCTTTGAATTCTACCGCAGTTCTACGACAGAGGAAGTAACGCAATACATAATTTCCTTTAAAATCAATGGCCTGTTTATGTAACGCAGAGCAGGTAGTATTCCTAAAAGATTAGGGTGCTGAGTGGGGAATCTCTTCCATTGATTTAGACTTCCCTATATGAACAGTTGTTATAGTCATATGGTATGTGGAGAGCATTCCCCTTTAAACTGATTCCACAATTACCCTTTTAATTAACAATCTATATATATATATATATTTGCAGAAACTGTAGCTAATCTTGGCTCCACACTGTCTCCAGAAGAAAGAAGACACAAATGCATCTCCTGTTTCCTGCAAATACTATTGATTACTATGCTGGGATGTTTTATTATCAATCATTAGTGTGATCAGATAATTGGAAACAACAGAACATTGTATGAGGACATTTGCATAACCTTTATAAAATATGAATACTGTGCCCAAGTAATTAGTAAGCAGTAGCCCTTATATAATATGAAGACATTTCATGCGTAATGGAAAAAAGGAACACTGATGTGCAAAGTTCTGTAACCGAAATAATGTTTTCTTATTGTACGATATACAAAATGAAGACTATTATATGTAGAGACATCAAACAGGCCGTGCTATGTGCAAACTGTAGAGCTGTGTGCCAAGAGGTCCAATGAACTACATATGCTACAATACTGGCTCCATTAAAGCACCACTCCAGCAATTTTTTATGGTAGCGCTGGAGTGGTGCTTCTAATTTGAGGTCCCTGAAACTAATCTTAGGCTATGTGCACACGTTGTGGATTAGGCTTAGGAATTTCAGGTGCAGATTCTGCCTTTCCTGCGGTTCCGCAGCGTTTTTTGTGCGGTTCCGCAGCATTTTTTGAGCGTTTTGGATGCGGTTTTCCTGCGGATTTGCTGCGGTTTTTACCCCTGCGGTTTTCTATAATGGAATGGGAACAAAATGCTGCAGATTCACAAAAAAGAAGTGACATGCTACTTTTTTTAAACCTCAGCGTTTCCGCAGCGGATTTTTCGCAAAAGTGTGCACAGCATTTTTTTTTCTCATTGATTTACATTGTACTGTACATCAATTGCGGATCTGCAGCGTTTCTGCACCTCAAAAAATGCTGCGGATCCGCAGACAATCCGCAACGTGTGCACATACCCTTATAGTTACTCTCCTCCGTCTTCACCTTGTATCAGCTACGCTACAGTCAGTCTTCATAACTGGAGGTCACTTTTCAATGTAAATCTATGACAGCCTTGTTCTGGCTCTCATATACTTACGTTGAGGGTATGTGCACAAGTTCAGGTTTTTTCCGTGTTTTTTCGCGATAAAAATGCGATAAAGCCGCATTAGAAACCGCAGACATATGCATCCTATCATTGAGAATGCATTCTGCAATTTTTCTGCACATGATGCGCTTTTTTCCACGTAAAAAAAGCAGCATGTTCATTAATTTTGCGTTTTTTTCACTTTTTTCCCTGCTATTCTATGCATTTGGGAAAAACGCACAAAAAACACACCATAAACGCATCAAAAACGCGTCAAAACGCATGAAAAACGCGAAAAAAACCGCATGTGGATTTCTGGCAAAAATGTCAGGTTTTTGTCAGGAAAATTTCTGCCTGAAATCCTGACGTGTGCACAAACCATGAGAGTTCATCATGATTATCTCTGATATCCGGTCAGTCAAAAGTTGCGGTCATAAGATGGCGTCTTGGAACTGGAGATGGTGAAGAAGGCGACTGGTAAGTATAAGACTGGGGGCAGAGAACTTAGATTTGAAGCACCACACCTGCGCTGCAATGAAAAAAACGCTGGATTGGTGCTTTAACTAGCAAAGGAGCTATCACTTTTGGATATTGTGCAAAATAGGAAATTTACAGATGTACACTAAAGGCCCCGAAAAACAGCCTTGTTACAGCTCTATAGGAAACAAACAAGATATAATACGACAGTGTACATGATGCCTAAGTGATAGTAACATTTAAGTGATTAAATCCAATATGTATAATATATTATATCAGAAAAGTGCAACATAAGCAATTCTCTAATATAATGGTATAAAAATCATATCTTAACTTATTACAGCTTTAAGAAAAAGTATTCACCTAATTTATTCTGTTCTTGCACTTCGGTACCCTTACACTGTTTCTCATTTTAAAGCAGAATTTTGAGTCAATGACAGCCTAATTACAGTGTCATTGAAAATAATTGCCTGATTTATTCTATTTTTAAAGTTTGACACACTGACAAGAATTGTTTCGGATTTCTAAGCTGAATCTCATGTCAACAACTGCCTGAAAAAGAACTTATAAAAAATGTGTTTAATGATCATTTAATTTATTAATGAAAAAAATGCTTTCAAACATCAACTAGTTCTAGGCGAAAAAGTAATTGCCACCCTAAATTTAACACTGAAATACCTGGGTAGTCGAGTAGGATGCTATTAGTAATGTTTTCAAACACAATAACTGTAACCAGTTGCTTTCCTCAATTGGAGAACCATTTTTCAAATCGACAAAGGGTATGTTTCCACAGTCAGGAAACGCTGCAGACTGGACGCTGCATACAGCCGCAGTGTCCAATCCGCAGTGGCCAGATGTTACAGCATAGTGGAGTGGATTTTATGAAATCCCATCTTCACCATGCGTTCAAGGACACAGGTGGCAGACCTGCGTAACTGGACGTACGGCGCGTCTTTATAGACCGCAGCATATCTATTTATCTTGTGGAGACGCTCAGTTTCTGCAAGATAAATTACACAGTCTATGTATAGGATGTGGTGATTCTGCATGCTTTCAATGAAAACATGCGGAATCACCACGCGTACAAATGCCGGCAGCGCTTTGGACGGAGCACTTATCTGCTTGGTCCAAAGCACTGCCATTCCGGACCATGGACACGTACACGTACACTGAGGCTGACGTGTCTTTATAGACATCCTTTAAACCTTTTCAGGACTCGGACATCTGTTGTTTTTTGTACTTTTGCGTTTTCCTTTTGATTTTCCAAGAACTCTGATGTTTTTATTCTTCCATTCGTACTGAAACCAGGAAAAAAAAATTAAGTGGGGAGAAATTATTTTGTTTTACAGCATTTACTTTTCTGAAAAAAATATACTGGCAACGCGATTCTTCACGTCATTATGATTATGGCAATCACAAACTTATGAAGTTTTTGTACTTAAATTTTACAAGCATACATGCTAAACATGTTTGTTTTTCTTTTTTTTCTTTTTTTTGTTAATGGGATAGCTTTGAATAAAACTTGTACATGTTTTTATTGTAATATATTTTAAAAACATTTATTAATTTAATTTTAGCTTCTAGTCCTCAGGAACTTGAACCAGTGATCCCTTTACTATACAGTGGGTGCGGAAAATATTTAGACCCTTTAAAAAATGTTCACTCTTTGTTTCATTGCAACTATTGGGTAAATTCAAAAAAAGTTCATTTTTTTCTCATTAACCCCTCTCTGACCTTAGACATACTATCCCATCGAGGTGACCTGGGCCTATCTAACCCTCGATGGGATAGTACGTCAGAGCGATCGGCCGCGCTCACGGGGGGAGCGCGGCCGATCGTGGCCGGGTGTCAGCTGACTATCGCAGCTGACATCCGGCACTATGTGCCAGGAGGGGTCACGGACCGCCCCCGGCACATTAACCCCTGGCACACTGCGATCAAACATGATCGCAGTGTTCCGGTGGTATAGGGAAGCATCACGCAGGGAGGGAGCTCCCTGCGGGCTTCCCTGAGACCCCCGGAGCAATGCGATGTGATCGCGTTGCTCCGAGGGTCTCCTACCTTCCTCCCTGCAGCAGGCCCAGATCCAAAGTGGCCGCGGGGCTGCATCCGATTCCTGCAGGGAGGTAGCTTCACAGCGCCTGCTCAGAGCAGGCGTCGGGAAGCCTCCAGGAATGCACGATAGATCGCTGATCTGACACAGTGCACAGCAAAGTGTCAGATCAGCGATCTTACACTATCACATGATGTAACCCCCCCCGGGGCAATGTTATAGTGTAAAAAAAATATTCACATGTGTAAAAAAAAAATTTAAAAAAATTCCTAAATAAAATATATATATATTGTTCCTATAAATACATTTCTTTATCTAAATAATAGAAAAAAAACAATAAAAGTACACATATTTAGTATCGCCGCGTCCGTAACGACCTGACATATAAAACTGTCCCACTATTTAACCCCTTCACTTAACACCATAAAAAAAAAAACAAAAAAAACGAGGCAAAAAACGTTTATTATCATACCACCGAACAAAGTGGAATAACACGCGATCAAAAAGACGGAAATAAATAACCATGGTACCGCTGAAAACGTCATCTTGTCCCGCAAAAAACAAGCTGCCATACCTCATCATCAGTGAAAAAATAAAAAAGTTATAGTCCTCAGAATAAAGTGATGCAAAAATAATTATTTTTTCTATAAAATAGTTTTTATCGTATAAAAGCACCAAAACATAAAAAAATGATATAAATGAGGTATCGCTGTAATCGTACTGACCCGAAGAATAAAACTGCTTTATTCATTTTACCAAATGCGGAATGGTATAAACGCTTCCACCAAAAGAAATTCATGAATAGCTGGTTTTTGGTCATTCTGCCTCACAAAAATCGGAACAAAAGCGATCAAAAAATGTCACGTGCCCGAAAATGTTACCAATAAAAACGTCAACTCGTCCCACAAAACACAAGACCTTACATGACTCTGTGGACCAAAATATGGAAAAATTATAGCTCTCAAAATGTGGTAACGCCAAAAATATTTTTTGCAAAAAAAGGGTCTTTCAGTGTGTGACGGCTTCAATCATAAAAATCCACTAAAAAACCTGCACTAAAAGTAAATCACACCCCCATCATCACCCCCTTAGTTAGGGATTAATTAAAAAAATGTATTTATTTCCATTTTCCCATTAGGGTTAGGGCTAAGGTTAGGGCTAGGGTTAGGGCTAGGGTTGGGGCTAGGGTTAAGGCTACAGTTAGGGTTGGGGCTAATGTTAGGGTTAGGGTTGGGGCTAAAGTTAGGGTTAGGGTTTGGATTACATTTATGGTTGGGAATAGGGTTGGTATTAGGGTTAGGGGTGTATCAAGGTTAGGGGTGTGGTTAGGGTTACCGTTAAGATTAGGGTTAGGGATGTGTTTGGAATAGGGTTTCAGTTATAATTGGGGAGTTTCCACTGCTTAGGCACATCAGGGGCTCTCCAAACGCGACATGGCGTCCGATCTCAATTCCAGCCAATTCTGCGTTGAAAAAGTAAAACAGTGCTCTTTCCCTTCTGAGCTCTGCCATGCGCTCAAATGGTGGTTCCCCCCCCACATATGGGGTATCAGCATACTCAGGACACATTGGACAACAACTTTTGGGGTTCAATTTATCCTGTTACCCTTGAGAAAATACAAAACTAGGGGCTAAAAAATAATTTTTGTGATAAAAAAAAGATTTTTATTTTCACAGCTCTGCATTATAAACTGTAGTGAAACACTTGGGGGTTTAAAGTTCTCACAACACATCTAAATAAGTTACTTGGGGGGTCTAGTTTCCAATATGGGGTCACTTGTGGGGGGTTTCTACTGTTTAGGTACATTATATGCTCTGCAAATGCAATGTGACGCCTGCAGACCAATCCATCTAAGTCTGCATTCCAAATGGCACTCCTTTCCTTCTGAGCTTTGCCATGCGCCCAAATGGTGGTTTCCCCTCACATATGGGGCATCAGTGTACTCAGGACAAATTGGACAACAACTTTTGGGGTCCAATTTATCCTGTTACCCTTGAGAAAATACAAAACTGGGGGCTAAAAAATAATTTTTGTGGAAAATTTTTTTTTTATTTTCACGGCTCTGCGTTATAAACTGTAGTGAAACACTTGGGGGTTCAAAGCTCTCACAACACATCTAGATGAGTTCCTTAGGGGGTCTACATTCCAAAATGGTGTCACTTGTGGGGGGTTTCAATGTTTAGGCACATCAGGGGCTCTCCAAACGCAACATGGTGTCCCATCTCAATTCCAGTCAATTTTTCATTGAAAAGTCAAATGGCGCTCCTTCGCTTCCGAGCTCTGCCATGCACCCAAACAGTGTTTTACCCCCATATATGGGGTATCGGCGTACTCAGGACAAATTGTACAACAACTTTTGGAGGGTCCATTTTCTCCTGTTACCCTTGGTAAAATAAAACAAATTGGAGCTGAAGTAAATTTTTTGTGAAAAAAAGTTAAATGTTCATTTTTATTTAAACATTCCAAAAATTCCTGTGAAACACCTGAAGGGTTAATAAACTTCTTGAATGTGGTTTTCAGCACCTTGGGGGGTGTAGTTTTTAGAATGGTGTCAAACTTGGTTATTTTCTATCATATAGATCCCTCAAAATGACTTCAAATGAGATGTGGTCCCTAAAAAAAAATGGTGTTGTAAAAATGAGAAATTGCTGGTCAACTTTTAACCCTTATAACTCCCTAACAAAAAAAAATTTGGTTCCAAAATTGTGCTGATGTAAAGTAGATATGTGGGAAATGTTACTTTTTATTAATATATATATTACTTAAGTATTTTGTGTGACATATCTGTGATTTAATTGCATAAAAATTAAAGGTTGAAAAATTGCAAATTTTCAAAATTTTCACCAAATTTCCATTTTTTAACAAATAAACGCAGGTAATATCAAAGAAATTTTACCACTAACATGAAGTACAATATGCCATGAGAAAACATTGTCAGAATCCCCAGGATCCATTGAAGCGTTCCAGAGTTATAACCTCATAAAGTGACAGTGGTCAGAATTGTAAAAATTGGCCTGGTCATTAACGTGCAAACCACCCTTGGGGGTAAAGGGGTTAATGAACACTCTGCACCCCGTCTTGACTGAAAAAAATTGAAATTTAGAAATTTTTGCAAATTTATTACAATAGAAAAAACGAAATATCACATGGTCTTCAGACGCTTTGCTCAGACACCCATATTTAAGTCACATGATGTACAGTTCCTTGTGATCCTCCTTGAGATGATTCTACTCCTTCATTATAGTCCAGCTGTGTTTAATTAAACTAATAGGACTTGATTTGGAAAGGTACACACCTGTCTATATAAGACCTCACAGTGCATGTCAGACCAAATGAGAATTATGAGGTTGAAGGAACTAGCCAAGGAGCTGAGAGACAGAATTGTGGCAAGGCACAGATATGGCCAAGGTTACAACAGACTTTCTGCAGTACTCAAGGTTCCTAAGAGCACAGTGGCCTCGATAATCCTTAAATGAAAGAAGTTTGGGACCACCAGAAGTCTTCCTAGATTTGGCAGTCCAACCAAACTGAACAATTATGGGAGAAGAGCTTTGGTGAGAGAGGTAAAGAAGAACCCCAAGATCACCATGGCTGAGTTCCAGAGATAGAGTAGGGAGATGGGAGAAAGTATGGCAAAGTGGCCCAAATGAAGCCTCTCCTCAGTGCAAGACATATGAAAGCCCGCATAGAGTTTGTTAAAAACAAATGAAGGACTTCCAGACTATTAGAAATAAAATTCTCTGGTCTGATGAGACAAAGATAGACCTTTTTGGTGATAATTCTAAGCGGTATGTGTGGAGAAAGCAAGGCACTGCTCATCACCTGCCCAATACAATTCCAACAGTGAAACATGGTGAGCAGCATCATGCTATGGGGGTGTTTTTCAGCTGCAGGGATGGGATGACTGATTGCCATTGAAGGAAACATGAATGCGGCCAAGTACAGAGATATCCTGGATGAAAACCTCTTCCAGAGTGCTCTGGACCCCAGACTTGGCCAAAAGTTCACCTTCCAACAAGAGAATGACCCTGAGCACACAGCTAAAATAACAAAGGAGTGGCTTCAGAACAACTCTGTGACCATTCTTGACTGGCCCAGCCAGAGTCCTGACCTAAACCCAATTGAGCATCTCTAGAGAGACCTGAAAATGGCTGTCCTCCAACGTTCACCATCCAACCTGATGGAACTGGAGAGGATCTGTAAGAAAGAATGGCAGAGGATCTCCAAATTCAGGTGTGAAAAACTTGTTGCATCATTCCCAAGAAGCCTGTACTAGCTCAAAGGGGTGCTTCTGCTCAATACTGAGCAAAGGGTCTGAATACTTATGACCATGTGATATTTCAGTTTTTCTTTTTTAATCAATTTTCAAAATTACTACATTTCTATTTATGAATTTACCAAATGGCTGCAATGAATCAAAGATCAAAATTCAAAAACAGCCACTATTCTCTTTTATAAAGCAAGAAATGACAATACCGCACAATGCACATTTATATTTAAAAAATAAATCAATTTTATTAAATATTAATTTCATTTAAAGCACTATTAGTTTACATAAAAAGAATTACCTCCAATGTGATCAGACCCAAAATTTACATGGCAAAAGGATTCCAATTTTCAAACCTAAATATAGGGTTCAGGTGCCCCCTGAAGAAATGTGGACGAAACGCGCATCGGGGTGGAGGAACGAGTGTATATGTGATATCACACACCATGTAAGTCAGTTACTTTTAATTACCGTATATATGTGAGCTTTAGTGAGCTGGGCACATAGTAACGCCTTTTTTACATGGGGCAATAATCTATTGACTGTATACTGTTTCACATAGCACAAGATAGATTGGTGGTAATCACCCTATATTTAGGTTTGAAAATTGGAATCATCTTGCCATGTAAATTTTGGGTCTATGCTATAAGCTCTGCCAGCAATGTTTTCACTGCAACTCATGATTACTGCAGGTGTATATGTTGTTAATCCTTGTAACTTGTGTTCCTCACATTGGAGGTAATTCTTTGTATGTAAACTAATAGTGTTTTAATTGAAATTAATATTTAATGAAATTGATTTTTTTGAATATATATGTGCCTTGTGCGGCATTGTCATTTTCTGATTTATAAAAGCGAATAGTGGCTGTTTTTGGATTTTGATAGTTTAATTATAGCACAATGGTAATTGTGGGATCATAAAACCGTTGGATTAAATGAATCAAAGAGTGAAAATTTAAAGGGGTCTGAATACTTTCCATACCCACTGTATGTTGCAATACCATAGTTTTCCAGAATATAGTGAAATTGTTGATCTGCTATGAAGCCTAGTCACAGGTTTGGCTTCATGGAAGTATCTAGATTGTAGTGTCGGGGCCATTCAATTAGCTCGTCGCAGCCATGGCAACCCATCAGCATCATATGATAGCATCATGAAGGCGATAGGTGCCTGTACATGAGTGTATCTGCAACCAATCCTTTTACTGCACATTTACAGAATACACAAAGGGGTTATTTAAGGCACATAGGAGGGATATTGAATATGGATTGAAGAATTAAAATACATCATCACAAGGATAATGCCAAATCACTCCCTGATTATTTTTTTATGCTGAGCATGCAGAGATGGTCTTTGAATTCTTGTCCTACTGCATCATACACATTTTAAGCTATTATATTAAATTTAGTTTCAAGGTCTGAAAAAAAAATCCATCTGCTCCCCAGATAGATCTTCTTTTTGTTAACATAATACCTAATAATGTCCTGGCCCCTAACAGCCGTGGATGGAATCGCGTTCCAACCGCAGCTGATAACACATTAAATGCTGCTGTCCATCTCTGACAGCGGCATTTAACATGAGCGAGCTGGAAGCGCATCACAAAACACACCCATTGGTACCCCTGTCATGTGATCATGGGGTGCTGATGGATTGGCATGACAATCCGGGGTTTGCTATTATTATATCCGCGCTGCCAGACATTTCAGAATACAAAATATGGTTAAAGGATGATGGTGGTTTACTCTACGCGTTTCGAAGTCATCATGACTTCTTCAGGAAATACGACAAAGACAGGGGGTTTGCAGGAGACCCCTATGCTTGTCATTGCAGATCTGCTATGAACAACGCCCTGTGGTTGACCATTCCAGATGATGATTTTTGCTACACATAGCAGGGCTTCAGTCCTGCTATATGTTGCCCAAGCGATCAGAAGATCACAGCTTCAAGTCTTCTAAGGAGACTATTGACGCAAGCCGTAACAAAGCAAGCCGTAGAAAAAGTTTTCAAAATATTTAAAAAATTAAAAGAATACAAAAGTCTAAATCACCCCTTTTTGCCCCATTCAAAATAAAACAATTTAAAAAAATACACATATTTGGTATCGCTATGTTCAAAACATAAAGTAAAGTAATCCAATCGGTAAATGGCATAAAGATAAAAAAATGAAAAGGCCAGAATTACAGTGTTTTGATCTCTGCAACATTGCAATAAAATGCAATAATAGGAGATCAAAACATCGCATCTACCCCAATATGATATCAATGAAAACGTCAGATCGGCATGAAAATAATTAGTCCAAGCCCAGCCCCAGGTCCTAAAAAATGGAGACCGTACGGGTCTTGGAAAATGGCACCATTTTTAAGTAAACTTTGGATATTTTTTCAACAGATAAATAAAAAAGAACCTATACTTGTTTGGCATCTGCAAACTCATAATGACCTGGAAAATCATAATGGCAGGTCAGTTTTAGCATTTAGTGAACGTGGTAAAAAAAAAAAAAAAACAATTGGGGAATTGCACTTTTGTTGAACAGAGCCCTATACAGGACTTTATTGTGCACACATACAGTGGGGCAAAAAAGTATTTAGTCAGTCAGCAATAGTGCAAGTTCCACCACTTAAAAAGATGAGAGGCGTCTGTAATTTACATCATAGGTAGACCTCAACTATGGGAGACAAACTGTGAAAAAAAAATCCAGAAAATCACATTGTCTGTTTTTTTAACATTTTTTTTTGCATATTATGGTGGAAAATAAGTATTTGGTCAGAAACAAACAATCAAGATTTCTGGCTCTCACAGACCTGTAACTTCTTCTTTAAGAGTCTCCTCTTTCCTCCACTCATTACCTGTAGTAATGGCACCTGTTTAAACTTGTTATCAGTATAAAAAGACACCTGTGCACACCCTCAAACAGTCTGACTCCAAACTCCACTATGGTGAAGACCAAAGAGCTGTCAAAGGACACCAGAAACAAAATTGTAGCCCTGCACCAGGCTGGGAAGACTGAATCTGCAATAGCCAACCAGCTTGGAGTGAAGAAATCAACAGTGGGAGCAATAATTAGAAAATGGAAGACATACAAGACCACTGATAATCTCCCTCGATCTGGGGCTCCACGCAAAATCCCACCCCGTGGGGTCAGAATGATCACAAGAACGGTGAGCAAAAATCCCAGAACCATGCGGGGGGACCTAGTGAATGAACTGCAGAAAGCTGGGACCAATGTAACAAGGCCTACCATAAGTAACACACTACGCCACCATGGACTCAGATCCTGCAGTGCCAGACGTGTCCCACTGCTTAAGCCAGTACATGTCCGGGCCCGTCTGAAGTTTGCTAGAGAGCATTTGGATGATCCAGAGGAGTTTTGGGAGAATGTCCTTTGGTCTGATGAAACCAAACTGGAACTGTTTGGTAGAAACACAACTTGTCGTGTTTGGAGGAAAAAGAATACTGAGTTGCATCCATCAAACACCATACCTACTGTAAAGCATGGTGGTGGAAACATCATGCTTTGGGGCTGTTTCTCTGCAAAGGGGCCAGGATGACTGATCCGGGTACATGAAAGAATGAATGGGGCCATGTATCGTGAGATTTTGAGTGCAAACCTCCTTCCATCAGCAAGGGCATTGAAGATGAAACGTGGCTGGGTCTTTCAACATGACAATGATCCAAAGCACACCGCCAGGGCAACGAAGGAGTGGCTTCGTAAGAAGCATTTCAAGGTTCTGGAGTGGCCTAGCCAGTCTCCAGATCTCAACCCTATAGAAAACCTTTTGGAGGGAGTTGAAAGTCCGTGTTGCCAAGCGAAAAGCCAAAAACATCACTGCTCTAGAGGAGATCTGTATGGAGGAATGGGCCAACATACCAACAACAGTGTGTGGCAACCTTGTGAAGACTTACAGAAAACGTTTGACCTCTGTCATTGCCAACAAAGGATATATTACAAAGTATTGAGATGAAATTTTGTTTCTGACCAAATACTTATTTTCCACCATAATATGCAAATAAAATGTTAAAAAAACAGACAATGTGATTTTCTGGATTTTTTTTTCTCAGTTTATCTCCCATAGTTGAGGTCTACCTATGATGTAAATTACAGACGCCTCTCATCTTTTTAAGTGGTGGAACTTGCACTATTGCTGACTGACTAAATACTTTTTTGCCCCACTGTATACTAAGCAATCACCCCCTCCATTAACTGGTAGGCTGTGAGTGGCCATCTAATTAGTATTTTGCACCTGTGTTGCCAACATCTTGCTAAATGGACTGGCTGCATCCTGTAGTGCCTTTGTTCAGATACCTGGGCTGCCCATTTTCCAGCTGTATTTTTTAATTTTTGGAGGATTTTCAGTCCTGTTTTTTGGCTTTGCTACTAAAGGGTGGGCCATTTATATGGATACACCTGGGTGGGCCATTTATAAAGTTGGATCCAAAATAGCTGACTACAAAATGGCCAACATGGTCACCACCCATCTTGAAAAGTTTTCCCCTCCCATATACTAATGTGTCACAAACAGGAAGTAGATATCACCAACCATTCCCATTTTATTTAGGTGTATCCATATACAGGGCCGGACTGGGACCAAAAAGCAGCCCTGGCACAAAAAAAATTAACCAGCCCACATACAATGAATTACATACACTTCATATATGATGTACACCGCACACATGCTGGACAACACAAGCTCATTACATACACATCAAATAGTCACACAGACACACACAAGTATTAGGCTAGGTTCACATTGCGTTAGTGGCAGTCCGCTAACGGAATCCGTTACATAGCGCCACTAACGCAATGTAACGGATCCATTAGCGCACTCATTGACCGCAATGTATCTAACGCATAGCTAATGTATGCCATTTTTGGCATGCGTTAGCGATGTCCCGTTATTTTCTGACGGACCTCGAACGCTGCTTGCAGCGTTTTTGGGTCCGTTCTCGCTAGCGCAGATCGGGCATCTGCGCTAGTGGGATCGCTAAACGCAATCCCTTTTTGTACATTGCGTTAGCACATTCCGTTAGCGTATGCGCTAAACGGATTGCACTAACGCAATGTGAACCTAACCTTAACACACACACATGTATTACACACAAACACACAAGTATTACACACACGCAAACACTACAGATACCACACACATTACACACACACTACAGATACTGCACACACAAGTATTACACTACAGATACCACACACACATTACACACTCACACTACAGATAACTCACACACATTACACACACTACAGATACCGCACACATATTAAATACACACACTACAGATACCGCACACACAAGCATTACACTACAGATACCGCACACACATTACACACACACTACAGATACTGCACACACATTACACACTCACACTACAGAGAACTCATACACATTACACACACTACAGATACCACACACATATTAAACACACACACTACAGATACTGCACACACAAGCATTACACTACAGATACCGCACACACATTACACACACACTACAGATACCGCACACACATTACACACTCACACTACAGATAACTCACACACATTAAACAAACTACAGATACCGCACACGTATTAAACACACACACTACAGATACCACACACACAAGCATTACACTACAGATACTGCACACACATTACACACACACTACAGATACTTCACACACAAGTATTACACTACAGATACCGCACACATATTACACACACACACACTACAGATACCGCACACATTACACACACACTACAGATACCGCACACACAAGCATTACACTACAGATACCGCACACACATTACACACACACTACAGATACCATACTCATGTACCACACACACACACACACACACGCACACTTCTGTGGTGCAGAGCAGGCTGATGTCCATGTGCAGCTCTTCAGGTCCTCCTGCTCTCAGACAGCAGCAGCAGCAGCTCTGTCCCAGCACCTCCCCCCCTCCAGGTCTCTCCTTCTCTGCCAGGAATGAAAGCAGATCAGAGCAGGAGATAATGTCACCGAGGCCACTCTGTGTGCTTCCAGTGAGAGCTAAGGAAGCAGTTTCGCAGGCAGGCATTACCTTTCAGCTTGCTTGCTGCTGTTCTCTGCCACTGTTCTCTGACGCTGGTACTTGCCACTCAGCCAGCATGCGCCGATCGAGTGGCCCACTACAAGCACCGACCCTTCTGGAATTTGCCTGAAGCGCCCGATGCTCAGTCCGGCCCTGTCCATATACATGGCCCACCCAGATGTATCCATATACATGGCCCACCCTGTATTTTAAAACCAATGGTGTCATTCAAAATTGAATTGAAAAGAATCTCTAACACTGCCATATTGACGAAAAAATAAAAAAGTTATGGCTCTCGGAAGAAGTGAGCAAAAAGCAAAAACATAATAACAGAAAATCCCATAGTGGCGAAGGGGTTAAAGTGCAGCCTAAGCATCTCAATTCAGGTCACTACAAAGCAATTCATTTCTGCTGAACATTGCAGTGAACTGTAAATTTTTGTCTTGCTGTACAACCCACTATTTAGGTTGTATTATGGTATGGAAATTTGGTTAGGATAAATCTATCCCTGTGTGTGTTACGGCCATTCCCAATTAGACTGATTATTTTGAGTGCTCAAGAATGACTCACTCTCCAAAATCCCTGAAGGGGAGCTTGCTCATCTTCTCTTCAAATCACACCTCACCACTTGTGCACTTGACCCCATCCCATCCCACCTCCTCCCCAACCTCACCACCACACTAACCCATCTCTTCAACCTATCACTAACTTCTGGTACCTTCCCCTCTGCCTTCAGTCATGCCACAATCACATCTATCCTCAAAAAGCCATCCCTTGACCCAAGCTCTATGTCCAGCTATAGCCCCATATCTTTGCTCCCATTTGCTTCCAAACTCCTTGAGCAGCACATCCATGCTGAACTTTCCTCTCACTTTGCATCTAACTCTCTCTTCGACAACCTACAATCTGGCTTCCGTCCCCAGCATTCCACTGAGACTGCCCTGACCAAAATTACTAACGACTTACTTACAGCCAAAGCTAACAGACAATTTTCTATACACCTCCTCCAACACCTGTCCTCTGCCTTTGACACAGTTAAGCACTGCCTCCTACTACAGATCCTCTCTTCCTTTGGGATCAAAGACCTTGCCCTATCTTGGATCTCCTCATACCTTACCAACTGCACATTTAGCATTTCCAACTCGCATACTACCTCTTCATCTTGCACCCTCTCTGTTGGTGTCCCCCAAGGCTCTGTCCTAGGACCCTTACTCTTTTTAATCTGTACACTCGGCCTGGTACAACTCATAAGGTCCTATGGCTTTCAGTACCATCTATATGCTGATGACACACAGATGTACCTCTCTGGCCCAGATGTCACCTCTCTGCTCTCCAGAATCCCAGAGTGTCTATCAGCCATATTCTCCTTCTTCTCCTCTCGCTTCCTCAAGCTCAATGTGGACAAATCTGAACTCATTATCTTTCCTCCATCACGCATATCTTCCCTACCTGATCTATCTATCAAAATAAATGAAATCGCACTTTCTCCTGTCCCCAAAATCCGCTGCCTTGGAGTAACCCTTGACTCTGCCCTGTCCTTCAAACCACACATCCAAGCTGTCGCCTTCAGCTCAAAAATATTTCCAGAATCCGTCCTTTCCTCAACCCACACTCTACCAAAATGCTCGTGCATGCCCTAATCATCTCCCGCCTCGACTACTGCAACATCCTCCTCTGTGGCCTACCTTCTTATACTCTCGCACCCCTCCAGTCCGTCCTTAACTCTGCTGCCCGACTAATTAATCTCTCTCCTCGCTACATTCCTGCTTCCCCTCTTTGCAAATCCCTTCACTGGCACCCAATTTCCCAGCGTATCCAGTTTAAATTACTAACACTGATCTACAAAGCCATCCATAACCTTTCTCCTCCGTATATTTCCATACTAATCTCTCAATATCTTCCCTCACGTAATCTCCGGTCCTCCCAAGACCTCCTCCTCTCCTCCACGCTTATTCGCTCCTCACCCAATTGCCTCGAAGACTTCTCCCGAATATCCCCCATCCTCTGGAATTCTGTGCCCCAAAACATCCGGTTATCCACTACTTTTGGATCCTTCAAAAGAAACCTGAAAACCCACCTCTTCAAAAAAGTTTACAGCCTGTAAAGTCCACACGGCCATCTCAACACCAGTGGAGCTACTGCAACCCTTGACCTACTGTGTCCTTCCCCATAATCCTGTAGAATGTAAGCCCGCAAGGGCAGGGTCCTCACCCCTCTGTACCAGTCTGTCATTGTTACTTTTGTTTACTGTAAGTGATATTTGTGTTTTGATGTAACCCCTCCTCATGTACAGCACCATGGAATTAATGGTGCTATATAAATAAATAATAATAATAATAATGATAATAATAAAAATGACACTGTACACCTAAGTGACAGAATAACATTCCATCAATACTACTGGTTTATTGTATATACATGGCTTTATAATTGCATAAATAGAAAGGGGTGGTTAGTTAATTACCATGTGGTCAACCTCCTCTGTTATTGGTTATCTAAATATATATGGAATATTTTGATTAATGCACATATGAATGCTGATTAAACAACTAAAGTGTAACTGTCACCTTTTCTGCAATTAGAACAAAGTTGAGACATCTACTCATCACTTAGTACATCTGGTGTTGTTCCACTTTTTTGCCTGGAAAGTTCCAATACATGTCTGGTTTGCAGTGGCCATTTTAAGCAATTCATTATAGTGTGTATGCAAGTGAGATATATATGATATATACATATTTCCATCACAGTTTAACTTATATTTCATTTTTTACTCAATATTGGGTGTGAAAAATATGCTAAAATCCTCTAATTTTCCATTTGGTTCAAAAAATTTTCTTCCTAGGGCTCGCTAACATGACCATATTTTTGGTCCGAATGCTGCATGTGGAAAACACGGACAGCATTTGGAGCAATGTTAATCAATGGGACAGTGCAGACGAGAACTTTTTTCACTAAAAGAATCTACATGTGACAAAAATAGCAGCATGCATCAGTTTCTTTCGGAAATTGAATGAGACTCACCCATTCGATTCTATAAAAAAAAGGATGCCGTATGGAGCCACAGTAACAGCATCTGATTTTTATGGATACATTGCAATTCTGTAACATAGGAAAAATCGTCCCACTTTTCTGCACAAAATTTTTTTTTATACACTTGAGTGAACCTACCCTTACTGTTATACTATGGCTTCAGAGAGGCACGGAGCCACTCACCAGTCAAATTTGAATCACAGCATTAAGCCTCATGCAGACATCTGTTTTTCTCGCATACGAGAAAAACGGCCCGATTATTTTAATCAGTCTTTGATCAGAGTTTGATCAGAGTGTTGTCCGAGTTTAATCAGTTTTTCTATTACATGTAGATAAAAAAAAGTTTCTCCAACTTCTCATTTCTGACAGTCCATGAAAAAATAGGATCACATTTGGATGACGTCCGAGTGCTGACCAATATTTTTTCATGGACCCATAAAGTTGACATTGGAAATGGGCAATGGAAACAGTGTGAAGGGGAAATTTGGCCTACATCTATTTCCGCGCTCCTAAACACCTTACATAGGGGTCCCTGAGCAGGGCCGCCATCAGGGCACTACAGCCGTGACTGGCGTAAGGGGCCCGGTGAGCAGAGGGGGCCCGCATCGGGCCCCCTCTTACCTGCTCACCGGGCCCCTACCGGCAGCCGCAGGCTGAACCGGGCCCTTAGCGGCGGCCGGCGCTACAGCTGTACGCTATTGACGTGCGGGCCCGCGCCCGCACGTCAATAGTTAACAGCCGCCAGCCGCAGCGTGCAGGTCGCCGGCGTCTGACGTCATTGTCAGTCGCCGGCGAGTGCACGGTGCAGCTGCGTGGAGAGAGGAGCGCGGCAGGTAAGTAGAACTTTTTTTTATTTTTATTGAGAGCGGCGATCGGGGGGTGGGGGGGGTTTGGGCAGAAGGCTGGACACAGGGGGGGCAGAAGGCCGCTGGACACAGGGGGGGCAGAAGGCCGCTGGACACAGGGGGGGCAGAAGGCCGCTGGACACAGGGGGGGCAGAAGGCCGCTGGACACAGGGGGGCAGTAAAGCTGGACACAGAGGGGGCAGAAGGCCGCTGGACACAGGGGGGCAGTAAAGCTGGACACAGGGGGGGCAGAAGGCTGGACACAGAGGGGGCAGAAGGCCGCTGGACACAGGGGGGCAGTAAAGCTGGACACAGAGTGGGCAGAAGGCCGCTGGACACAGGGGGGCAGTAAAGCTGGACACAGGGGGGGCAGAAGGCTGGACACAGAGGGGGCAGAAGGCCGCTAGACACAGGGGGGCAGTAAAGCTGGACACAGGGGGGGCAGAAGGCCGCTGGACACAGGGGGGCAGTAAAGCTGGACACAGGGGGGGCAGAAGGCTGGACACAGAGGGGGCAGTAAAGCTGGACACAGGGGGCAGTAAAGCTGGACACAGAGGGGGCAGTAAAGCTGGACACGGGGGCAGAAGGCCGCTGGAGACGGGGGCAGTAAAGCTGGACACAGGGGGGGCAGAAGGCCGCTGGACACAGGGGGGCAGTAAAGCTGGACACAGGGGGGGCAGAAGGCTGGACACAGAGGGGGCAGAAGGCCGCTGGACACAGGGGGGCAGTAAAGCTGGACACAGAGGGGGCAGAAGGCCGCTGGACACAGGGGGGCAGTAAAGCTGGACACAGAGGGGGCAGAAGGCCGCTGGACACAGGGGGGCAGTAAAGCTGGACACAGAGGGGGCAGAAGGCCGCTGGACACAGGGGGGCAGTAAAGCTGGACACAGGGGGGGCAGAAGGCTGGACACAGAGGGGGCAGAAGGCCGCTGGACACAGGGGGCAGTAAAGCTGGACACAGGGGGGGCAGAAGGCCGCTGGACACAGGGGGGCAGTAAAGCTGGACACGGGGGGCAGAAGGCTGGACACAGGGGGCAGTAAAGCTGGACACAGAGGGGGCAGTAAAGCTGGACACGGGGGCAGAAGGCCGCAGGACACAGGGGGGCAGTAAAGCTGGACACAGGGGGGCAGTAAAGCTGGACACGGGGGGCAGAAGGCTGGACACAGAGGGGGCAGTAAAGCTGGACACAGGGGGGCAGAAGGCCGCTGGACACAGTGGGGCAGTAAAGCTGGACACAAGGGGGGGCAGAAGGCTGGACACAGGGGGCAGTAAAGCTGGACACAGGGGGGGCAGAAGGCTGGACACAGAGGGGGCAGTAAAGCTGGACACAGGGGGGGCAGAAGGCCGCTGGACACAGGGGGGCAGTAAAGCTGGACACAGAGGGGGCAGTAAAGCTGGACACAGAGGGGGCAGAAAGCTGGACACGGGGGGGGGCAGAAAGCTGGACACATGGGGGGCAGAAAGCTGGACAGAGATGGGGCAGAGTGCTGGACAGAGATGGGGCAGAGTGCTGGACAGAGATGGGGCAGAGTGCTGGACAGAGATGGGGCAGAGTGCTGGACAGAGATGGGGCAGAGTGCTGGACAGAGATGGGGCAGAGTGCTGGACAGAGATGGGGCAGAGTGCTGGGCAGAGTGCTGTACACAGATGGGGCAGAGTGCTGGACATAAATGGGGCAGGATTGGAAACAGATGGGGCAGAATGGAGACAGATGGGGCAGGATGGATACGATGGAGACAGATGGGGCAGGATGGGGAGATCATATGGGGCAGAATGGATACTCATGAGGGCAGGATGGGAGAACATATGGCTGGAGCCTGGAATGAGACACATGGGGGCTAGGATGGCGAATATTACCATAGGGGCTAACTAAGGGATATTATTATTGCAGTGATGTATTTATTTTATTTTTTGAGTATACTGTTTTAAATGGGGGGGCGGTCCTGTTACTGTGTAGAGTGATACTATGTTGCCTTCTTCATGTGGTGTAATGTAGAAGTTGGGAAAATTACGTAATGTGTTCTACAAGCGGAACTCGAGATAACTGTTTTATTTCCTGCAGAGACGAGTCCTGGCTGGATGAAGTGATGGCGGTCTGTGCTGGATGAAAGATGAAGGACTTCACCTAGAGACGTCACTGGTGAGTCAGTGTTACCTATACACTGACACTATACACTGTATACTATATACAGAGGTCCTGTGTACAATGTCACCAGTGATCACTGTATTACCTATATATTATATACAGAGCTCCTGTGTGTAATGTCACCAGTGATCACTGTATTACCTGTACACAGACACTGCTTACTAATTACAGATCTCCTGTGCATAATGGCACTGATGGTGATAGTATTGTGGTTTTTTTTTTTTATTACTGATCAGTATTGTAGTATTCAGTCATTGTTGGTTATATGCGGTCTGGTCATGGTGTAGCGGTATTTGTTCATTGTATGTGATATTATTCGATCACTGTGGTGGTAATATGTCATCTGGTCATAGTGCTGTGGTATTTGTTCCTTGTTTGTAGTATTATAGGTCATTTTAAAAATTGAAAAATAAATAAAAATATACCTAAATTGTATTGCATATTTTAACAAATATTTTGTAGGTTACAGTAGAGTAGGGCCCGGCCAAAAGTGTCTACCGTGTTATGGTGGCGGCTTAAAAAATCTTTTGGCCAAAACAAAAGCTGCCGGCTATATGTGTGATCTGGTGATGGGAACTGTCAATGTGTGATAGGTGAGAAGTGGAGATTTTCCAAGAGAGAGCGGTGGGACTGTGGACAGTTCATGGGGTGGAGCCTGGAGGCGGGGATGGGGTGGAGCCTGGGCGGAGTCTCAAGGGGGCCCCGAAAATTTTGCCAGTATGGGGCCCCGAAATTTCTAGTGGCAGCCCTGTCCCTGAGTGTGGACACCCATGTTTGCTGCATCAACTATTACTCTCATTCTCTTATTTTGGTGCAATTGGGGACCTTTGTTTCCATGAAGGAGAAGCCAAACATGGTTGATAAAATAAATTCAGATTTACTGTTGGTTAAAACTATATACCGTATATACTCGAGTATAAGCCGAGATTTTCAGCCCAAATTTTTGAGCTGAAAGTGTCCCTCTCGGCTTATACTCGAGTCACGGTGGGCGGCAGGGTCGGCGGGTGAGGGGGAGAGGGCACTGAGGCATACTCACCTAGTCCCGGCGATCCTGGCGCTGTCCCTGCAGTGCCACGGTCTTCGGGTGCCACAGCTCTTCCCCTGTTCAGCGGTCACGTGGGACCGCTCATTAAAGTTATGAATATGGACTCCACTCCCATAGGGGTGGAGCCGCATATTCATTTCTCTAATCAGCGATAACGGTGACCGCTGATAGAGGAAGAGGCTGTGGCACCGAAGACCAGCTGTCCGGGGGAAGGAGCGGGACTTCGGGAGCAGGTAAGTATCGCATATTCACCTATCCCCGTTCCACACGCTGGGCGCCGCTCCATCTTCCCGGCGTCTCTCCGCACTGACTGTTCAGGTCAGAGGGCGCGATGACGCATATAGTGTGCGCGCCGCCCTCTGCCTGAACAGTCAGAGTGGAGAGACGTCGGGACGAGACGCCGGGACGAGACGCCGGGAGCTGCAAGCAAGAGAGGTGAGTATGGCATTTTTTTTATTGCAGCATTATATATACAGGTAGCACAGCTTTATAAGGAGCATCTATGGGGCACAAATGAACGGTGCAGAGCACTATATGGCAGAGCTCTATAAGGAGCATCTATGGGGCACAAATGAACGGTGCAGAGCACTATATGGCAGAGCTTTATAAGGAGATAATGAACGGTGCAGAGCACTATATGGCACAGTTTTATATGGCACATCTATGGGGCAATGATAAACGGTGCAGAGCACTATATGGCACCGCTTTATATGGCACATCTATGGGGCAATAATGAACGGTGCAGAGCACTATATGGCAGAGCTTTATAAGGAGATAATGAACGGTGCAGAGCACTATATGGCACAGTTTTATATGGCACATCTATGGGGCAATGATAAACGGTGCAGAGCACTATATGGCACAGCTTTATATGGCACATCTATGGGGCAATAATGAACGGTGCAGAGCATATATGTGGCACAGCTTTATATGGAGCTTCTATGGGGCAATAATGAACGGTGCAGAGCATATATGGGGCACAGCTTTATATGGAGCTTCTATGGGGCAATAATGAACAATATGGAGCATTATATGTGGCACAGCTTGATACAGAGCATCTATGGGGCAATAATGAACGGTATGCAGCATTATATGGGGCACAGCTTTATATGGAGCATCTTATGGGGCAATAATGAACGGTATGGAGCATCTATTTTTAATTTTGAAATTCACCCGTAACTGCTGCATTTCCTACCCTAGGCTTATACTCAAGTCAATAAGTTTTCCCAGTTTTTTGTGGCAAAAGTGGGGGGGTCGGCTTATACTCAGGTCGGCTTATACTCGAGTATATACGGTACATTAGGTAGCAGGTGAAATATTTGTATTCTTTATATTCTGCACAATACAGAAACACCTTCTTAGTGGTTTTAGATGGCAGCACAATACTTATGATGAGCTTCACCCAAGGCACTTTGTGTTAACAGTGTAAGGGAGCTCTAACAAGTTACCACATTATGAACATGTCTCAGACTGGCTGATTCCATATTCCTTTACTGCTTATCTCCAGGTCTGGCTAACACTGATAACTAGAGATGAGCGGTGTTCGAGTCGAACTGTTCGCCAATTTCAAATTCGAGCTGTTTTGGACGGTGTTCGAGTCGTTCGACGAACCCAAAAAATTTGCTTAAAATTTGGCTGTTCGAGTTTCTGTTCGATAACTGTTCGTTCACCAAAAGCCTAGCTTGATTTGCACATTAAAACTGTTTATCATTGTTAATAGACTGTTTCAGTGTATAGTGGGCGGGGGGGGGAGGGGCTGCGGGGGATAGATCTGTGCTGAAATAACACCGATCTCCTTTTTTTTTTCTTTCCCACATTTACAGTGGGGCGGTGCAGTCTCTCAGCCTATCAGCAGTGCACACACACACACAGCAATGTGCATGTGATGCACACAAGCAAGGGCATGTGTCATTGGCTGTGTATGTCACATGTCCTTGCCCTATAAGAACCAGCCATTTGCCCCGTCACCACCATTTCCTCACTGCTGCAGCTTAGAGTTAGACGGCACCGCTGTTGCTGTGGGCGCTATACAGACTAAGAGTGTTTTTTTGGAGCGAATTGTCAGATAGATAGGTTTAGGGAGTCAGGAGGAGTCGGGACTAGTTATAATATCAACCCTTCTCAGGGTAGGTTAGAGCAGTTCATAGCACTGTTTGCCAGGCAGGTCTGTGCCAGTGCTGTGCAAGTGTTTGTCACAGCATTTGTTGTAATCTAGCTCATCCAATCCTTTTGGGCTAGTAGCATTGTCTGATAGTCATCTGAGTAGCCAGCCTGTGAAGCTAGCTACACCGCCTGTGTATCTCAATTTTTACTGCATCTAACCCAGTTAATAGTTTAGGGCCTAGGAGCAGTGTCTGCACGTCAGCAGAGTAGCCCGCCTGTGAAACAAACTATACCGCCTGTGTATCTCAATTTTTACTGCATCTAATCAAGTTAATATTTAGGGCCTAGGAGCAGTGTCTGCACGTCAGCAGAGTAGCCCGCCTGTGAAACAAACTATACCGCCTGTGTATCTCAATTTTCACTGCATCTAATCCAGTTATTAGTTTTGGGCCTAGGAGCAGTGTCTGCATGTCAGCAGAGTAGGCCGCCTGTGAAACTAACTACACCGCCTGTGTTTCTCTGTTTTCACTGCATCTAATCCAGTTAATAGTTTAGGGCCTAGGAGCAGTGTCTGCACGTCAGCAGAGTAGCCCGCCTGTGAAACTAACTACACCGCCTGTGTATCTCTATTTTCACTGCATCTAATCCAGTTAATAGTTTAGGGCCTAGGAGCAGTGTCTGCACGTCAGCAGAGTGGCCCGCCTGTGAAACTAACTGCGCCGCCTGTGTATCTCAATTTTCACTGCATCTAATCCAGTTAATAGTTTAGGGCCTAGGAGCAGTGTCTGCACGTCAGCAGAGTAGCCCGCCTGTGAAACAAACTACACCGCCTGTGTATCTCTATTTTCACTGCATCTAATCCAGTTAATAGTTTAGTGCCTAGGAGCAGTGTCTGCACGTCAGCAGAGTAGCCCGCCTGTGAAACAAACTATACCGCCTGTGTATCTCAAATTTCACTGCATCTAATCCAGTTAATAGTTTAGGGCCTAGGAGCAGTGTCTGCACGTCAGCAAAGTAGCCCACCTGTGAAACAAGCTATACCGCCTGTGTATCTCAATTTTTACTGCATCTAACCCAGTTAATAGTTTAGGGCCTAGGAGCAGTGTCTGCACGTCAGCAGAGTAGCCCGCCTGTGAAACAAACTATACCGCCTGTGTATCTCAATATTCACTGCATCTAATCAAGTTAATATTTAGGGCCTAGGAGCAGTGTCTGCACGTCAGCAGAGTAGCCCGCCTGTGAAATAAACTATACCGCCTGTGTATCTCAATTTTCACTGCATCTAATCCAGTTATTAGTTTTGGGCCTAGGAGCAGTGTCTGCACGTCAGCAGAGTGGCCCGCCTGTGAAACTAACTGCGCCGCCTGTGTATCTCAATTTTCACTGCATCTAATCCAGTTAATAGTTTAGGGCCTAGGAGCAGTGTCTGCACGTCAGCAGAGTAGCCCGCCTGTGAAACAAACTACACCGCCTGTGTATCTCTATTTTCACTGCATCTAATCCAGTTAATAGTTTAGTGCCTAGGAGCAGTGTCTGCACGTCAGCAGAGTAGCCCGCCTGTGAAACAAACTATACCGCCTGTGTATCTCAAATTTCACTGCATCTAATCCAGTTAATAGTTTAGGGCCTAGGAGCAGTGTCTGCACGTCAGCAAAGTAGCCCGCCTGTGAAACAAGCTATACCGCCTGTGTATCTCTATTTTCACGGCATCAAATCCAGTTAATAGTTTTGGGCCTAGGAGCAGTGTCTGCACGTCGGCAGAGTAGCTCGCCTGTGAAACTAACTACACCGCCTGTGTATCTCAATTTTCACTGCATCTAATCCAGTTAATAGTTTAGGGCCTAGGAGCAGTGTATGCATGTCAGCAGAGTAGCCCGCCTGTGAAACTAACTACACCGCCTGTGTATCTCAATTTTCACTGCATCTAATCCAGTTAATAGTTTAGGGCCTAGGAGCAGTGTCTGCACGTCAGCAAAGTAGCCCACCTGTGAAACAAGCTATACAGCCTGTGTATCTCTATTTTCACTGCATCTAATCCTCTTAATAGTTTTTGGCCTAGGAGCAGTGTCTGCACGTCAGCAGAGTAGCCCACCTGTTAAACTAACTACACTGCCTGTGTATCTCTATTTTCACTGCATCTAATCCAGTTAATAGTTTAGGGCCTAGGAGCAGTGTCTGCACATCAGCTGAGTAGTCCGCCTGTGAAACTAACTACACCGCCTGTGTATCTCTATTTTCACTGCATCTAATCCAGTTAATAGTTTTTGGCCTAGGAGCAGTGTCAGCATGTCAGCAGAGTAGCCCGCCTGTGAAACTAACTACACTGCCTGTGTATCTCTATTTTCACTGCATCTAATCCAATTAATTGTTTAGGGCCTAGGAGCAGTGTCTGCACGTCAGCAGTGTAGCCCGCCTGTGAAGTTAATAGTTTTGGGCCTAGTACCACAGTTTGGCCACTCAGTTCTGCACGGTTTTCATCCATCGGTTGTTGTGCCAACAACTACAGATACAGAGTTGCCAATTAGTTAAACACTAAATTGAGTGGCAAAAGGCCTGCTGCTGGTGGAAAGGGGAATAGGCGTGTTTGAAAGGGAAAAAAAGGTTGTGTCCGTGGGGTAGGTGGTAAAGCAACAGTAACATCTGCAGAAGAAAGACCATCTTCCAGCCAAAGTAAGATGTCTACTCTTTTCGTGGACAATTTGATATGATCCCTTTCTTACGACCATCGCTACAAGCATCGCCAAGAATTCCAGATGAGGCACAAAAACAGCAGGTGCTTGAACGGATATCAAGTGCTCGTTCAAGTGGGCTCTCCTCCATGTCAACTTCAACATCACAACTACTCCAGTCCTCAGAGTTGTCACCCCAATCACACTTGCTTCCTCATAGCTCCCAAGTCTCCAGCTGCCTGTCTGAGCATGGGATAACACATGGTTGAGTCTGTAGAGCTGTTTAGGCATACTATAGCCTGGGAATCAGAGGTCTGCTCCAGAGCTTCTCTGAATCCAGATGAGGAAATGATCTGCACTGATGCCCAGAATCTTTGTGAGTCGGATCCAGGCCCAGATGAAGAAGGTTCTGAGCATAATGTAGACCCTCGTTCCCAAACTGTAACTCCTGTTGGAGGAGACAATGAGGAAGATGATGATGGGACTGAGATACCTGATTGGAATGAAAACTTGACTTTTCGGTCGGGGCAGGAAGAGGTTGGCTCTGAGGACGACAGGTGTGAGAACACACAGGATGATGATGATGAGGTTGTAGACCCCACTTACTGTCAACCCTGAGTCCACCAGTCCATGAGGTCAGCAGAGGAGGTGGAGGAGGATGCTAGTGACGACGAGGTAACGGTGCGCCTTCCTGGACAGAGACGGAGTACTGGAAGCACGTCAACAACTGCATCTTCAACCCCAACTGTGCCTCAGACCAGAAGTCGTGGTGGCTCTTCAGGTCACACGGGCTCTAAGCCTTGCATAGCCTGGGCATTTTTTCACATCGCAAAGGATGACCCAACTCATGTTGTCTGTAAGATTTGTCAACAAAATCTCAGTAGAGGCCAAAAAATCACTAGCTTGAGTACTTCATGCATGAACCGTCACATGGATATGAGGCATAAGTTGCAGTGGGAAGCTCACTGTGCTACAATGCGGCCTAGTGGGCCGGGTCAACCACCGTCTGCCCCATCAAGTGCATCCACGTCCTCTTCATCCTCTGTTACTGTGGGGACAGCATCGCACATGGTTTTGGATGCAGACCTTTCACCTCTTTACCCGCAACTGCCAGTGTGATTGGCAGGTCGTCAGGACATTTGCAAGTGGAAACACCTGCTGGTGTTGAGCGCTCTCGGACATCGACACCACATTTTCATCACGGCAACATAACATCTCTGCCTGCACCTTCCTCCCAGAGCAGCAGTTTGCAAGGGGAGTTACATGTCGGTGACTGGGCACTGGGTAACTACGGCGACATCAGGAGAAGGGGCTGCTGTCCAAGTCTTGCCGTCTCCACGAGTTGCTCGTCAATCCTCTGTATCTAGAAGTTCCTCCACTGCTTCTGCCTCCTCAACCTCCTCTCGGTCCTCCACCTGCACCCAAAGCCTGTCTGGTAATGTCACCCACGTTGTAACTGCGCAGAAGGAATCCTGCACACCTCCTCACTATGCTGTCACCAGGGCTCAATGGTATCAGGCAGTGTTTACATTGAAATGTCTGGGAAATGTGAGTCACATAGCAGAGGAGTTGTGGTCAGCTCTGGAAACCGAGCTCCATCAATGGTTGTCTCCACTCAACCTGCAGCCAGGGCAGGCTGTCTGCGACAATGCTGCAAACCTGGGTGTGGCCCTTCGCCGGGGCAATGTCACACATGTGCCTTGTATGGCTCACGTTTTTAACCTGGTTGTCCAGCAATTTTTAACCCACTATCCCGGACTAGATGGGCTTCTGCAGAGGGCACAGTCGCTGTGTGCTCACTTCTGCCGTTCGCATCCCACAGCTCGACGACTTGCATCTCTACAGAAGTCGTTGGGCCTGCCAGTTCACCGGCTGAAATGCGATGTGCCCACATGGTGGAATTCAACTCTGCACCAGCAACTGTGGCATCAGCGACGAGCCCTGGTGCAATACGTTATGACGTATAGCCTGGGCCAATGAGATCAAGAGGTGGGGCAAATCACGCTGCAGGAGTGGTCTCAGATCAGGGATCTATGCACCCTTCTGCACTGTTTTGAAAAAGCAATGAAGATGTTTAGTACTGACGATGCCATTATCAGCATGACCATTCCGGTGATTTACATGCTGGAGCACACCTTACACAGTGTTCAGAGTCAGGTGGTGGAATAAGAGGAGGAGGAGGAGGAACAGGAGGAGTCGTATGCGGAAGGGATCATATCTCCAAGGTCAAGAAGTTTGGCAGCACCAAAGCGGCTGGCATTGGAGGCTGGGGAAGAGGGGTTACCGAGGGCGCATGGTAGCAGCCAAACTGTTGAGGAAGGTGCAGGAGGCGAGGAAGAAGTGGAGGACGAACTGGTGCTGGGCATGGAAGACTCATCAGATGAGGGAGACCTTGATCAAATTTCTGTTGTGCGAGGTTGGAGGGAGGGGGCAGACAAAGGAAGCATGATTCTCACCTCACCACCACCATGACAACAAGGACTTGGTCCTCCTGGATGAGCAAGACACATGAGTGCCTTCTTGCTGCACTACCTGCAACATGACCCTCGGATTGTCAGAATCCGAAGTAATGCCGAATAACTGAGTTACCACACTCTTAGATCCCCGGTACAAAAGCAAATTTGGTGAAATAATTCCTGCCATAGAAAGGGATCCATGCATGCAGGAGTATAAGCAGAGACTCTTACAGAATCTAACATTTGCTTTTCCACAAAACACCAGTGGTGCACGTAGTGAATCTCTGAGTTCTAACTTGCCAACTGTGGGACTATCGAGTCATCACTCAAACCGTAACAGTAACATCGTATCTGGTGGTAACAGCAATTTTTTCCAATCGTTTCAAGATTTTTTTAGACCATCCTTTGCAAGGCCACAGGAGACAAGAAGTCTGACGCACAGCCAACGCCTAGAGAGGATGGTACAAGAGTATCTCCAAGTTAACATTGATGCCATGACTGTGGAACTGGACCCTTGCTCATTTTGGGCTTCCAATCTTGAAAAATGGCCTGAGCTGACCACTCACGCCTTGGAGATCTTGTCGAGCCCCGCAGCCAGCGTTCTCTCTGAACGTGTGTTCAGCGCTGCTGGTGGTGTGCTGACTAGGGTTGAGCGAAACGGATCGTTCATTTTCATAAGTCGCCGATTTTTGGCAAAGTCGGGTTTCATGAAACCCAACCCGATCCCTGTGTGGGGTCGGCCATGCGGTACGCGACTTTCGTGCCAAAGTCGCGTTTCAATGACGCGAAAAGTGCCATTTCTCAGCCAATGAAGGTGGACGCAGAGTGTGGGCAGCGTGATGACATAGGTCTCTGTCCCCACCATCTTAGAGAAGGGCATTGCAGTGATTGGCTTGCTTTCTGCGGCGTCACAGGGGCTACAAAGGGGCGTGCACGCCGACCGCCATCTTACTGCTGCTGATCTGAGTATAGGGAGAGGTTGCTGCTGCTTCGTCAGAAGCAGGGATAGAGTTAGGCAGGGTACATTAACCCCCAAACCGCTTGTGCTGTAGCGATTTCCACTGTCCAACACCACCTTTTGTTTGCAGGGACAGTGGAGGCAAAAAAAATTTTTCCTCAGCGCTGTAGCTCATTGGGCTGCCCTAGAAGGCTCCCTGATAGCTGTATTGCTGTTTGTACGCCGCTGTGCAAACCAACTGCTTTTTTCAAAGCACAAATCCTGTTGCTCCTTCCTTTCTGCACAGCTATCTTGTTTGTTTGTCCACACTTTTGACTTTTTTGTGCAGCAGTCCACTCCTTGTTATTGCTGCCTGCCATACTTTGCTGATATTGGGCCAGATTTCTTTTAAATTCTCCCTGAAAAAAAAAATAGTGGGAGATTAAGATTGGCATTTCTGCTTTGGTGCCAGTGCTGTGTGTGGCATCTGTCTCTAATTTTGTGCCACAGAAACCCTAGTGTGTAATACTGGGCCAGATTAATTTCAAATTCTCCCTGGAAAAAAAAAATAGTGGGAGATTAAGATTGCCATTACTGCTTCGGTGCCATTCCTGTGTGTGCCACCTGTCTCTAATTTTGTGCCACATTAAACCTAGTGTGTAACACTGGGCCAGATTTCTTTTAAATTCTCCCTGAAAAAAAAAATTGTGGGAGATTAAGATTGGCATTTCTGCTTCGGTGCCAGTCCTGTGTGTGCCACCTGTCTCTAATTTTGTGCCACATTAAACCTAATGTGTAACACTGTGCCAGATTTCTTTTAAATTCTCCCGGAAAAAAAAAATAGTGGGAGATTAAGATTGGCATTTCTGCTTCGGTGCCAGTCCTGTGTGTGCCACCTGTCTCTAATTTTGTGCCACAGAAACCCTTGTGTGTAATACTGGGCCAGATTTTTTTTAACTTCTCCCAGGAAAAAAAAATAGTGGGAGATTAAGATTGGCATTTCTGCTTCAGTGCCAGTGCTGTGTGTGGCATCTGTTTCTAATTTTGTGCCACATTAAACCTAGTGTGTAACACTGTGCCAGATTTCTTTTACATTCTCCCTGAAAAAAAAAATAATGGGAGATTAAGATTGGCATTTCTGCTTCGGTGCCAGTGCTGTGTGTGGCATCTGTTTCTAATTTTGTGCCACATTAAACCTAGTGTGTAACACTGTGCCAGATTTCTTTTAAATTCTCCCTGAAAAAAAAAAATAGTGGGAGATTAAGATTGGCATTTCTGCTTCGGTGCCAGTCCTGTGTGTGCCACCTGTCTCTAATGTTGTGTCACATTAAACCTAGTGTGTAACAGTTGGCCAGATTTTTTTCAAATTCTCCCTGGAAAAAAAAAATAGTGGGTGATTAAGATTGGCATTACTGCTTCGGTGCCATTCCTGTGTGTGCCACCTGTCTCTAATTTTGTGCCACATTAAACCTAGTGTGTAACACGGGGCCAGATTTCTTTTAAATTCTCCCGGAAAAAAAACAAATAGTGGGAGATTAAGATTGGCATTTCTGCTTCGGTGCCAGTCCTGTGTGTGCCACCTGTCTCTAATTTTGTGCCACATTAAACCTAGTGTGTAACACTGGGCCAGATTTCTTTTAAATTCTCCCTGAAAAAAAAAATAGTGGGAGATTAAGATTGGCATTTCTGCTTCGGTGTCAGACCTGTGTGTGCCACCTATCTCTAATTTTGTGCCACAGAAAACCTAGTGTGTAACACTGGGCCAGATTTCTTTTAAATTCTCCTTGGAAAAAAAAATAGTGGGAGATTAAGATTGGCAATTCTGCCTCAGTGCCAGTGCTGTGTGTGGCATCTGTCTCTAATTTTGTGCCACAGAACATATACTGTATAAGAGTGGGCCACATTTCTTCAATATTCTCCCAGAAAAAATAAAAAGGGGGAGATTTTAATTGTTAGTGTCTGCATCAGCATCAGTCCAGTTAGTGGCATATCTGTCTGCCACTGAAGCTGTGTACTGTTATACAGGGCCCTCACTCCTCTTGGTATCTGTTTTGAACTGTATTTCTCTTATGCTGTAATGTCTATTGTCTGTACAAGTCCCCTCTATAATTTGTAAAGCGCTGCGGAATATGTTGGCGCTATATAAATAAAAATTATTATTATTATTATTACATTGGGCCTGATTTTCCCTGCAGTCTCACCCACCTATAAAGGGATATATAAATCCAACAGAAGTTTGAGTTCACCTTGTAACTGGTTTTACAGTAACAAATACAGTTAGTTTGGTTACGTTTTTCAAACAATGAGGAAGTCTGGTGGAAGAGGTCGTGGCCGTGGGCGGTCATTGCCAGCTAGTAATGATGGTAGTGGTGGTGGAGCATCAGGTAGTCGTGGGAAAAGCAATATAGCACCTAAGTCTCGAGTTCTTGAGCCAGGTTCATAGTCTGGCTACACAAGGCCTCGAACGCTTCCTTTTCTGGGAGTAGGAAAACCGCTTTTAAAGCCGGAGCAGCAAGAACAAGTTTTGGCTTTCCTTGCTGACTCAGCCTCTAGCTCTTTCGCCTCCTCTTCTGAAACTGCTAAATGTAAAAGCAGCGCGTCGTTAGTGGATGTTCACGGTCAGGGACAAGTCGCTTCCTTGTCTTTTTCACCAAGAACAACAGAGAAGGATGCGTCAGGCGACACAATGGGTTACTCCATGGAGCTCTTTACACATACCGTTCCTGGGTTAGAAAGTGAAACAGTTAACAGGCCATGCCCATTACTAGTTGAATTGGACATGGAGTGCACAGATGCACAGCCACAGCCAGATTACTATGCTGTTCCTTTGACTCAGACCAAAACATCGCCCTCGCAGTGTACTGATCCAGAATCAGACCCTGATGAGACTATGGTGCCCCGTCACGAACACTATACCACCGGCTTACACGGTGACATGGACGAAGTTGCACACGAGATAGAAGAGGAGGTCATAGATGACCCAGTTGTTGACCCTGATTGGCAGCCATTGGGGGAACAGGGTGCAGGCGACAGTAGCTCTGAAGCGGAGGAGGAGGAGCCGCAGCAGGCATCAACATCGCAACAGGTTCCATCTGCCGGGACCGTATCTGGCCAAAAACACGTGGCAAAACCAGTTGTAGGAAAGCGTGGCCATCCGTTTAAAGAAGCTCAGTCTGCAATGCCTGAAAAGGTATCCGATAGTAGAAAGAGTGCAGTCTGGCATTTTTTTAAACAACATCCAAATGATCAGCTCAAAGTCATCTGTCAAAAATGTTCAACTACCTTAAGCAGAGGTCAGAATCTTAAAAGTCTAAATACAAGTTGCATGCATAGACATTTAACCACCATGCATTTGCAAGCCTGGACTAACTACCAAACGTCCCTTAAGGTTGTAGCACCCTCGGCCAATGAAGCTAGTCAGCAACACTACATGCCTTCCCTCACTGTAAGCCCACCGTTTACCGCACCACCTGCAGTAAATGTGCAGGTTTCGTCGCCAGGCCAAAGCAGCCAGGGAATCACCAGGTTCGTGGTAGGAAACACTGTATGTAGGGCACCAGCAAGAATACCATCTCCAACCCTCTCTGTCTGCCATGTCCACCGGCACCCCCGCTAGTTCCACCATCTGCAGCTCTCCAGTCCAGCTCACCCTACATGAGACTCTAGTTAGGAAAAGGAAGTACTCATCCTCGCATCCGCGTACACAGGGTTTGAACGCCCACATTGCTAGACTAATTTCATTAGAGATGATGCCCTACCGGTTAGTTGAAAGCGAAGCTTTCAAAGCCCTGATGGATTACGCTGTACCACGCTATGAGCTACCCAGTCGACACTTCTTTTCGAGAAAAGCCATCCCAGCCCTCCACCAGCATGTAAAAGACCGCATCGTCCATGCACTCAGGCAATCCGTGAGCACAAAGGTGCACCTGACAACAGATGCATGGACCAGTAGGCATGGCCAGGGACGTTACGTGTCCATCACGGCACACTGGGTTAATGTGGTGGATGCAGGGTCCACAGGGGACAGCAATATTGGGACAGTTCTGCTTAGCCCACGGTCTAGGAAACAGTTGGCTGTAGGCGTTCGCCCCCCCTCCTCCTCGTCCTCCTGCAGAAGCGAGAGCTCGTCCACAGACCACAGTCGCACAACCATTCCTTCCGCAGCTGCCATTGTTGCACACGAGGTGTCCCATTATGGGACAGCTAGTGGCAAGCGTCAGCAGGCTGTATTGGCAATGAAGTGTTTGGGCGACAACAGACACACCGCGGAAGTTCTGTCCGAGTTCTTGCAGAAAGAAACTCAGTCATGGCTGGGCACTGTACATCTTGAGGCAGGCAAGGTAGTGAGTGATAACAGAAGGAATTTTATGGCTGCCATAGCCCTTTCACAACTGAAACATTCCTTGCCTGGCTCACACCTTAAACCTGGTGGTGCAGTGCTTCCTGAAAAGTTATCCGGGGTTACCCGACCTGCTCCTCAAAGTGCGCAGACTTTGCGCGCATATCCGCCGTTCGCCCGTACACTCCAGCCATATGCAGAACCATCAGCGGTCTTTGAACCTTCCCCAGCATCGCCTAATCATCGACGTTGCCACAAGGTGGAACTCCACACTGCACATGCTTCAGAGACGGTGCGAACAGAGGTGTGCTGTTATGTATTTGTGGGAGGATACACATACACGGGCAGGCAGTTGGATGGCAGACATGGAGTTGTCAGGTGTGCAGTGGTCGAAGGTACAAGACCTGTGTCAAGTCCTTTAGTGTTTTGAGGAATGCACATGGCTGGTTAGTGTAGACAACACCATAATAAGCATGAGCATCCCCCTAATGCGTCTGCTGATGCAAAGTTTGACGCACATAAAGGAGCAGGCGTCTGCAGCCGAGGAAGAGGAAAGCCTTGATGACAGTCAGCCATTGTCTGGTCAGGGCAGTCTACAGGACGAGATAGCTGGCGAAGAGGAGGAGGACGAGGAGGATGATGGGGATGAGTATTTTTTGAATGAGGAAGCTTCTCAGGGGCCAATAGAAACTGTTGGCGTTGCAAGGCCGGGTTCAGGTTTTTTGAGGGAGACAAGTGACGTAGATTTGCCTGAAACTGCCCTTCAACCCAGCACAACTGCAGATTTCACAACTGGAACTTTGGCCCACATGGCAGATTATGCCTTACGTATCCTCAAAAGGGACCCACACATTATTAAAATGATGACCGATGACGAATACTGGTTGTCCTGCCTCCTTGATCCTCGCTATAAAGGCAAATTGCAAAATATCATGCCAAATGAGAACCTCGAACAAATATTAGCAACCAAACAAGCAACACTGGTAGACCGTTTGATTCAGGCATTCCCAGCACACAGCGCCGGTGATGGTTCTCACACGAGGTGCAGGGGGCAACAGGGCAGAGGTGTTAGAGGTGCACAAATCAGAAGTGGCGTTGGACAGAGGGGTTTTCTGACCAGGTTGTGGAGTGATTTCGCAATGACCGCAGACAGGACAGGTACTGCAGCATCAATTCAAAGTGACAGGAGACAACATTTGTCCAGTATGGTATTTTTCATCCCTTATCGATGTTCTCCCTCAACTGTCATTCCCATTTGATTACTGGGCATCCAAAATAGACACCTGGCCCAGCAGCTAGCTTGATATCAGAAAGAGTATTCAGTGCTGCTGGTTCAATATTGACCGAAAAAAGGACTCGTCTGGCTACCCAAAATGTTGATGATCTAACCTTCATTAAAATGAACCACTCATGGATTTCTAATTATTTTGTCCCACCTTTCCCGGCTGACACCTAGCTTTCCTATAAAAAGGTCTTGCTTGTGGACTGGTCTTACTGACTGTTCCAATCTCTTAATCTGCAGCAGCTGTTTGTCCAGCATACGACATGTTTACACCTCCCTAAATGCGCTAACTCCTCCCCACGGGGCCGTGGTCTCGCCACTTGGCGCAAGCACCCGTGAGAGTGCCGTTTGTCTGAAGAGGTGGGTGTGCCTGCTTTTGGCCGACGGCACTGCCACTGGGTCCCTCATAGTACAATAAAGTGTCTCTGGCGGTGGTGGCGCGCAACCAACGTCAGACACACCGTTGTAACATGAAGGGCCCTGGGCCTGTACCGCCGGCCACAAGAGAGTTCCCCCCAGCTCAAACAGTGCTCTACCACTTGCAAAATTATCTCTCACAGCTCCACCAATGTTTAGTCTATGCTCTGACATCCTTCAATGCCTGGCACTGACAATACCAATTTGTTGACATGTATGATGCTAGTTAAAATAGTCAGGGTCAGTGTCCTATATTGACACCAGCAAATACTTAGCGGCGCCAAATTACTATGTCTGAAACTCAGCGGAGGAACCCACCCCTGTACCTTAGTATGCCAACCTTTTGTTTTTTGGTTTAGTTGTTTTGAGAGACATTAACATCTATTTATTTTTTGGGAGTACTAACTGTGTCAGACACTCCTTCCAATCGTCCTCCGCTGACCACACCAATGCTGCTTCTGTACCCCTGCAAGATAATTCGAACTGCATTGAGCCTAATTTTTTTTATTTTAGGACTACTAAGTCTGTCTGCGGTCCCTCCTTCCAATAGTCCTCCGCTGACCACACCAATGCTACCTGTGTACCCCTGGAACCTATTTAAAAGTGCATAGAGCCTACTTTCTTTATTGTAGGCCTACTAAGTCTGTCTGCGGTCCATCCTTCCATTTGTCCTCCGCTGAGCACACCAATGCCGACCGTGTACCCATGTACCTTTTTTTCAACCTGCAGTGAGCCAACTTTGTGGTGTAAGGCCTACTAGCAGTGTATGTCTGCGCCACTTAATACAGCTGTTCTCCTCTAAAAAAAAAAAAAAGGCTGGTTTTCAGCCTGTCAGAATTATAAAACTGCATTGGGGCCACAAGTTTCGTTGTGGTCTACAAATTGATTCTTCCGCTCCAAGGTGCTCTCCTGGTTGCCTTTCCTGAGCTTCAATCTTCAGGCTCTCGTTAAATAGTTTTTTAATCGAACAACTGCAGTGGGGCTACTAGTTGGGTTGGAGCCCACTACCAGTGTATGCCGCTCCAAGGTGTTCTCCAGGTTGCCTTTCCTGAGCTTCAATCTTCAGGCTCTCGTTAAATAGTTTTTTAATCGAACAACTGCAGTGGGGCTACTAGTTTGGTTGGGGCCTACTAACGGTGTCTGCCCCTCCAAGGTGTTCTCCAGGTTGCCTTTCCTGAGCTTCAATCTTCAGGCTCTTGTTAAATAGTTTTTTAATCGAACAACTGCAGTGGGGCTACTAGTTTGGTTGGGGCCTACTAACGGTGTCTTCCATTCCAAGGTGTTCTCCAGGTTGCCTTTCCTGAGCTTCAATCTTCAGGCTCTCGTTAAATAGTTTTTTAATCGAACAACTGCAGTGGGGCTACTAGTTGGGTTGGGGCCTACTACCAGTGTATGCCGCTCCAAGGTGTTCTCCAGGTTGCCTTTCCTGAGCTTCAATCTTCAGGCTCTCGTTAAATAGTTTTTTAATCGAACAACTGCAGTGGGGCTACAAGTTGGGTTGGGGCCTACTACCAGTGTATGTTGCTCCAAGGTGTTCTCCAGGTTGCCTTTCCTGAGCTTCAATCTTCAGGCTCTTGTTAAATAGTTTTTTAATGGAACAACTGCAGTGGGGCTACTAGTTGGGTTGGGGCCTACTACCAGTGTCTGCCGCTCCAAGGTGTTCTCCTGGTTTCCTTTCCTGAGCTTCAATCTTCAGGCTCTCGTTAAACAGTTTTTTAATGGAACAACTGCAGTGGGGCTACTAGTTGGTTGGGGCCTACTATCAGTGTCTGCCGCTCCAAGGTGTTCTCCTGGTTGCCTTTCCTGAGCTTCAATCTTCAGGCTCTTGTTAAATAGTTTTTTAATGGAACAACTGCAGTGGGGCTACTAGTTGGGTTGGGGCCTACTACCAGTGTCTGCCACTCCAAGGTGTTCTCCTGGTTGCCTTTCCTGAGCTTCAATCTTCAGGCTCTCGTTAAATAGTTTTTTAATGGAACAACTGCAGTGGGGCTACTAGTTGGGTTGGGGCCTACTACCAGTGTCTGCCACTCCAAGGTGTTCTCCTGGTTGCCTTTCCTGAGCTTCAATCTTCAGGATCTTGTTAAATAGTTGTTGAAACAACACTGCATTAGGCCTACAAGTTGGTTCTGGGTTCTACAAACGGTGTCTTCCGCTCCAAGGTGTTCTCCAGGTTGCCTTTCCCTAGCTTCTATCTTCAGGCTCTCGTTAAATTGTTTTTAATATAACACTGCATTTGGCCTACTTGTTTTGTTGGCCCTACCAACGGTGTCCGAGGGTGAGTATATTCCTATTGGGTATATACTCACCTTCGGACGTGCCCTGCTTCTTTCCGGCAGCCTTCCTTCCTAAGAATCAGCGCTTCCAGGACCTTGCGGTGATGTCACGGCTTGTGATTGGTCGCGCGAGCAGTCACATGGGCGGTCGTGTGATCAATCACAAGCCGCGACGTCACCGCAAGGTCCTGCAAGCGCTGATTCGAAGGAAGAAAGGCTGCCGGTTAGCACCAGAGCGCGTCAGAGGGTAAGTATAGCGATATTTTTTATTTTAATTCTTTATTTTACACTTAAATATGGATTCCGATACTGATTTCCAATATTGCAAACATATCGGAACTCGGGATCGGAATTCCGATACCAGATTCAGAAGATCGCCGACTTCATCGCCGACCCCACACAGGGGTCGGGTCAGGTTTCATGAAACCCGACTTTGCCAAAAGTCGGCGACTTCTGAAAATGGCCGACCCGTTTCGCTCAGGTGGGTGGGGTCGTCTGCAGAGTTGTTTACTCATACCATGGCCTGGGATTCAGAGGTCTGCTCCAAAGCTTCAGTGTCTGCTAGTCAGCAGAGTAGCCCAGCCACCCACCGCCTGTTTACATAAGTACTATTTTTAACGGCATCTGGCCCAGGAAATCCTTTTGGGCCTAGTAGAATTTGGTGCTACTCAGCAGCATACCCCACCCATGAAGCAAGCTACACCGCCTGTTTACCTAACTACTATTTTTTAACCACATTTGGCCCAGGAAATCCTTTTGGGCCTAGTAGCAATTTCTGCTACTCAGCAGAGTACCCCACCCATGAAGCAAGCTACACTGCCTTCTTTCTTTCTCAATCTAACCCCTTGGCTCTGGGGTGGCCACTCTCCCTCCAGCTCTCTCCTTCTCACAGGTGGACTACCGCGTGTTTTCACACTGTGGCAAATCTTTTGGGCCCAGGCATGAGAAATCGTCGAGGTAATGGATAATATGTGCCGCCTTACAAACGTCCATGACAACACATTCGAGGAAGCAACTAAACGCCTCAAATAGTGAGCAGGATATGGAGCACCCCATGGGCAAACAGCGATCTATGTAGTATGCTCCTTCACAGAAGCAACCCAATGGGAGGACACTATTCGGAAGCACAGGTAGTAACCGGAACGCCCCCTCAATGTCTGTTTTGGCCATTAGGGTGCCCCTTACCAACTTCTTGACCCACCTGATTGCCTCGTCAAAGGAGGTACAGTACATAGTACTGTACTTGGTTCCACGTCGATGTTGTCGTTTACTGACCTGCCGCTTGGATATGACATATGGTGGATTAGTCTGAATGTTTTGGGTTCATTTTTTGGCACAACTCCCAATGGGGGTACCACTACATCTTCTAAGGAAAGTGTTCTGAATAGTGTTGAGCGATACCTTCCGATATCGGAAAGTATCGGTATCGGTTGGGATCGGCCGATATTCAAAAAATATCGGATATCGCCGATACCGATACCCGATCCCAATGCAAGTCAATGGGACCAAAATATCGGAATTAAAATAAACCCTTTCTTTCCTTGTAGGTTCATTCTACATCAAGGAAAACAACTAAGAATAATGTAGGATGTATTGTGGGAGGTGGCGGAGACATTAAAGGCAATGAGGTTTAGCCCAATCAAATAGAATAGCATGTTTTTTTGTTTTTTTAAGACGTTCGGAGTGAAAAAGATATTGAGTATGTAAATTTTTTTTTATTTTGTCAGATATTGATGTTTCACTATTCCACGCCCTTCCCCTTCTTTTTTTTTCTTTTTTTTTTTTACTTTTCCCACACTTTCATCTTCATCATCATCAGCATCTTTGACATCAACTTCTTCTTCACCTTATTCATCTTCCTCTTCATCTTCTACCTATTTTTTTTTATTATTACATTCTTCATATTCATTTTATTCAACTATTATTATTCTTCCTATTCTACATATTCTTTTTATTCCACTGTTATTATTCTTCCTATTCTACTTCTTCATCATATTCTCATTTGTGACAGGCATTCCCGTAGTTGTTATCTATAAAAGTTGGAAGATTACACCTTCCGTTCTGCCAGTCACAAAAGTTACATTTGTCCGCGTTCAGTTTGGCCTGCAGCATCAGGCTTTATCCAGGGGCACCACGAGGAGGAACGGACTCACCCCCATACACTGCTTAGTCTTCTTCTGCATATAATTTAGATAATATCTTTTGCTCTGATATTAAGTCTTATGCTTAATGTTCTTCTGCTCTTTGTTCTGCAGCCTCTTGTTCTTCTGCTTCTCGGTCTTCCATGTCGTCGTCTCCAGGGTCGTCGTCTCCAGTGTCGTCATCTCCGCCGTCGTCGTCTCAGCCGTCGTCGTCTCCGCCGTCGTCGTCTCCGCCGTCGTCATCGGGGTGGTCTTCCGGGTCGTCGTCGTCGTCATCGGGGTGGTCTTCCGGGTCGTCGTCATCGGGGTGGTCTTCCGGGTCGTCGACTTTAGGGTCTTAAACTTGGAAATGTAGCAGAAGGTACAAGAAGGCTGAGAAAATGCCAAGAACCAGCTGATGGAACTGGAACTCGGATGGCTACCCGAAGGTTCAAGAGCCTATGGAACTACCGAGGACCAGCTGAAGCTACTGGAACCCGGTTACTAAGCAGGAGGTACCCGTGCTAAAAAGCACTACCAAGGACCGCCTGGCGTTGGCGGAACTCGGATACCCAGAAGGAGGCACCTAAGCCAAAGGCTCTGCCCGGAACCAGCTGACGTTACTGGAACCAGGATGGGGAGCAGAAGTTACAAGAGCAAAAGACACCGGCGAGAACCAGCTGACGGTACTGGAACCCGGATGGGTAGCCGAAGGTCCAAGAGCCAATGGAACTACCGAGGACCAGCTGACGTTACTGGAACCCGGTTACTAAGCAGGAGGTACCCGTGCCTGAAAGCACTACCAAGGACCACCTGACGTTGGTGGAACTTGGATACCCAGAAGGAGGCACCTAAGCCAAAGGCTCTGCCCGGAAACAGCTGACGGTACTGGAACCAGGATGGGGAGCAGAAGGTACAAGAGCAAAAGACACTGCCGAGAACCAGCTGACGGTGCTGGAACCAGGTGGTGGACCCGAAGGCCCACAGGAGAGGAGAGAACAGCTAGGCCGCGAGGCAGCCGCAGTTACCGAACCCCAACAGTCCTACAGGGGGAGCTGGGCCTACTGGCACTACAGAACCAGCCTTGACTACCAGTTCACGCAGCCCACATAGGAAGCTCCTAAACTGGAGGCACCCTGGAGTTGGCTAACCCGACTGCAACACGACGGGGCAAACATAGGCGTCTCAGCGAGTTTGACACACCCCGGAAACAGCTGACGGTGCTGAAACCAGGTTTGGCACGAGGGAGTACCTGTGACAAAAACACTGCCGAGAACCAGCTGGCGGTGCTGGAACCCAGATGCGTTGCCCCAGTGTGCAAGAGCCAATGGCACGACCGAGGACCAGCTGACGGTGCTGGAACACGGTTACTAAGCTGTAGGTGCCCGCGCTTAAAAGCACTACCAAGGACCGCCTGACGTTGGCGGAACTCGGATACCCAGGAGGAGGCACCTAAGCCAAAGGCTCGGCCCGGAACCAGCTGACGGTGCTGGAACCAGGTGGTGGACCCCAAGGCCCACAGGAGAGGAGAGAACAGCTAGGCCGCGAGGCAGCCGCAGTTACCGAACCCCAACAGTCCTACAGGGGGAGCTGGGCCTACTGGCACTACAGAACCAGCCTTGACTACCAGTTCACGCAGCCCACATAGGAAGCTCCTAAACTGGAGGCACCCTGGAGTTGGCTAACCCGACTGCAACACGACGGGGCAAACATAGGCGTCTCAGCGAGTTTGACACACCCCGGAAACAGCTGACGGTGCTGAAACCAGGTTTGGCACGAGGGAGTACCTGTGACAAAAACACTGCCGAGAACCAGCTGGCGGTGCTGGAACCCAGATGCGTTGCCCCAGTGTGCAAGAGCCAATGGCACGACCGAGGACCAGCTGACAGTGCTGGAACACGGTTACTAAGCTGTAGGTGCCCGCGCTTAAAAGCACTACCAAGGACCGCCTGACGTTGGCGGAACTCGGATACCCAGGAGGAGGCACCTAAGCCAAAGGCTCGGCCCGGAACCAGCTGACGGTGCTGGAACCAGGTGGTGGACCCCAAGGCCCACAGGAGCGGAGAAAACAGCTAGGCCGCGAGGCAGCCGCAGTTACCGAACCCCAACAGTCCTACAGGGGGAGCTGGGCCTACTGGCACTACAGAACCAGCCTTGACTACCAGTTCACGCAGCCCACATAGGAAGCTCCTAAACTGGAGGCACCCTGGAGTTGGCTAACCCGACTGCAACACGACGGGGCAAACATAGGCGTCTCAGCGAGTTTGACACACCCCGGAAACAGCTGACGGTGCTGAAACCAGGTTTGGCACGAGGGAGTACCTGTGACAAAAACACTGCCGAGAACCAGCTGGCGGTGCTGGAACCCAGATGCGTTGCCCCAGTGTGCAAGAGCCAATGGCACGACCGAGGACCAGCTGGCGGTGCTGGAACCCGGTTACTAAGCTGTAGGTGCCCGCGCTTAAAAGCACTACCAAGGACCGCCTGACGTTGGCGGAACTCGGATACCCAGGAGGAGGCACCTAAGCCAAAGGCTCGGCCTGGAACCAGCTGACGGTGCTGGAACCAGGTGGTGGACCCCAAGGCCCACAGGAGAGGAGAGAACAGCTAGGCCGCGAGGCAGCCGCAGTTACCGAACCCCAACAGTCCTACAGGGGGAGCTGGGCCTACTGGCACTACAGAACCAGCCTTGACTACCAGTTCACGCAGCCCACATAGGAAGCTCCTAAACTGGAGGCACCCTGGAGTTGGCTAACCCGACCGCACCACGACGGGGCAAGCATAGGCGTCTCAGTGAGCTTGACACAACCCGGAAACAGCTGACGGTGCTGAAACCAGGCTTGGCACGAGGGAGTACCTGTGACAAGAACACTGCCGAGAACCAGCTGGCGGTGCTGGAACCCAGATGCGTTGCCCCAGTGTGCAAGAGCCAATGGCACGACCGAGGACCAGCTGGCGGTGCTGGAACCCGGTTACTAAGCTGTAGGTGCCCGCGCTTAAAAGCACTACCAAGGACCGCCTGACGTTGGCGGAACTCGGATACCCAGGAGGAGGCACCTAAGCCAAAGGCTCGGCCTGGAACCAGCTGACGGTGCTGGAACCAGGTGGTGGACTCCAAGGCCCACAGGAGAGGAGAGAACAGCTAGGCCGCGAGGCAGCCGCAGTTACCGAACCCCAACAGTCATACAGGGGGAGCTGGGCCTACTGGCACTACAGAACCAGCCTTGACTACCAGTTCACGCAGCCCACATAGGAAGCTCCTAAACTGGAGGCACCCTGGAGTTGGCTAACCCGACTGCAACACGACGGGGCAAACATAGGCGTCTCAGCGAGTTTGACACACCCCAGAAACAGCTGACGGTGCTGAAACCAGGTTTGGCACGAGGGAGTACCTGTGACAAAAACACTGCCGAGAACCAGCTGGCGGTGCTGGAACCCAGATGCGTTGCCCCAGTGTGCAAGAGCCAATGGCACGACCGAGGACCAGCTGGCGGTGCTGGAACACGGTTACTAAGCTGTAGGTGCCCGCACTTAAAAGCACTACCAAGGACCGCCTGACGTTGGCGGAACTCGGATACCCAGGAGGAGGCACCTAAGCCAAAGGCTCGGCCCGGAACCAGCTGACGGTGCTGGAACCAGGTGGTGGACCCCAAGGCCCACAGGAGAGGAGAGAACAGCTAGGCCGCGAGGCAGCCGCAGTTACCGAACCCCAACAGTCCTACAGGGGGAGCTGGGCCTACTGGCACTACAGAACCAGCCTTGACTACCAGTTCACGCAGCCCACATAGGAAGCTCCTAAACTGGAGGCACCCTGGAGTTGGCTAACCCGACCGCACCACGATGGGGCAAGCATAGGCGTCTCAGTGAGCTTGACACAACCCGGAAACAGCTGACGGTGCTGAAACCAGGCTTGGCACGAGGGAGTACCTGTGACAAGAACACTGCCGAGAACCAGCTGGCGGTGCTGGAACCTAGATGCGTTGCCCCAGTGTGCAAGAGCCAATGGCACGACCGAGAACCAGCTAGCGGTGCTGGAACCCGGTTACTAAGCTGTAGGTGCCCGCGCTTAAAAGCACTACCAAGGACCGCCTGACGTTGGCGGAACCCGGATACCCAGGAGGAGGCACCTAAGCCAAAGGCTCGGCCTGGAACCAGCTGACGGTGCTGGAACCAGGTGGTGGACCCCAAGGCCCACAGGAGAGGAGAGAACAGCTAGGCCGCGAGGCAGCCGCAGTTACCGAACCCCAACAGTCCTACAGGGGGAGCTGGGCCTACTGGCACTACAGAACCAGCCTTGACTACCAGTTCACGCAGCCCACATAGGAAGCTCCTAAACTGGAGGCACCCTGGAGTTGGCTAACCCGACCGCACCACGACGGGGCAAGCATAGGCGTCTCAGTGAGCTTGACACAACCCGGAAACAGCTGACGGTGCTGAAACCAGGCTTGGCACGAGGGAGTACCTGTGACAAGAACACTGCCGAGAACCAGCTGGCGGTGCTGGAACCCAGATGCGTTGCCTATTAAAGATTGTCTTCCTAGAGCCCCAACTAACGGTGTTGGAGCTAAGGGTAAGCAGGGGGAGCAGAGTGTAGGCCGAAGCCTGCACTGGAGGCAGCTTTGTGTCTGCGCTGCGTTTGCAGGACACTTTGCCGGCTACACAGTGGGGAAACAGCTGGCGTTGCTGAACCCCACTAACACAATGGCGTGTGTTTTTCTCTGTGCAGCTAGCACTTGCGGTCAAAAACTAGCGATGTTAGAGCCCGTGTTGAAGCAGGAGGAGGAGGAGAGGAGCAGAGTGTAGGCCGAAGCCTATTTGAACCAATTTCAAAGGAAACCTTTAACCCCCCTCAGGTGTTACAAAGTACAAGAGACACACCTTGTGCAGTATTAATGCTGCACAAGTGAAAGGTTGCTCTATTAATTTGTCTACTTGCACACGCTGAATGAAAGACGTACACAATTTAGCCCATTCTACAGTCAAACTGTAGTGGATGCGTGACTTGGCTTTTAAAGGAGACGCAGCACAGGTGTCCCAAATAACGCCTTGGTGCTTGGCGCAGCTTCCTGAGCGTTGTTATTTGCTGTACAGGAGTCTGCGCTCTTGTGTTATCCCTTGGCAATGCCCTGTTAGAGCTGCCCGTCTTATGACCTCATTTTATGTTGGCCGGTGCGGTTAACGATGGCCATAAATCCCAGACCCACAGTGCCTTTTCATAAAGTCACACTGCGGTGCTGTGATTCGTGGCCTTGAGCAGTAAATATTTTGGCCGCTCACACACGTCCTTACACCTGCTTCAGACTGGGCGGCCTCTGCTGATCCCTTCTCGCATGCCGCGGCCATGAGGCTGCACAGTCTGAAGAAGGCGGAAGGAGATGAGTTAAGACAGGTGAAGATATGCACTGCTCGTGCCCATCAATCACACCCTCGCAGTCAAAATAAGACAACGAGGAGCATTGTTTCAGGCAGGGCGGACGCACAGGCGCAACAAGCCAACCAATGATGTCAGAAGACGGGAAGCGCTACCAAGGGGGGTGCTGCGTATCATTAGAAAGGAAAGTCACACCTCAGGGACAGTGGAATGGTCTCAATGAGACACATTTTGTACGTGTTGAGTTCCACGTGGGCAAGGACAAAAAGTCAGCCACCTTGTACAAATGCAGCAGTACTGCTGTACAAGGTGGCTGTTATACATAGAAACACCTGGGGGTGGGGGGCAGGCTCCCTTCAATTTCAGTTCATGTGCCTGCGTGGCGTTTGCAGGACACGTTGCCAGCTACACAGCAGGGGAACAGCTGGCGGTGCTGAACCCCACTAACACATTGGCTGGTGTTTTTCTCTGTGCAGCTAGCATGTCCGGGCAGAAACTGGCGTTGTTTGAGCCCAGGGTCAGCAGGAGGAGGAGAGGAGCAAAGTGTAGGCCGAAGCCTGCACTGGTGGCAGCTTTTGTTCAGTTGTGCCAGCGTGGCTTGTGCTGGACACGATGCCGACTACACAGCAGGGGAACAGCTGGCGGTGCTGAACCCCACTAACACATTGGCTGGTGTTTTTCTCTGTGCAGCTAGCATGTCCGGGCAGAAACTGGCGTTGTTTGAGCCCAGGGTCAGCAGGAGGAGGAGAGGAGCAAAGTGTAGGCCGAAGCCTGCACTGGTGGCAGCTTTTGTTCTGTTGTGCCAGCGTGGCTTGTGCTGGACACGTTGCCGACTACACAGCAGGGGAACAGCTGGCGTTGCTGAACCCCACTAACACATTAACTGGTGTTTTTCTCTGTGCAGCTAGCAGTTCCGGGCAAAAACTAGCGGTGTTTGAGCCCAGGGTCAGCAGGAGGAGTAGAGGAGCAGAGTGTAGGCCGAAGCCTAGTTGAACCAATTTCAAAGGTTACCTTTAACCCCCCCCTCAGGTGTTGCAAGGTACAAGAGCCACACCTTGAACAGCATTAATGATGCACAAGTCAAAGGTTGCTCTATTTAATTTTGCTCCTTGCACACGCTGAATTAAACACGTACACTATTTAGCTCATTATACTGTCAAACAGTAGTGGAGGCGTGACTAGTCTACTAGTCTTTTTAAGGAGACGCAGCACAGGTGTACAAATTTACACCTAGGTGCTGTGCGCAGATTCCTTACTGTTGTTATTTGCAGTACAGGAAACTGCGCTCTTGTGTTATCCCTTGGCAATACCCTGTTAGTGCAGGCCGTCTCATGACCTCATTTCATGTTGGCCGCTGCGGTTAACGATGGCCATAAATCCCAGACCCACAGTGGCTTTTCCTAAAGTCACACTGCGGTGCTGGGATTCGTGGCCTTGTGCAGTAAATATGTTCGCCGCTCACACATGTCCTTACACCTGCTTCAGACTGGGCGGCCTCAGCTGATCCCTTATCGCATGCCGCGGCCATGAGGCCGCACAGTCAGAAGAAGGCGGAAGGAGGGGAGTGAAGACAGGGGAACATATGCACTGCTCGTGCCCATCAATCACACCCTCGCAGTCAAAATATATGAGACAACGGGGGGCGTTGTGTCGGGCAGGGGGGACGCACAGGCACAGCCAGCCAACCAATGATGTCAGGAGACGGGCAGCGCTAACAATGGGGGTGCTGCGTGTCATTAAAAAGGAAAGTCACACCTCAGGGACATTGTAATGGTCTGTAATGAGACACATTTTGTACTTGTTGAGTTCCACGTGTGCAAGGAGAAAAAGTCAGCCACCTTGTACAAATGCAGCAGTACTGCTGTACAAGGTGGCTGTTATACATAGAAACACCTGGGGGGGTGGGGGGCAGGCTCCCTTTAATTTCAGTTCATGTGCCTGCGTGGCGTTTGCAGGACACGTTGCCAGCTACACAGCAGGGGAACAGCTGGCGGTGCTGAACCCTACTAACACATTGGCTGGTGTTTTTCTCTGTGCAGCTAGCATGTCCGGGCAGAAACTGGCGTTGTTTGAGCCCAGGGTCAGCAGGAGGAGGAGAGGAGCAAAGTGTAGGCCGAAGCCTGCACTGGTGGCAGCTTTTGGTCAGTTGTGCCAGCGTGGCTTGTGCTGGACACGATGCCGACTACACAGCAGGGGAACAGCTGGCGGTGCTGAACCCCACTAACACATTGGCTGGTGTTTTTCTCTGTGCAGCTAGCATGTCCGGGCAGAAACTGGCGGTGTTTGAGCCCGGGGTCAGCAGGAGGAGGAGAGGAGCAGAGTGTAGGCCGAAGCCTGCACTGGTGGCAGCTTTTGGTCGGTTGTGCCAGCGTGGCTTGTGCTGGACACGATGCCAACTACACAGCAGGGGAACAGCTGGCGGTGCTGAACCCCACGAACACATTGACTGGTGTTTTTCTCTGTGCAGCTAGCAGTTCCGGGCAGAAACTAGCGGTGTTTGAGCCCAGGGTCAGCAGGAGGAGTAGAGGAGCAGAGTGTAGGCCGAAGCCTAGTTGAACCAATTTCAAAGGTTACCTTTAACCCCTCCCTCAGGTGTTGCAAGGTACAAGAGCCACACCTTGAACAGCATTAATGATGCACAAGTCAAAGGTTGCTCTATTTAATTTTGCTCCTTGCACACGCTGAATTAAACACGTACACTATTTAGCCCATTATACTGTCAAACAGTAGTGGAGGCGTGACTAGTCTACTAGTCTTTTTAAGGAGACGCAGCACAGGTGTACAAATTTACACCTAGGTGCTGTGCGCAGATTCCTTACCGTTGTAATTTGCAGTACAGGAAACTGCGCTCTTGTGTTATCCCTTGGCAATACCCTGTTAGTGCAGGCCGTCTCATGACCTCATTTCATGTTGGCCGCTGCGGTTAACGATGGCCATAAATCCCAGACCCACAGTGGCTTTTCCTAAAGTCACACTGCGGTGCTGGGATTCGTGGCCTTGTGCAGTAAATATGTTCGCCGCTCACACATGTCCTTACACCTGCTTCAGACTGGGCGGCCTCAGCTGATCCCTTATCGCATGCCGCGGCCATGAGGCCGCACAGTCAGAAGAAGGCGGAAGGAGGGGAGTGAAGACAGGGGAACATATGCACTGCTCGTGCCCATCAATCACACCCTCGCAGTCAAAATATATGAGACAACGGGGGGCGTTGTGTCGGGCAGGGGGGACGCACAGGCACAGCCAGCCAACCAATGATGTCAGGAGACGGGCAGCGCTAACAATGGGGGTGCTGCGTGTCATTAAAAAGGAAAGTCACACCTCAGGGACATTGTAATGGTCTGTAATGAGACACATTTTGTACTTGTTGAGTTCCACGTGTGCAAGGAGAAAAAGTCAGCCACCTTGTACAAATGCAGCAGTACTGCTGTACAAGGTGGCTGTTATACATAGAAACACCTGGGGGGGTGGGGGGCACGCTCCCTTCAATTTCAGTTCATGTGCCTGCGTGGCGTTTGCAGGACACGTTGCCCATGTGTTCCTGTTTCCATAATTGTTCTCTTGTGTCTACAAGACTGGGGAGTTCCACCACTCCTCTTGGGCTATCTGCACAAAAGCTGTTCTATCCTGTATGCACACATGGATTTTTCCTCTCTGAACCCTGTTCACACAGGTTATATACAGATGATCAGGTTTTTAAATACATCAGATAGGGATTGCATACATTAGTTAGGACTGCTCTGATAAGGGTATACCGTGAAGATTGGTAGAGCAGCTTAGTATACATTTTTTGCAAAAAACGTATCAACCAAATACCCTGTTTTTTACATCTTTTACTAGCACTTGCGGATTACTGCAACATTTTTTCAAACTGAGTGTTTTTGGTTTTACTATTCTCTTTGGTGTCTTCAGGTTTCTTGGTGGTGTGTGAACATGATCATACAGACTTGTTCACTGTGCAAGTAGCCCATGTGTTCCTGTTTCCTGTTTCCTGTACCTTGTACAAATGCAGCAGTACTGCTGTACAAGGTGGCTGTTATACATAGAAACACCTGGGGGGGTGGGGGGCAGGCTCCCTTCAATTTCAGTTCATGTGCCTGCGTGGCGTTTGCAGGACACGTTGCCAGCTACACAGCAGGGGAACAGCTGGCGGTGCTGAACCCCACTAACACATTGGCTGGTGTTTTTCTCTGTGCAGCTAGCATGTCCGGGCAGAAACTGGCGTTGTTTGAGCCCAGGGTCAGCAGGAGGAGGAGAGGAGCAAAGTGTAGGCCGAAGCCTGCACTGGTGGCAGCTTTTAGGTCAGTTGTGCCAGCGTGGCTTGTGCAGGACACGATGCCGACTACACAGCAGGGGAACAGCTGGCGGTGCTGAACCCCACTAACACATTGGCTGGTGTTTTTCTCGGTGCAGCTAGCATGTCCGGGCAGAAACTGGCGTTGTTTGAGCCCAGGGTCAGCAGGAGGTGGAGAGGAGCAAAGTGTAGGCCGAAGCCTGCACTGGTGGTAGCTTTTGGTCAGTTGTGCCAGCGTGGCTTGTGCTGGACACGATGCCGACTACACAGCAGGGGAACAGCTGGCGGTGCTGAACCCCACGAACACATTGACTGGTGTTTTTCTCTGTGCAGCTAGCAGTTCCGGGCAGAAACTAGCGGTGTTTGAGCCCAGGGTCAGCAGGAGGAGTAGAGGAGCAGAGTGTAGGCCGAAGCCTAGTTGAACCAATTTCAAAGGTTACCTTTAACCCCCCCCTCAGGTGTTGCAAGGTACAAGAGCCACACCTTGAACAGCATTAATGATGCACAAGTCAAAGGTTGCTCTATTTAATTTTGCTCCTTGCACACGCTGAATAAAACACGTACACTATTTAGCCCATTATACTGTCAAACAGTAGTGGAGGCGTGACTACTAGTCTTTTTAAGGAGATGCAGCACAGGTGTCAAAATTTACACCTAGCTGCTGTGCGCAGATTCCTGAGCGTTGTTATTTGCTGTACAGGAGTCTGCGCTATTGGGATCCCTTGGCCATGCGCTGTGAGCGCTTCCTGTCTTCTGACCTCATTTAATGTCGGCCGTTACGGTTAGCGATGGACATGAATCCCAGACCCACAGTGTGTTTTCAAAAAATCACACTGCGTGGCTGGGATTCGTGGCCTTGTTCAGTAAATATGTTTGACGCTCACACATGTCCTTACACCTGCTTCAGACTGGGCGGCCTCATCTGATCCCTTATCGCCTGCCGCGGCCATGAGGACACCCAGTCTGAAGAAGGCGGAAGGAGATGAGTGAACACAGGCAAACATATGCACTGCACATGCCCATCAATCACACCCTCGCTGTTCAAAAAAATAAGACATCGAGGGGCATTGTTTCGAGCAGGGCAGACGCACAGGCGCAGCCAGCTAACCAATGATGTCAAAAGACGGGCAGCGCTAACAAGGGTGGTGCTGCGTATCATTAGAAAGGAAAGTCACACCTCAGGGACAGTGGAATGGTCTCAATGAGACACATTTTGTACGTGTTGAGTTCCACGTGGGCAAGGAGAAAAAGTCAGCCACCTTGTACAAATGCAGCAGTACTGCTGTACAAGGTGGCTGTTTTACATAGAAACACCTGGGGGTGGGGGGCAGGCTCCCTTCAATTTCAGTTCATGTGCCTGCATGGCGTTTGCAGGTCACGTTGCAAGCTACACAGCAGGGGAACAGCTGGCGGTGCTGAACCCCACTGACACATTGACTGGTGTTTTTCTCTGTGCAGCTCGCATGTCCGGGCAAAAACTGGCGGTGTTAGAGCCCAGGGTCAGCAGGAGGAGGAGAGGAGCAATGTGTAGGCCGAAGCCTGCACTGGTGGCAGCTTTTGGTCAGTTGTGCCAGCGTGGCTTGTGCTGGACACGATGCCGGCTACACAGCAGGGGAACAGCTGGCGGTGCTGAACCCCACTAACACATTGGCTGGTGTTTTTCTCTGTGCAGCTAGCACTTCCGGGCAGAAACTGGCGGTGTTTGAGCCCAGGGTCAGCAGGAGGAGGAGAGGAGCAGAGTGTAGGCCGAAGCCTGCACTGGTGGCAGCTTTTGGTCAGTTGTGCCAGCGTGGCTTGTGCTGGACACGATGCCGACTACACAGCAGGGGAACAGCTGGCGGTGCTGAACCTCACTAACACATTGACTGGTGTTTTTCTCTGTGCAGCTAGCAGTTCCGGGCAAAAACTAGCGGTGTTTGAGCCCAGGGTCAGCAGGAGAGGAGCAGAGTGTAGGCCGAAGCCTAGTTGAACCAATTTCAAAGGTTACCTTTAACCCCCCTCAGGTGTTGCAAGGTACAAGAGCCACACCTTGTGCAGCATTAATGCTGCACAAGTAAAAGGTTGCTCTATTTGTTTTGCTCCTTGCACACGCTGACTAAAACACGTACACTATTTAGCCCATTATACTGTCAAACAGTTGTGGAGGCGTGACTTGTCTTTTTAAGGAGACGCAGCACAGGTGTCAAAATTTGCACCTAGGTACTGGGCGCAGATTCCTGAGCGTTGTTATTTGCTGTACAGGAGTCTGCGCTATTGTGATCCCTTGGCCATGCGCTGTGAGCGCTTCCTGTCTTCTGACCTCATTTCATTTCGGCCGTTGCGGTTAGCGATGGACATGAATCCCAGACCCACAGTGTGTTTTCAAAAAATCACACTGCGTGGCTGGTATTCGTGGCCTTGTGCAGTAAATAGGTTTGCCGCTTACACATGTCCTTACACCTGCTCCAGACTGGGCGGCCTCAGCTGATCCCTTATCGCCTACCACGGCCAGGAGGCCGCACAGTCTGAAGAAGGCGGAAGGAGATGAGTTAAGACAGGCGAACATATGCACTGCTCGTGCCCATAAACCACACCCTCGCTGACAAAATAAATATGACAACGAGGGGCGTTGTTTCTAGCAGGGCGGATGCACAGGCGAAGCCAGCTAACCATGATGACAAAAGACGGGAAACGCTACCAAGGGGGGTGCTGCGTATCATTAGAAAGGAAAGTCACACCTCAGGGACAGTGGAATGGTCTCAATGAGACACATTTTGTACGTGTTGAGTTCCACGTGGGCAAGGAGAAAAAGTCAGCCACCTTGTACAAATGCAGCAGTACTGCTGTACTAGGTGGCTGTTATACATAGAAACACCTGGGGGGGTGGGGCCAGGTTCCCTTTAATTTCAGTTCATGTGCCTGCATGGTGTTTGCAGGTCACGTTGCCGGCTACACAGCAGGGGAACAGCTGGCGTTGCTGAACCCCACTAACACATTGGCTGGTGTTTTTCTCTGTGCAGCTAGCACTTCCGGGCAAAAACTAGCGGTGTTTGAGCCCAGGGTCAGCAGGAGGAGGAGAGGAGCAGAGTGTAGGCCGAAGCCTGCACTGGTGGCAGCTTTTGTTCTGTTGTGGCAGCGTGGCTTGTGCTGGACACGTTGCCGACTACACAGCAGGGGAACAGCTGGCGGTGCTGAACCCCACTGACACATCACCTAGTGTTTTTTCTGTGTAGACAACACTTCCAGGTGGCAACTGACAGTGTTGAAACCCAGGGAATCAAAGAGGAGCAGAGTGTAGGCCAAAGCCTGCAGTGGAGCAAGTTGAAAGGGAACCTTTAACCCCCCCCCCCCCCCCCCAGGCATTTGTTGCTGAAAGAGCCATCTTGTACAGCAGTAATACTGCACATGGAAAATGGTGGCTCCGAAAATTATGCTCCTTGCAAACGCTGAAGTACACACTCATATAATGTGTCCCCTCACACCGTCAAACCATCCCGGAAGTGGGACTTTCCTTTGTAATGTGACACAGCACAGCCGTCATTCCAACCCCCTTGGTGCCGGGCGCCACCTCCTCAACGTTGTTTGGTTCTGTCACGGAGCCCGCGCTGTAATGTTATCCCTTGGCCATGCACAGTTAGCGGTGCCCGTCTTCTGACATCATGTAGGTGTCAGGCTGGCAGTGCCTGTGCGTCCAAGCTGCCCGAGATCCAACCTTGCAGTGTCATCTAATGTAGTCCCACTGCGGGCCAGGGATCCATGGGCATGCGCAGTGCATATCATCGCCTCTCACTCACCTCCTTCCTGCTTCTTCAGACTGTGAGGCGTCACGGCCGTGGCATGCTATTAGGGATCAGCTGACGCCGCCTAGTCTGAAGAAGCGTGAAGAAGGGGAGTGAGAGGCTAGTATATGCACTGCGCATGGCCATGGATACCAGGCCCACTGTGGGATCACATTAGACGACACTGCGAGGTGTGATTTCGGGCAGCGTGGACGCACAGGCGCAGCCAGGACGACAACAAATGATGTCAGAGGACGGGCAGCGCAAACTGTGCATGGCCAAGGGATAACATAACAGCGCAGGGTCCATGACGGAATCAAACAACGCTAAGGAGGCAGCGCACGGTGCCAAGGGGGTAGCAATGACGGCTGTGCTGCGTCACATTACAAAGGAAAGTCCCACCTCCGGGACGGTTGGACGGTGTGAGGGGACACATTACATGAGTGTGTAGTTCAGCGTTTGCAAGGAGCATAATTTCAAGAGCGACCTTTCCCTTGTGCAGTATTAGTGCTGCACATGGTGGCTCTTTCAGTAACAAACGCCTAGGGGGCGGGGGGGACAGGTCCCCTTACATTTTAGTTGTGCCAGCGTGGCGGTCGCATGACACGTTGCCGGATACACAGCTGGGGATCAGCTGACGTTACTGAACCCCAATAACAGAGGAGCGACTGTTGACTGTGCACACAGCACTTCCAGGCACCAACTGGCGGTGTTAGAGCCCAGGGACAGCAGGAGGAGCAGATTGGAGGTATTGCCGCACACACAGCTGGGGATCAGCTGACGTTACTGAACCCCAATAACAGAGGAGCGACTGTTGACTGTGCACACAGCACTTCCAGGCACCAACTGGCGGTGTTAGAGCCCAGGGACAGCAGGAGGAGCAGAGGAACAGAGTGTAGGCCGAAGCCTGATTGGAGCAAGTTGAAAGGGAACCTTTAACCCCCCCCCCCAAGACGTTTGTAGCTGAAAGAGCCATCTTGTGCAGCACTAAGGATGCAAAAGGAAAAGGTTGCTCTTTTAATTATGCTCCTTGCAAACACCGAAGTAAACACTAAAAATGTGTCCCTTTATACCGTTAAACCGTTCCGGAGGTGCGAATTTCCTTCGTAATGGGACACAGCACAGCTGTCATTCCTATCCCCTTGATGCCGTGCGCTGCCTCCTCAGCGTTGTTTTAAGATGTCACGGAGCCTGCGCTGTTCTGTTAGCCCTTGGCCATGCCCAATTAGCGCTGCTTGTCTTCTGACATAATTTGGTGTCAGGCTGTCAGTGCCTGTGCGTCCACGCTGCTCCAGATCCCACCTCGCAGTCTCGTCTAACGTAATCCCACTGCGGGCCTTGGAAACATGGGCATGCACAGTGCATAACCTCGACTCTCACTCCCCTCCTTCCCTCTTCTTCAGACTGTGCGGTGTCACGGCCGTGGCATGCTAGGGATCAGCTGATGGCGCACAGTCTAAAGAAGGCGGAGGGAAATGAGCGAGAGCCCGAGGGGAAGATATGCACTGCGCATGCCCATGGATCCCAGACCCGCAGTGTGACTCAATCAGAAGACACTGCGAGGCGGGATCTCGGGCAGCGCGGCCGCACAGGCGCAGCCAGCCTGACACCAAATTATGTCAGAAGACAGGCAGCGCAAATAGGGCATGCCAAAGGGATAACAGAACAGCGCAGGCTCCGTGACAGCTTAAAACAACGCTGAGGAGGCAGCACATGGCACCAAGGGGGTAGGAATGACGGCTGTGCTGCGTCACATTACGAAGGAAAGTCCCAGCTCCGGGACGGTATAACGGTATCAGTGAACACATTTTATAAGTGTTAAGTTCTGCGTGTGCAAAGAGCTAAAAAAAAAGAGCTACCCTTTCCTTGTGCAGCATTACTGCTGCACAAGATGGCTCTTTCAGTAACAAACGACGGGGGGGGGGGGGACAGGTTCCCTTACATTTAGGTTGTTGTGCCAGCGTGGCGGTCGCAGGACACATTGCCGGCTACACAGCTGGGGATCAGCTGACGTTACTGAAACCCAATAACACTGGGTCGTATGTTTTTACTGTGCAGCCTGCACTTCTGAGCCGCAACTGGCGGTGTTGGAGCCCAGGAATAGCAGTTCAGGTGGTAGAAAGATGAACACAGCAGGAGACCTGGATGACACCCAATTACTTAATCAGGCAGAGGAGTGGCAAATTCCTGCGAGATCCAGGCCTGGTTCATTTTCAGGAAAGTAAGCCGGTCAACGTTATCGGAGGATAGTCGCATGCGACGGTCTGTTAGTACACCACCTGCGGCACTAAAGACACGTTCCGATAAGACACTAGCCGCAGGGCAAGCCAGCACCTCCAATGCATACTGGCTTGGCTCTGGCCATGTATCCAGCTTTGAGACCCAAAACTTGAACGGGGAAGAGCCGTCTGGGAGTACAGTAAGAGGGCAAGCCATGTAGTCTGTCACCATCTGACGGAACCGTTGCCTCCTGCTGACTGGAGCCGCCGGTGATGGTGTAGACATTTGGGGCGGGCACACAAAAGTGTGCCAGAGTTGTGCCATACTGGGCTTGCCTTGGGCAGAGGCACTGCTTCTGCTCCCTCTTTGGGCAGAGCCTCCCCCACTGCCTCGACGCACTGAGCTGCTTTGTAAAGCACTAGCAGCACTCCTCTCAGTTGGACAGGAGAAGATGATGGAATTCACCAGTGTGTCGTGGTACTCCCGCAATTTACGCTCCCGGGTCAACGCAGGGATGAGGTTTTGGACGTTGTCCCGGTAGCGAGGATCGAGGAGGGTGAACACCCAATAATCAGGCATGTTGAGAATGTGGTCGATGCGGCGGTCGTTTCTCAGGCACTGCAGCATGAAATCCACCATGTGCTGCAGAGTGCCAACTGGCCCAGAAACGCTGTCCCCTGCTTGAGACATGATCTCTGCCCGCTCGTCATCACCCCACCCTCGCTGTACACCCTGACCACTGGACAATTGTGTCGCTCCCTCCTCTGGACGGAGCTCTTCCTCCTCCATTGACTCCTCCTCATCCTCCTCACAAATTGGCCCCTGCGTACCCCTTTGTGAGGAACCACGTGGCGCTGACTCTCCAGAAGCTGATGGAAAAGGTGACTCCTCATCCTCCACCTCTTCCACCACATCATCCCTTAACCCTTGCAAAGTTTGCTGAAGCAGGCAGATAAGGGGGACAGTCATGCTGACTAGTGCATCATCTGCACTTGCCATCCGCGTGGAATAATCAAAAGGACGCAAAACCTGGCAGACGTCCTTCATAGTGGCCCACTCTGTGGTTGTGAAGTCTGATCGGCGCTGACTGCGACTTCTTTGCGCCTGATGCAGCTGGTACTCCATAACTGCTTGCTGCTGCTCACACAACCGCTCCAACATATGTAACGTGGAATTCCACCGGGTAGGTAAGTCACATATGATGCGGTGTTCCGGAAGGCGGAATCGGCGCTGCAGAGCAGCAATGCGGGATCTGGCCAAGCTGGAACGCCGCAAGTGAGCACACTCTAGGCTGACCTTGTGCAGCAGGGCATCAAGATCCGGATAGTCCCTCAGAAAACTCTGCACAACCAAATTGAGCACATGTGCCAGACATGGGATGTGAGTGAGGTTGCCAAGGGCCAAAGCTGCCACCAGATTTCGGCCGTTGTCACACACTACCATGCCTGGCTGGAGATTCGCTGGCAGTAACCACACATCGCTCTCCTGCTTGATGGCATTCCAGAGCTCCTGCGCTGTGTGGCTTCGATGCCCCAATGAAACTAGTTTCAAGACGGCCTGCTGACGTTTGGCCATGGCTGTGCTCATGTCGGTCATAGGTAAACGTTCACGGGTCCATGTGGAGGTGGACTGTGACGGATCCTGCAGAGAGGAATCAGAGGAACTGGTGTAAGAGGAGGAGTCGATGCGTACAGACTGGATTCCTGCAATCCTTGGAGTGGGCAGGACACGTCCTGCGCCACTCGCACGATCTGTACCTGGCTCAACAACATTAACCCAATGGGCAGTGAGGGAAACATATCGCCCCTGTCCATGCTGACTGGTCCACGCATCGGTGGTGAGGTGGACCTTGCTACTGACGGCGTTCAGTAGCGCATGTTTTATGTTTGCCTCAACATGCCTGTGCAAGGCAGGGACAGCCTGCCTGCTGAAGTAAAAGCGGCTGGGCACCTTGTACTGTGGGACTGCCAATGCCATCAAGTCACGGAAGCTGTCAGTCTCCACCAGCCTGAACGAGAGCATTTCCAGGGACAACAGTTTGGCAATGCCTGCATTCAGAGCCTGTGCTCGGGGGTGGTTGGCCGAGGATGCCCGCCTTTTCTCCCATGCCTGGACTACCGATGGCTGTAGAGTAGACTGGGAGTGTGAGGATGACTGGGAAGGTGGTGCTGTGGGTGGAATTACACTAGGTCTCTGGACAACAGTGGAGGAAGAGGCAACACGAGATGAAGAGGTGGTAGCTGCCGCTGTTGGTTGGCCTACGTCTTCACTGTGTTTCTGTAACGCCACCGCGTGCCTGTTCCGCACATGTTTCCACATATTTGTGGTATTGAGGTTGCTGACACTTTTACCTCTTTTTACTTTCTGATGACACAGCTTGCATTTGACAAAACAAATGTCATCTGCAACTGTGTCAAAAAAGGACCAGGCACTGCAAGTCTTGGGAGCGCCCTTTTTGGCTTTGGAAAGAGACAGGCTCCTAACGGGTGCCAAAGTGGAGGCTACAGGCTCCGCAGTCTTCCCCCTCCCTCTCCCTCTTTGGCCCGTAAGGGGAAGCTCTTCCTCAGAGCTGCTCCCACCACCTTCCTGTTCCTCACGCCACGATGGGTCAAGGACCTCATCATCTCCACTACCCTCTGCCACCAACTGCTCCTCCTGGGTAGTCTCGGCAGCACAGTACGCATCAGAAAGCGGCACCTGAGTTTCATCATCAGATGCGTACTGCGCTGTGGTCACCGGAGGCACTGGCCCACCTGCCTCTTCAGAGTCAGAGAGATAAAGCTTTTGGGCATCACTGCACACTGCCTCTTCTTCCATTTCTCCAATGCTGCTTGGCTGGCCCCCTGTTTCCAAGCCAAGAGATTCAGAGAACAGAAGTAGAGACGGCTCCTGTCCTGGGCTCTCTGACTGCCTGGCCAATTTGGCAGGTGGTGAAGAGACAGATGGCTGCTCTCCAGTGCTCTGTGCCTGAGAGGATGTGGCACTAACTGAAGTCGATGCCGAGGCGTTAGCTGCCATCCACCCGACAACGGCTTCAATTTGGTCTTCACGTAGCAGCGGTGCACGGCGCTTTCCGACAAAGCTGCGCATGAAGGACTGTTCCCTGCTGAAACTGAGTGACGACGAGTCACCGGCGCCCGCAGCAGGCACAGAATCACCACGTCCTCTCCCTGCTCCTCTCCCTGCTCCGCGCCCACGCCCACGTGCCTTACTCCCTGCCCTCTTCATCTTGGTTGACAGATAAAGATAAGCAGAAAAGTACTAAGGCCTTAGTGTGCTTATTCCTGAAATGCTCCTCCTAACAGGTGTAAGAAACACTAATGTTGTAAATTGTGGACTAAACTTTATTATTTTTCAAATGTGGCCTACACAAGTGTTAAGTTGTGTTTGGTGAACTTAACTTTTTTTTTGGTGCAGATCGGGCTACAGAGCTAGTTTAAATCACACGGAGACCGTGTAGACAGCCGTAAACGGCGCTGCAAGGCCAAAAAACCCTCCTCTCGGTTATCCTATATAGTGTTTTTCCACTATTTAGCTGGATACGAGTGGAAAGACACTAATAGGAATTTTTTTTTTCAAATTTTAAACTGGCTGCACTATTTGAAAAAAAGGAAATTGTTTTTCAAGGTATGAGGCAGTAACGCACCCTGAGCTGAATCCAACCGGCTATGGCTGCACACAGACTACAGGGCGAGCTGCGCTCACACAGAGACCGTGCAGACAGCCGTAAACGGCGCTGCAAGGCCAACAAACCCTCCTCTAGGTTATCCTATATAGTGTTTTTCCACTATTTAGCTGGATACGAGTGGAAAGACACTAATAGGAATTTTTTTTTTCAAATTTTAAACTGGCTGCACTATTTGAAAAAAAGGAAATTGTTTTTCAAGGTATGAGGCAGTAACGCACCCTGAGCTGAATCCAACCGGCTATGGCTGCACACAGACTACAGGGCGAGCTGCGCTCACACAGAGACCGTGCAGACAGCCGTAAACGGCGCTGCAAGGCCAAAAAACCCTCCTCTAGGTTATCCTATATAGTGTTTTTCCACTATTTAGCTGGATACGAGTGGAAAGACACTAATAGGAATTTTTGTTTTTCAAATTTTAAACAGGCTGCACTATTTGAAAAAAAGTAAAATTTTTCTCTAGTTATGAGCCAGTAACGAACCCTGAGCTGAATCCAACCTGCTATGGCTGCACACAGACTACAGGGCGAGCTGGGCTCACACGGAGACCGTGCAGACAGCCGTAAACGGCGCTGCAAGGCCAAAAAACCCTCCTCTAGGTTATCCTATATAGTGTTTTTCCGCTATTTAGCTGGATACGAGTGGAAAGACACTAATAGGAATTTTTTTTTTTTCAAATTTTAAACAGGCTGCACTATTTGAAAAAAAGTAAAATTTTTCTCAAGGTATGAGCCAGTAACGAACCCTGAGCTGAATCCAACCGGCTATGGCTGCACACAGACTACAGGGCGAGCTGGGCTCACACGGAGACCGTGCAGACAGCCGTAAACGGCGCTGCAAGGCCCAAAAACCCCCCTCTAGGTTATCCTATGTAGTGTTTTTCCACAATAGAGCTGGAGACTGGTGGAAAAACACTAATAGGAAATTTGAGAAAAAATGTGCAGCAGGCTGCACTAAGAGCAAAAAAGGACAACTGTGTGAGGCAGTGTGAACCCCCCCTGAGCTGAATACAACCGGGTATATGGCTGCACACAGACTACAGAGTGAGCTGCACACACACACACACAGAGACCTTGCAGAACGCTGTTAAAACAGCGCTGCAAGGCAAGAGCAAGGTGAACAGTGAAGAACACACAGCGTTTTGCTAAATTAGCCTTTGGAAAGGAAAATAAAGCAATTAGCTAGCTCGACTGGCCCTCAGTTAGAACACAGCGTCCTGTCCCTAACTGAAATCACAGCAGAGTGAGCGCAAAATGGCGGCAGCGTTTTTTATAGTGCAGAGTGACATCATTTCAGCAGCCAATCCAAGCCTTGCCAGTACTTACATGCCCACCATGCTAAACAGGATGTGCCCACACTTCCAATCATTCCTCATTGGCTGCTGCGTTCAGTTTGAATTCTGGGAACTTCCGATTCCGGTATCCGATACGCGGGAAGTATCGGAATTCGGTATCGGAATTCCGATACCGCAAATATCGGCCGATACCCGATACTTGCGGTATCGGAATGCTCAACACTAGTTCTGAATGAACCCACTGCCATTCTACCTAAAGATATTTATTTTTTTATTTTTTTTGTCAAGACGTCTGGGTGTTGGTATAGTGAGTTTAGATTTTTACTCCAGCCTTTCTTGATTTTAGAAGGGCATGACATGCCTATATCTGTGTCTCCTCCTCCTTTTACTCCTCCACCTCTTTTCTTTTCGCATGACTATATGTAGTTGTCACTTTTCCATGTGTTTGTTGTGTCTTCTGAGCAGTTTGTCAGCTTTTGGACACCTTTTTAAGGTGTTTTCTATGTGTTTTCCATGTGTTTGTATGTGTTTGTGTTTGCCTGCCATTGGTTTCAATGGGGTTCGACGGTGTTCGTCGAACGTTCGACGAACATTTCGGCGAACACATCCCTGTTCGACGAACCGAACCTGAACACTAGGGAGGTGGCTCAACACTCCTGATAACTTGCACTTGGATTCTCTTCCAATAGGTCCCCAACTTGCCTGCAATGGTGTCATGGGGTTACAGCAACAGAGAGGAGCCAGAAGACCATAGCATCTGATTGCTCCTACTTCTACACTGAAAAGAAGCACTTCTCCTTATTTTTAAATTATTTTTATTTATTTTGGAAGAACATGGGTTAATTGGCAATGTTGGAGACTCTGACAGTATGAGCTCTCAGTTGAGCTCGGTTAGCCAGTGTCATCCTCTTTATAATCTGGGTCCTGATTCACACCCATGTCAGAGCTAGCTTTTGCTGCATGGCTTGGCGGAGAGGTGTTTATAGGAGAAGACGTTTTGGAGCAGTTATCTGTGACTGTTGCATGGTTTGCAAGTGTGATAATTCCCTTCCCTCCTCTTACTTTGGTTATTCCCCTGCCCTCCACTCCCCAACTCCCCGATGCATTCCTCTGTTATATGTGAGTGAATATTTGCATCCTTGGTATTTTCAGTTTACACTTGTTTTTGTTGCCTTGTTCGTAGGGTTGATGTACTGCGGTGAACAGTAGTGCCCCTTTTCCCTGGTTGGGGGAAGAGAACAGATGGAGGGCTGATTCAGGAGATAAGGCAAGGGTGGCGGCCTCGACATCTTCACCTTCAGAAGTATTTTGGGGTATTGGGCAAGCTAGGGTGCCTTTTAGTGGTAGCGACGGGCAAGAAGCCCCTGGTCCTGGGTCACCCGACTGTCATGACATATGGAGGTTTATGCCGTCTCTGTTACATTTATGGACACATTCACTCAATATGGGCTTTTCTTCTGAGAGATGTTCTTCTTACACTCACCGGACATATACTCTCTCTATGGAGAACTAAGCTCACCAACAACATTAACTCTTTCCTGAGTCTATGCTAACCTTACAGTCAGGGCCGTATCTGCCACTAGGCACTTGAGGGCACGTGCCTAGGGCAGCAGGATGCGGGGGGCGCACTTGAGCAAGGTCTTTTTTTTTTTGAGCCATGCACACAGGGTGGGAAGATGGGGAGCCAAGCCATGCATACAGGTTTGGGGAGCCATGCACACAGGGTGGGAGGATGGGGAGCCGTGCACACAGGGAGGGAGGATGGGGGAGCCATGCACACAGGATGGGAGGATGGGGGAGCCGTGCACACAGGGTGGGAGGATGGGGGAGCCGTGCACACAGGGTGGGAGGATGGGGGAGCCGTGAACCTTAGAACTGGTCCTTACCGCTATCCGTACCGAGTTCCCCTGTCACGTGGGACGGTCACCTGATCCACTCCGTCACGCAGGTCCTAGATGCGCCGCTCGCACTGACCGCACACTACGGCGCTGTCGGCCCTAGACGGTGGATCTCCGCCCCCGTTTGGACTTCGGTATTCGGAGAAGCTGCTACCGGCCGGGGCAGCTCTCCGGAACTTTGCTCGATAAACGACTTCACTTGTTTATCCAGCACTCCTGAAGATTCCGGAATAGGACGACAGGTGGCTCATCTGGATTCCTTGAGGTATCGATCTAAAGTTCATCTGGTGCACTATACCTACTACCATTAGTGGCAAACTACAGCCCTGTGTATATAGAGAGAGCACAAATAATATGTGGTTCTGTTAAATTCTTCATGACTGGACTATGTATAGTGTGGAAGGCAGCTGCATTGATATGCAATAGTCATCTATAAGGTACCTGGATGTAAATGTTATTTGTGATACTAACTACCTCTCATGTTGTTATTTATGTTAGGAGCATTAAAGGGGATGTCCCGGTTTGTAATGAGTCTGCAGTCATTCTTTGTGACTGCAAACTTCTGAATTCTCACAGTGCGCACTGCATGCTGTCAGGATTCTCTCGTGCTGGGGATTTACATTAATGCGGTCACATGCTGACTAGACATATGTGGCCTCCGTCAATGAAAATGAACTGAGCGAGGCCAGGCACGTCTAGTCGGAATGTGGTCGGAAGTATACAAATCACATACTTGTGCTGACATGACTGTCCACCAGCAAGGGAGAATCATAAAAGTGTGCAGTGCAGGCGTTGTGAGAATTCAGAAGCCTGCGATGTGAGGATTCAGCTCTGCAGGTTCCAGTAGTCGTCACATGGACACTTCACTCATATGCAATTTTCATACTCATGGTCCTGTGACAACGAGCTTCTCTTCTGCTTCTGTTTTTCACTGAACATTGAGAGCATTAGGGAGAGGAAAAAATGGGAAAAGCCAGCGCAGCCTAAGGTTAAGACGCAATACATAAAGTGCAAATGCACATATTAATTTCTAACTGTATTTTCAAAATGAGACATTTAGCAAACAATTGATCAATTCTTTGAGCCACCCCGCCTCTTCACGGCAATCTCATATTGCGGCAGTCCTACACTACGTTTTTTATATTCGCTGTGCCATAAAGGCCTCCTAAATGAACTAAAAGCAAGACCACATTAAAAGCATGCTGTACCTGGAGCATTACTGAGTCACCCCCATGGCGCCAGAGTAGGCAAGCGAGGATAAAGGTTGACCAGGTCCAGACAGACATTTCGGATCCAACCTCCACACTGCCCATCCAGTACCACAGATGAAGAGTGAGACAGTCTGAGGCACAGGTGCATAATTAAACAAAGCCTGAGGCAGGGCAGGGCTGCTATGTGTGTGTACAGCAGCCTATCAATCACTGAGACACAGAAAGAATGGCGCACATAACCAGGCACAGCGAATATAAAAAACGGATTTATGTCTTTTTATATCAACTAAGGAACTTGCCCCTCAGACTACGAGGGGTCATCACAACAGAACCAGACCCCAATCAGGGGACAATAAAACAATCCTTATCTAAGAACTGGCCCAATATTTATGGACATAACAGTTTATCACTCATGGTAATTCTGCTTTATGTCACCTGTCTTATCCATGGTTTTTCCTTTTTTTCTGTGCTATGTTGTGCATAAATATGTGATTCTTCAGAATATCTTTTAGTCTTTGCCTGATGAAGAGGCCTGTGTAGTCTCGAAAGCTTGCAATTTGTTACCATCTTTTCAGTTAGCCATTAAAAGGTATCAACCACTGAAGACTCTCAATTCTAAATATTTTTTAAGGCATTATTAGTTAAAATGAGATGAGAAAACTAAAAGACTATACAACTGTACTTTGCACATTAACGGAAATGTCTTCAGTGCTACTAATAAGCTTAGCTTATGAACAATATACAGACATTGGTACAAACAACAATTGTACATTTTCTCACCTCCTACAGTCTGGCAAGCTAACAGCACAAGGGCACAGATATGATTCAATATTCACACAATTTTGAAAGGCATGTCAATGTATTTTATTAACAACTTGGATAGATAAGTGAGATGCCTTTTCCTTTGTATATCCAAGAGAAATCCATATGGGTTGCCTATTCTGTGAGGCATATACATTAACTCCTTCAAGAGTTTTGATGTACCCATACGTCATGGTCTGGAAGGGGTTCCTGACCTTTGACGTATGGGTATGTCTTGGTGATGATGCGGGGCACAGGAGCTGTGCCCACGCGATCACCACTGGGAACTTGGCTTAAATGACAGCCAAGCCCTGCCTGCACTGCCCTAGACTGTTTAACTCTCCTAAATGCTGTTGAGAGGGGGAGGGAGCTTCCTTTCCAGCCCAATCAACACCCTCTTGACAACATACAAGGGCCATGGCTACATGAGGTTGTCATGATGACCTCCAGTTCAGCCAGCTATGGCAAGCCTTTTAGACCATGCTGAGAGCATGGTCTAAGAGGGTTCTGTCAGTGTCACACTGACAGGTATAAAGGACTGCAATACATTATACCAGTGATCAGAGCGATAAAAGTTAAAGTCCTGTCACAATATTTAACAACAAACTGTCACAATATTTAACCCTTTCAGTGAACACCATAAAAATAATCTATGCTTTTTCATAAAACTGCTGAACAAAAAGTGGAATAAAACACGATCAAAAAGACGATCTATTGGGGGTTTCATCTTAATCACGTGTTTTTGATATTTAGATGGAAACTCCGATGTAAGAGCTCAGAGTAGGGCACTGGATACATATGAACTGATCCAAAATGTTCTGAACCTCAAAATGCCACCAATAAAAGCTTCAACTCAACCCATAAAAAACAAGTCCTCACTCGGCTCCATCACCTGTTAACAGAAATATAGTAGGTGTGTCCAAGTTACTGGTTGCACAAAGGCTCTGGAAAAGCGACGAGGCTCCAACCCAAAGAAATCTAGCAAAATCTGTGCTCCTAAATCCAAATGCCCCCTGAACCCCACAATGTGCCTACATTGCAGTTATCAACCACATGTTTGACATTAATGTAGTGAGGAGAGCCCACTTATTTTTGCTCCAGAATTACAAGCTGAGCACAATGTATTAGGCACTACAATAGCAATTTTCACTCTGCAACTTCCACCGCATGTTTATTTCTGGAAAATGCCCATAGTGTAAAAATTATCATTATACTGTACCTATAGATGAAAGCTCAGAAGGGTGTAAATTCTCATAAGAGGTTACTTGCGAGGGGACGGGGTTCCACGGTTTCAGCACATCAGGGATTCTGCAAATAAAGTCCGCAAAATGTTCTAGAAAAATGGGGTCCCATGTGGGTTGTTTCTGCATTTTTGGAACCATAGCAGCTCTTCAAGGGCGACATGGCTGCAGTAGCCTATACCTGCTAAATCTATGCTCGAATAGCGCTCCTTCTATTCCGAGCCCTTCCATTTACCCCAACAGTAGTTTTCCACCACATATGGGGTATCACAGTATTCAGGAGAAGTTGCACAACAAATTGTATGATCCATTTTTCTATATTACCCTTGTAAAAATAGATAATTTGGGGCTAATCAAAATTCTTGTGGAAAAATGTTTTTTTTTTTTATTTTGACGTCTCAACTTAATAAAATTCTGTAAGGGATCTGTGCTGTTAACGTGTTCGCCATACCTCTAGACAAATTCCTTGAGGGGTGTAGTTTCCAAAATGTGGTCACCTTTGGGGAGTTTCCACTGTTTAGGCACATCAGGAGCTCTGCAAACGCGACATGATGACCATTATCTGTTCAATCCAATTTTACGCTCCAATGGTCAAATGGCGCACTTTCACTTCCGAGCCTTGCTGTGCACCCAAAGCAATATTTTTGTGAGAAAAATATGATTTTTTATTTTCATGGTTCAACTTCATAAACTTTTGCGATGCACCTGTGGGTTCAAGGTGCTCACCACAACGCTAGACAAATTCCTCAAGACAATAAAATATCATTGAAGCCAGCATATTATAAACTCAAATGATGATGAAGTAAGATGAAAATACCATAAGTAAAATATGCTAAATGGATAATAGAGGGGCCAGCTGCCAATAGGCATATACTAAAGAAAAAAGAGGAGAACAGGCAGCCATATGGTCCCATAAAAAATAACACTTTATTAGAAAACATTAAAACAACACCATACACAGAACAGGGGTACAGTAGGGGATGCAGATGCATCCAAATGGCAATGCAAAAAAGCAAACCAAAACCAGATCCAAAGACCGTGCTGCTATGTTAATATAGTGTTACACACCATCTCCCCACATGATAAGATGAACAATACATAGTCCAGCAGATATAGGGCAAGTGCCCTCATATAGGGGATACACAATAGGAGTTACGCATCTATCAGCATATCCATGGCGGATAACATACCTCCGGTAAACAGCACAGGTGCAAGGAATGGCAGGCCTGGTTTTGGATCTGGTTTTGGTCTGCTTTTTTGCATTGCCATTTGGATGCATCTGCATCCCCTACTGTACCCCTGTTCTGTGTATGGTGTTGTTTTAATGTTTTCTAATAAAGTGTTATTTTTTATGGGACCATATGGCTGCCTGTTCTCCTCTTTTTTCATTAGTAAATTCCTCAAGACGTGTAGTTTTCAAAATAGAGTCAGGTGTGGGAGTTTCCACTGTTTACGCACATATGCGTGCAGCCAATTTTGTGCACCAAAAATCAAATGGTTCTCCTTCCCTTCCTAGCCCTGCCATGTGCACAAGCAGTAGTTTTGTACCACATATGAGGTATTGGTGGACTAAGGAAAAATTGCACAACAAATGGTGTGGTCCATTTTCTCCTGTTACACTTTTGAAAATGGACAATTTGGAGCTAAAGTAACATTTTTGTGAGAAAAATATGATTTTTCTATTTTCACCGCTCAGCTTAATAAAATTCTGTGAAGCATCTGTTGGTTCAAGGTTTTCACTATATCTTTTTCACTCGGCAACATCCAGTGTTCCTTCCCTTCTGAATCTTGCCGTGTGTCTAAACAGTACTGTACAGTCTGTCCTGCCTAAGTATATTCTTCCTGTATGATTGAATATTCTTAATTCCAGGTACTCCATCTCTAATATTTATGATTACTAAGTGTTTAGCCTAATGTATTCTTACCTGGGAAATTGCTAATTATTTTTAAAATATTTATTGTTTGTCTTACATTGTTTTTACTATCAAATATTTATTGAAGTGATTAAGTGCCGATTTGAAAAAGATATATCCCAGACTCCCACATGATAGACATAATTTGTCTCTATATGGAACAGTAGTTTCCAGATACAATAGATGACTTCATATCAGCAAGACAGAGGACACAAGTCTATGCTATGATGTATTTGACTGAATGACCTTTAGTCTACGTCCTTCCATAAGCATTTCTAATAAATCATCAATATAACTTTGGCAAGTGATGCTTGATTGTCGTTTCATCACATCTTATAAGAAGACATTCAAATCATTGCTGGTCAGCAGCACGTAAATTCAAAAAAGCGGAGGGCACCGCTAAATATACAAATATTGGGGCTCACCATGGACTTGCAAAACTAGAATCTGACCAGGAAAAAGAACAAAAGATCATGTCCACACGTATGGGAGCACCACAAACAAATATAGAAAATGCAAAGTTTTTATTGATAAATATCACAAGAAATACGTACAGCAAAGACACTTCACACAGAAAACATGTCTAAAAACATTTCAAAGTGCAACAAACAGCACAAAATTACAAACAAGTCATATCCTAATATGGGGAAAATGACAAACCAGATCCCTGTCCCCTCCAAAAGTAGAAGTATACATACATATATATATATACATACATACATATATAATGACCTATAGTGTAACCATACACAATGTGATCAATATGCCAAAGAAGTAGGGCATGTTTATATATATAGTTCCCAGATGACAGCAAAAAATGCAATGTGTGCATATGCATAAACCCACTATATCACAGTACCATATAGCCCTATAAAGATGGATCAAAATAAATGCTGACAGGCAAACAAATGGTCACTGCCTAAATGGCTACAAAAAGTAAAGCCAGACAGATAAAAGAGCCACTAAATATGATAGGGTCCGTGCATATTTGAATCAAGCACATACTTACACCTAGTGGGATCCAAATGTTGATGTCGGATCAAGGCCATGTGCGCACTGATAAAGCCGCCACTGCTGCAGTGATACGCGTGGGCTCGCACCCCACATCCCTGTTTCCTTTCCTCTTTTTTATCAGTGCGCACATGATACTGTGATATTAGTGGGTTTATGCATATGCACACATTGCATTTTTTGCTGTGATCTGGGAACTATATATATAAACATGCCCTACTTCTTTGGCATATTGATCACATTGTGTATGGTTACACTATAGGTCACTGCATTATATATGTATGTATGTGTGTATATATATATATATATGTATGTATATATATGTATGTATACTTCTACTTTTGGAGGGGACAGGGATCTGGTTTGTCATTTTCCCCATATTAGGATATGACTTTTGTGTAGTTTTGTGCTGTTTGTTGCACTTTGAAATGTTTTTAGACATGTTTTCTGTGTGAAGTGTCTTTGCTGTACGTGTTTCTTGTGATATTTATCAATAAAAACTTTGCATTTTCTATATTTCTTTGTGGTGCTTTCATACGTGTGGACATGATCTTTTGTTCTTTTTCCTGGTCAGATGGTCAGCAGCACCTTCTACAAGTTTGATAACATTCATCTTAGCCCAATATTCAATATGTATTTACCAGCAGCAGCATTCCATGAGTTCCTGAAAACTTCCACAATGGCAGCTCTGGAATATTTCAAAAATAGGACTCAGCCTACAATTATGTCATGTTCACTTTGTAAAATCCCATTACCTATGTATTACTATTGAAGTTACTGAATAATTCACATTCATATTCCTATACCCTCCAGTGATCTCATGTCAGCCATATCTGCAGGATAACGGCTTCACATACCAGTTAATAAGTGTAAATAGTGAGTTACAGTCTCTTTACTTCCTTATAGAGAAGTTTTTGTGAATTTCCCAAGAAGCACTGGCAGGAGTCTGTTTTCATTACTCATTATCCCTTATAAGTTTTCCAGGAATCCAGAAAACATGTAGTAAACAGTGAATATTTCCAAAATAAAAGGGAATTGATCTAACTTCACTTTGCTTTAGAAATATACCAACACTGCAGCGTGCATTTGTATGAAAATTAAGTATGTTGCTTATTTTTTCTTTATACTTCTTTTAGATAGAATTTCTGCGCTATTGAGGACTTGAGTCCTTTTGTCTTGCATTCATATGCGCGTGACATGACAAACCTTCCTTCAAAAACCCATATGCAAATTGCCTCTTCTGAGAAAAAGAGGACTTAGACTCTACAGCACCACCTGTTGGAAGTAGCGATCCTACAAGTCACAATCATACACTGTTGAATATGCCATGTTAAGGAATTGATGGCAACTTAATGTTTCTTAGAAAATAGAGGTTCTCAATACCATGCCCTACAGCAGCTTTAGGTTTTCCAATCATTAGCTTAGAGGCACCATAATAGGAAGGTTTTGTGCTCCTATATATGAAAATCTGATTCAGAGCTGATGGGAGGGGGCTGCAGCGCTTAAAAGGACACCTGAAACAAATGTTATTGAGCAAGTGATGTGGCTCAGTTGAGTTATGGATGTGGATATTTTCTGAAAATTGGAATTTGAGAAGTTCATTAAGGGCCTTAATACAAAACTTGTTGGCACTGTGTTTTAGATATGAAGTTAACAGTAACAACTTCAAATCGCACCTCACCACCTGTGCGCTCGACCCCATCCCACCTCCTCCCCAACCTCACCACTACACTTATCCCATCCCTAACCCACCTCTTCAACCTATCACTAACTTCTGGGACCTTCCCTTCTGCTTTCAAACATGCCACAATCACGCCTATCCTTAAAAAGCCAACCCTCCATCCAACTACTATATCCAGCTATCGCCCAATATTGCTGCTCCCATTCGCTTCCAAACTCCTGGAGCAGCACGTCCATGCTGAACTTTCCTCCCACCTCTCATCTAACTTGCTCTTTGACAATCTACAATCTGGTTTCCACCCCCATCACTCAACTGAGACAGCCCTGACCAAAATCACTAATGACCTACTTACCGCCAAAGCTAATGGACAATACTCTGTACTCCTCCTTCTAGACCTGTCCTCTGCTTTCGACACAGTTGACCACTGCCTGCTACTACAGATCCTCTCCTCCTTTTGCATCAAAGACCTTGCCCTATCCTGGATCTCCTCGTACCTTTCCAACCTCACATTCAGCATCTCCTACTTCCACACTACCTCCTCATTCCACCCTCTCTCTGTTGGAGTCCCCCAAGGCTCTGTTCTAGGACCCCTACTCTTCTCAATCTATGCATTTGGCTTGGGACAACTCATAAAGTCCCATGGATTCCAGTACCACCTCTATGCTGATGACACTCAGATCTACCTCTCTGGCCCAGACGTCACCACTCTGCTGTCCAGAATACCAGAGTGCCTATCAGCCATATCTTCCTTCTTATCCTTTCGCTTCCTCAAACTCAATGTGGACAAATCTGAACTCATCATCTTTTTTCCATCTCATAGATCTTCCTCACCTGACCTATCTATCGCAATCAATGACATCATGCTTTCCTATCGAAAGTCAGCTGCCTTGGAGTAACCTTCGACTCTGCCCTGTCCTTCAAACCGCACATCAAAGCTCTTTCCACCTCCTGTCGCCTCCAGCTCAAAAATATCTCCAGAATCCGTCCTTTCCTCAACCGTCATTGTACTAAAACGCTTGTGCATGCCCTCATCATCTCCCGCCTTGACTACTGCAACATCCTTTTCTGTGGCCTCCCTGCTAACACCCTTGCACCTCTCCAGTCCATCCTACCTCTGCTCGACTAATTCATCTCTCTCCTTGCTACTCCTCCGCTTCCCCCCACTGCAAATCTCTTCACTGGCTCCCATTCCCTCAGCGTATCCAGTTCAAATTACTAATACTGACCTACAAAGCCATCCATAACTTGTTTCCTCCATATATCTCTGAACTAATCTCCCGATATCTTTCCTTACGTAATCTCCGGTCCTCCCAAGACCTCCTTCTCTCCTCCACACTTATTCGCTCCTCATCCAATCCCCTCCAAGACTTCCCCCGAATATCCCCCATCCTCTGGAATTCTCTGCCCCAACACGTCCGACTATCAACCACATTGGGATCATTCAGACGGAACCTGAAAACCCATCTCTTCAGGAAAGCCTGCAGCCTGCACTGACCCCGCTGCCTCCTCATCACTACCGAAGCTACTGCCTCACCAAAACTGGAACTCCTGCAACCCTCAACCTACTGTCTCCTTCCCCATAATCCTGTAGAATGTAAGCCCGCAAGGGCAGGGTCCTCGCCCCTCTGTATCAGTCTGTCATTGTTAGTTAGTTTACTGTAAGTGATATCTGTAACTTGTATGTAACCCATTCTCATGTATAGCACCATGGAATCAATGGTGCTATATAAATAAATAATAATAATAATAACAAGCTTCCAATTTTGGATGTTCAGACCACAAAAATACCTACAAAGAATTTAGAGACCTAAATATAAAGGAAGCTCACAGACACAAACTGTCTGCTCAGGTAAGATAGGAGTCATTCCACCCCCTTAAAAAGAGGCCCACCAAAGACCTGTAGCTCATAGAGTCAAAAGAAAGTGCTCAAATAGAAAATTTTGTGAAACAACTAAATGATCTACAACAAAGTTTTCTGGACTTGGGCTATAGTAAAGGAATCGTGAAGTAGGCCTTCAATAAGGCATGTATAAGAAACAGAACTACCCTACTGACCCTGATTCCAGAAGCTCAAGAGGAGAAAATAACGTTCAGATTGATCACAACATTTGACAAGGGGGGCAATGAGGCTTGTGAGACAGCACAAAAATATTATTGAGACATTCTATTTATGGATGATAATATGAAGGAGAATTTTGACACTCACTCTCACATAACATACATGGCAGGGCAGTAAGACAATGTTTTATAATGAATTTGAATATGCAAAACTTAATATATTCACACACAATGGCTAATTAAATAGTACAGTTTATTGAAATTATAAAAATATATGCAAGAGAATGGTAACACATACAAGGTAGCAAAATATATTAACAACTAACCAGACAATATATGAATTACATGTATAATAGTAATAAACATGTGGCAGACTCAGTCTCCATATCTGGGGGAGCCCTTATCCTAACAAGGGGTCCAGATGGATGAGAGAAACCTTTCCATCCTGTAGTTTCATGTGGACTCAACTGTTCTTTGTCTAAATATAACTTTTCTACCAGTGATGAGCGAATATACTCATTACTCGAGATTTCTCGAGCACGCTCGGGTGTCCTCCGAGTACTTTTTAGTGCTTGGAAATTTTTTGTTTTTATTGCCGCAGCTGAATGGTTTACATCTGTTAGCCAGCATAAGTACATGTGGGGGTTGTCTGGTTGCTAGGAAATCCCCACATTTACTCATGCTGGCTAACAGATGTAAACCATTCAGCTTCGGCAATAAAAACTAAATCTCCGAGCACTAAAAAATACTCAGAGGACACCCAAGCGTGCTCGGGAAATCTCGAGTAATGAGTATATTCGCTCATCACTATTTTCTACCCTTGAAGTATGATGCTATCCCCATGTGTTGCTACAGACTCTGTCCAAACAGTGGACTGGTTTGATGAGTTAGAGAAGACCCTTGCTTTAGAAGCACCTACAGTATGTACCTTACTCTCTCTGGCAACTCGCTTCTGTAACTCAGAATGTTGAATTGGAAGAATCAAACCAACCGTATTGTTAAAAAAAACTTTTTCCAAAATATTCTATCCCTGGTTTTACCACTTCGATTAATTGTTACTAAGATACAGTATAAGCAAGTTCACAGCTGTTATATGCAGGGACACACCTTGGTTTGCAAAGAATTTCAGTATAAAACATTCTATCCCTGGGTTCACCAATTCACTTCTCTTCACCAATACTCAACAGGATACCTAAAATACCTCCTCCAGATCTTAAAGGAGCCCCTCCCTGCCCTGAGAACCAGATGAACAAGAGACAACTTTCTATCTTGCAGATCCATTTGGACTCAACTGTCCTTTATATAAGGCCTCTTTCAGAGGTCTGTTTTTCATATTCTTGTACTTTCTGTATTCTTTACGGATAGAATATTTACACTTTATAATCCATAGCATTGTTCACATGTCCTTTCTTTGAGAACTATGTTTGCACAAAACAAAATAGAGACATGTCCATTTTTGATCTGAGTCACGGAAGAAACTCACCAATAAAAGTTTATGGGTCCATGACAACAATGTAAAGCACAAGGTTGCCATTTTTCAGTTTCATCCATGTGTTATCTGTTTATTCTGTCTGGATGCTAAGCTATAACTGGGAAATTACTATTTAGTCCTAGTTTTCCAGTTCCAGTTTTGTCTGTTTTTTTTGTTTTGATGTGAGCAAAGTTTGTTGTGTCAGCATTCATCATGCCAAGACTAGATATGGACTGCTTAATTGTTCTTGTGTATGATAGGCCTAAATTATGGGTCAACTGACATGAGGGTTATCACGATTATGCACTGATTGAACTCTCATGAATGATCATTGCGTGTCAGCTTTTTAAGGAGGGCTGAAAATAATGGTTCCTCTAAGTGCAAAGCAGATGGGATGGCATGCCATTGCAGAATGCTACGTTAGCCATGCCCATTGTATTTTGAATAAATCACCAGAGTGTAACAAGCAAAGCACCCCTACGTCATCACACCTCCCCCTCCATGCTTCACAGTGGGCACCACAAACGTAGAAACCATCTGCTTAACTTCTCTGTGTCTCACAAAGACATGTCGGTTGGCATAAAAAAAATCTCATATTTTGACCACGGCAAAAATTTCTACTGATCTTGGTCCAAACAAGTCTCTTTTTCCTGTTTGTGGTCCTCAAAATTGTCACATTTTTGCAGCATTTTTTCCATAAAGGCCTCCTTCTCACAGTTTACTTTGGACTGTTGACATTGAGATGTGTTTGCTACTGTGCATCTTTTATGAGGCTTATTATATGAGGTGCTGTCAGTTTGCAGTTTCAGAGCCTGATAACTCTAAAGAATTTATCTGATGCAGCAGAGGTCATTCTTGGTCTTCCTTCTCTGGGATGGTCCTTATGAGACCCAGTGTTATGATAGCTCATCATGTCCTCATCATCACCTCCATCATTGCCATTTCCTCCACCTCCATCATTGCTATCTTCCCCACCACCCCCATCATTGCCCATTCCACCACCTCCATCATTGCCTCCCACCACCATCATAGTCCACAAAAACCATCATTGCCTTCTCCCTCACCACCCCTATCATTGCCATTTCCACCACCTCCATCATTGCTATCTTCTCCACCAGCCCCATCATTGAGCAATCTACCACCTCCATCATTGCCTCCCCACCACCACCACCATCATTGTCCTTTCTGCAAAAACCATCAACCTTCTCCCCACCACCCCATTATTGCCTTCTCCCCTCCACCCCATCATTGCCATTTTCACCAACTCTATCATTGCTTTCTCCCCCACCACTCCTATCATTGCCTTCTCCACCTCCTCCATCATTGCCTTTTCCCCTACCACCCTCCATCATTTCCCATTCCAATACCTCCATCATTGCCTCCCCACCACCACCACCACCATCATTGTCCTTTCCACCACAACCATCATTGCCTTCTCCCCACCACTCCATTATTGCCCATTCCACCACCTCCATAATTGCCTCCTCACCCACCACCCCATCATTCTTTCCACAACCAACATTGCATTCTCTCCTACCACCTCATCACTGCTCTCTCCATCACCCACATCATTGCCCTCTCCAACACACACACACAGCACTGCACCACTCATACACACACAGCACCTCACCACATGCACACAGACGCACGCAGACAGACAGACACACAGTACCACTCACCTCTCCACATGTTCCCCGCAGCACATCCCAGCAGCACCTTTGTCGCCTGCAGCTATCTCTCTGAAACAGCCGAACGCTGAATGATGATGTCATCCAGCTGTGCTTGGCATATAGGGTATTTGTGGCACCCCAGGAGTCCGGTTGCCACAGTGACATTGCCTTCCTCAGAGGGTGTGATGTCATGCCTGGAAGCAAGAAGGGATTCCCTTAGCAGGTACACTGGCATACAACACCTTTCCTGACTTCAGACCAGAAGGGGAGCTCTAAACCTGGTTTCAGGGTAGCTTCCCTATAAGTTCTGGCCTAGAGGCGGGGTTAGGGAGTGCAGTGTGAGACAGTGAGGGGAGAGTAAATATGTGAGGAGAGCCTGAGAGTGGAGCTGCGACTGAGCTCACCCCAGGATTGAGCGCAACAGAGCGGACACCGGAGTCCGTGGTAGTATGTGAATTGCATGCCCCGCAGCCAAATCCAGAGGACAGGAGATTGCAGGTCACCTGGCCACAACTGACATCCTAAGGCACAGCCGTATATCAGAGCCCGGAGTCCCCATGAGGGAGTGACACTAGGGAAAGGCTGCACGGTGGTGAAGTGGTTAGCACTGCAGCCTTGCAGCACTGGGGTCCTGGGTTCTAATCCCACCCAGGACAACATCTGCAAAGAGTTTGTATGTTCTCTCCGTGTTTGCATGGGTTTCCTCAGGGCACTCCGGTTTCCTCCCACATTCCAAAGACATACTGATAGGGATTCTAGATTGTGAGCCCCATTGGGGACAGTGATGATAATGTGTGCAAAACTGAAAAGCGCTGCGGAATATGTTAGCGCTATATAAAAATAAAAAGATTAAAAAGAAAAGAAAGAAAGGCCAAAGCGGCCTGCCCTGCAGGTAGCATTTCACTAAGTGGACAGATTGAGAGAGGGACTTGAGGAGAACTACAAGCATCAGGAACCCAGAGAGCAGCGCAGTAGGGTGGCTTCCAACCTCTGAATTGCTTCCAGGCTGCCCTGATCTCATATGCCACCTGTTACCTGTGCTGCGGACTGCACCTACAATTAAAGGTAAAGAAACTACAGTCCCTGTGTCCTCCAATTATTCTTGTGCCCCAACGTCCACAACCCCTCATTGACTGTTCTGGGAGCCCTGGGGATTCAAACCATCTCAGCTGCAACACCGCCAGCTTCAGCAGTCCCATTAAGCAGCATCGACCATCTCTAGCCAAACACCACAGGTGACATCACAAACAATCCCCTACAAACATTTCCCTCATCCCTTTTATTGCACATCCAGGGCCATGGACCAGGACACTGACATCACGAACAGGATAGACTGACCCAGCAAACTGGGTCCTGTGCATCATAAACTGTATTGAACTGTTTGATCGCTGACATTGTAGCGCCACACATTAAAAGAGGAGCAGAGGAGGTGTGTCTTGGTGGGCGGAGCAAGAGAAAGAGCGCGAAGAGGAGCTGCGCTCTGTGATCTGCCATCAGCAGCCAAAAAAGCAGGAGGCCCGAACTTGAAAACTGGAAGGAGCACCATCCAGACAGCAGGTGGAGCAGCCGCTGACTTCAATAATGAAACCCAGGGCCTGGCTGAGGTTAACTAGTGGGGGAGGAGAATATGTCCAATCCGTGTGGAGATTCTGCGGTGGCCGCAGCCATGATGCAGCCAGATCCAGCGCCAGCCGCAGCCACAGCTTCCAATATGACCGTTATCAATGCCGTATATACCCTTAGCAGCCTGGTTACCGCAGTACTCTGGGGAGTCACACACCCTGAGCGATTTTAAGGAGAGATTCTGAAGTTTGTTTGAAGTGTACCCCTGTCCGAGAATCAAAAGGTCAGCATCCTCATTGGCCAGTTAACTGTTGCAGCTCAGTGGGAAGTAAAGTCTTGGCTGGACACGGATAAAAGAACTGTTAAAAAATCTTAGCCAGGCTGAAGGACACCTTTGACACCCGTACTGCAGCAGAGATAAAAATGAGATTCTTTGGGTGTAAACAAAGGGTGCAGGACAGTATACGGGACTCTGCCCTTAATCTCCATTAGGGTCATATCGCAAGATTCTACAATTTAAACGAGAAACACCTGGGGCAGAGGGCCAACCCCCAGGAGTAAGACATCCAGGCCCCCACAGTTGGCAAGACAAGTACGTGGGAGGACGGCCGGTCCTGCCCGTCGTGATTGATGGCATCCCGATGAACGCTTTACTGGACACCGGCTCTTAGGTGATGACTATGCAATATATTCTTTACAAACGGTACTGGGCTGACTCTGATATAACCCGCGGCCCAGATATTGATTTGACAATAGTCGCCAGCAATGGTAAGCCTTTGCTGAAAGTGGAGTATAAGAAGGTGATCATTAAGATTGGCCGAGTAGAATTGCAGTCACAAGGTTTGATTATAGTTGATATTGACTAATGAGAATGCCATCCTATGATCACTTTAGGCACCAATGTAATAGAACATTGTCTTGCAGAAATTATGTTTTGTTGCAACAGGTAGCCGAGACCGCCAGTTGCAGTCAGCAACGCGTCCTGCAAAAGGAGATCAAAGCATTGATGCAGAGACAACAGGAAGAGATGCCTGGTGGAGAAGTCGGCAGTGTCAGAGTGAGTGATCCGTTCCCCATTGCAGTACCCCCAAGGAGTGAAATGTTAAATTGGTGTCGGGCAGCCATGGGCCTCAGGGGTCAAGATTACCAAGCTCTGGTAGAACCAGTGTACTCTGATAGTAGGCCTGCTGTACTGACAACCAGGGGGGTAGTTAATGTCCACAAGGGGAGAGTACCGATACACATCCTGAATTGTGGGGAAAAAGAGGTCCATTTACCCTGGTATGCCGCCCTTGCTAAGCTGTTCACTGTAAGTAACAATGCAATAGAGACAGCAGAACCCTTGCTACTGTCCAACCAGGTGGAGAACAATGGTTCTGAGGGGCAGCAGGAGGATTGGTGTCAACAACTACACGAAGGCACTGACTCCACTCCTTTGCACCACAAGCATGGGGCTTACCGGGTGGCTCAAGAGTATGAGCAGCTCTTCAGCAAACATCCTCTAGACTATGGGGAGGGAAAAGGGGTCCAACACCATATCCCCACTGAAGATCATCCGCCCATTAAAGAAAGATACTGGCCTGTAACCCCAGCACACTGTCAACGTGCCAAGGATATGTTACGGGAGATGAAGGAGGCTGGGGTAATCAGAGATAGTTGCAGCCCCATGGGTAGCTCCGTAAGTCCTCGTTAAAAGGAAAGATGGTTCCATGAGACTGTGTGTTGACTACAGGCGAATTAGCAGCATTACACACAAGGACGCCTACCCGTTAACTAGAATTGAAGAATTAATAGCTGCACTGAGATCCGCTAACTATTTCTCCACCTTAGATCTCACCAGTGGGTACTGGCAGGTTCCCATGGCAGAGGCGGATAAAGAGAAGACCGCCTTCACGACACCCATGGGCTTAAGCGAGTTCAACTACATGCCATTCGGGCTTTGCAATGCATCGGTAACATTCCAAAGAATGATGGAGTGTTACCTCGGGCACAACAACTTTGAAACATAGGCATACCTCTTCAATGTAAGCCATTATACATGACTATCTGATGATGTTGCTTGAAAGAATAAAAAATATATGTATAGCTGTCATCAGGTGGGTACTTTGAGGAAGGAACCTAAAGTTTAACACATGTACTGTTTTTGTTTCACTTGTGTAATACCCCCACACAGTATACTAACCCCTTAGTAGCCCCCAATTGTTTGATGGCTTCAGCACTCTATGGAGGCCACCACACTGTACAAAGACCCCACATTATCTCCCACACTGTATGATGGACCCATCACTGTAATACAGACACTGTATGATGGCCCCCTAAACAGCCTCCATATAGTAAAATGCTCCAGATAGTCCTCAATATAGTATAATGCACTTCCCATAGGCCAACATATAGTATAATGCATTCCCCATAGGCTTTCATATAGTATAATGCACCCCATAGGCAGACTCTATACAGTATAATGCATTCCCCATATGCCTATATATAGTATAAAGCACCCCCATAGGCCTCTATAGTATAATGCACTCCCCATAGGCAGACTCTATGCATTATAATGCACACCCTATAGTCCTCTATATAATATAATGCACCACCCCATAGGCAGACTCTATATCATACAATGCACGCCCCATGGGCAGACATTATAGTACAAAGCCCCTATATAAGCAGACTCTATATAGTATATATAATGCTTCACCATCCTCAGACTCTATATAGTATCATAAACTCACTATAGGCCTATATAGTATAAAGTACCTCCATAGGCATACTCTATATAGTAAAATGCGCTCCCCCTAAAAAAAAATCACCTCTCTTCCTTGCTGTCCCCCTGCTCTGAGCACCCACTCATCTCAGCCCGAGTAATGACGTCATTGCGCTCGCTGTCTGTGTCTGTCTTAGGGATATCAGATTTAGAGTGGGAATGATGGGAGAGGGAGCATGATGCTCCCTGTCTCATCAGTGCTTTCAACTTCAACTAGGCAGTGTAAGCGGTTTATACCTTGTGGGAATAAAAGGACTAGAAATAGGAAAAACCCAATGTGGCTAAACAAAGAAGTAAGACAGGCAATTAACAGTAAAAAGAAAGCATTTGCACTACTAAAGCAGGATGGCACCATTGAAGCTCTAAAAAACTATAGGGAGAAAAATACTTTATCTAAAAAACTAATTAAAGCTGCCAAAAAGGAAACAGAGAAGCACATTGCTAAGGAGAGTAAAACTAATCCCAAACTGTTCTTCAACTATATCAATAGTAAAAGAATAAAAACTGAAAATGTAGGCCCCTTAAAAAATAGTGAGGAAAGAATGGTTGTAGATGACGAGGAAAAAGCTAACATATTAAACACCTTCTTCTCCACGGTATTCACGGTGGAAAATGAAATGCTAGGTGAAATCCCAAGAAACAATGAAAACCCTATATTAAGGGTCACCAATCTAACCCAAGAAGAGGTGCGAAACCGGCTAAATAAGATTAAAATAGATAAATCTCCGGGTCCGGATGGCATACACCCACGAGTACTAAGAGAACTAAGTAATGTAATAGATAAACCATTATTTCTTATTTTTAGTGACTCTATAGCGACAGGGTCTGTTCCGCAGGACTGGCGCATAGCAAATGTGGTGCCAATATTCAAAAAGGGCTCTAAAAGTGAACCTGGAAATTATAGGCCAGTAAGTCTAACCTCTATTGTTGGTAAAATATTTGAAGGGTTTCTGAGGGATGTTATTCTGGATTATCTCAATGAGAATAACTGTTTAACTCCATATCAGCATGGGTTTATGAGAAATCGCTCCTGTCAAACCAATCTAATCAGTTTTTATGAAGAGGTAAGCTATAGACTGGACCACGGTGAGTCATTGGACGTGGTATATCTCGATTTTTCCAAAGCGTTTGATACCGTGCCGCACAAGAGGTTGGTACACAAAATGAGAATGCTTGGTCTGGGGGAAAATGTGTGTAAATGGGTTAGTAACTGGCTTAGTGATAGAAAGCAGAGGGTGGTTATAAATGGTATAGTCTCTAACTGGGTCGCTGTGACCAGTGGGGTACCGCAGGGGTCAGTATTGGGACCTGTTCTCTTCAACATATTCATTAATGATCTGGTAGAAGGTTTACACAGTAAAATATCGATATTTGCAGATGATACAAAACTATGTAAAGCAGTTAATACAAGAGAAGATAGTATTCTGCTACAGATGGATCTGGATAAGTTGGAAACTTGGGCTGAAAGGTGGCAGATGAGGTTTAACAATGATAAATGTAAGGTTATACACATGGGAAGAGGGAATCAATATCACCATTACACACTGAACGGGAAACCACTGGGTAAATCTGACAGGGAGAAGGACTTGGGGATCCTAGTTAATGATAAACTTACCTGGAGCAGCCAGTGCCAGGCAGCAGCTGCCAAGGCAAACAGGATCGTGGGGTGCATTAAAAGAGGTCTGGATACACATGATGAGAGCATTATACTGCCTCTGTACAAATCCCTAGTTAGACCGCACATGGAGTACTGTGTCCAGTTTTGGGCACCGGTGCTCAGGAAGGATATAATGGAACTAGAGAGAGTACAAAGGAGGGCAACAAAATTAATAAAGGGGATGGGAGAACTACAATACCCAGATAGATTAGCGAAATTAGGATTATTTAGTCTAGAAAAAAGACGACTGAGGGGCGATCTAATAACCATGTATAAGTATATAAGGGGACAATACAAATATCTCGCTGAGGATCTGTTTATACCAAGGAAGGTGACGGGCACAAGGGGGCATTCTTTGCGTCTGGAGGAGAGAAGGTTTTTCCACCAACATAGAAGAGGATTCTTTACTGTTAGGGCAGTGAGAATCTGGAATTGCTTGCCTGAGGAGGTGGTGATGGCGAACTCAGTCGAGGGGTTCAAGAGAGGCCTGGATGTCTTCCTGGAGCAGAACAATATTGTATCATACAATTATTAGGTTCTGTAGAAGGACGTAGATCTGGGTACTTATTATGATGGAATATAGGCTGAACTGGATGGACAAATGTCTTTTTTCGGCCTTACTAACTATGTTACTATGTTACTATGTTACTATGTAACTGTATCTGCATCCAGCCAACACAGTTGAGCTTGTGATGATGGATGGGGGGGTCTGGTGTTGGCACCGGGCACCTCCCTCTTGCTCAAAGGCCCCATAGTGGCCAGGTGGCAGTCGAGGGAGGTCAAGTCTCCCTGCTCTGTGATAGAGTGTAACTGTATGGGCACAATGCGCAAGCCCAGACAGTTAACAGTAACATATGTTGTGAATTCTGTGGCTGAATTCACTCCTGTGGTCACAAGTGGTACTGCAGCTTCTGAGCTTCCTCCCTCAGGTGTTCTGGTGAGCTCGTTAACTGCTTCATTACTTAACTCCGCCTGATGCTGCTATCCTTGCTCCTTGTCAATGTTTCAGTGTTGGATCTGAGCTTCTCCTGATCGTTCCTGTGACCTGCTGCTCTGTATAGCTAAGTGCTTTTTGCTTTTTTGTTGCTTTTTTTCTGTCCAGCTTGTCTTTTGTTTTGCTGGAAGCTCTGAGACGCAAAGGGTGTACCGCCGTGCCGTTAGTTCAGCACGGTGGGTTTTTTTTTGCCCCCTTTGCGTGGTTTTGCTTTAGGGTTTTTTGTAGACTGCAAAGTTCGCTTTACTGTCCTCGCTCTGTCCTAGAATATCGGGCCCCACTTTGCTGAATCTATTTCATCCCTACGTTTTGTCTTTTCATCTTACTCACAGTCATTATATGTGGGGGGCTGCCTTTTCCTTTGGGGAATTTCTCTGGGGCAAGTCAGGCCTATTTTTCTATCTTCAGGCTAGCTAGTTTCTTAGGCTGTGCCGAGTTGCCTAGGTAGTTGTTAGGCGCAATCCACAGCCGCTTTTAGTTGTGTTTAGGATAGGATCAGGTGTGCAGTCTACAGAGTTTCCACGTCTCAGAGCTCGTTCTTGTATTTTTGGGTATTTGTCAGATCACTGTGTGCGCTCTGATCGCTAAGCACACTGTGTTTCTGGATTGCCTTCATAACACCTGTCATTAGCAAACATAACAGTACAAGGAGCCTAACTAATGATTCTCAATAGAGGGAAAGAAAAAGTTCTGACATCATTTTTTTTTTTTCTGCTCTGTGTTCACTTTTTTTTTTCCCCTAGACATTTGGGTGATTCTGGACACAGGTGTGGACATGGATATTCAGGGTCTGTGCTCTTCAATGGATAATCTCGTTATAAATGTACAAAAAATTCAAGATACTATTGATCAGAAATCTATGTTAGAACCAAGAATTCCTATTCCTGATTTGTTTTTTGGAGATAGAACTAAGTTTCTAAGTTTCAAAAATAATTGTAAGCTATTTCTGGCCTTGAAACCTCATTCTTCTGGTAATCCTATTCAACAGGTTTTGATTATTATTTCTTTTTTGCGCGGCGACCCTCAAGACTGGGCATTTTCTCTTGCGCCAGGAGACCCTGCATTGAGTAGTGTCGATGCGTTTTTCCTGGCGCTCGGATTGCTGTACGATGAGCCTAATTCAGTGGATCAGGCTGAGAAAAATTTGCTGGCTTTGTGCCAGGGTCAGGATGATATAGAAGTATATTGTCAGAAATTTAGGAAATGGTCAGTACTCACTCAGTGGAATGAATCTGCGCTGGCAGCTTTGTTCAGAAAGGGTCTCTCTGAGGCTCTTAAGGATGTCATGGTGGGATTTCCTATGCCTGCTGGTTTGAATGAGTCTTTGTCTTTGGCCATTCAGATCGGTCGACGCTTGCGCGAGCGTAAATCTGTGCACCATTTGGCGGTACTGCCTGAGGTTAAACCTGAGCCTATGCAGTGCGATAGGACTATGACTAGAGTTGAACGGCAGGAATACAGACGTCTGAATGGTCTGTGTTTCTACTGTGGTGATTCCACTCATGCTATTTCTGATTGTCCTAAGCGCACTAAGCGGTCCGCTAGGTCTGCCGTCATTGGTACTGTACAGTCCAAATTCCTTCTGTCCATTACCTTGATATGCTCTTTGTCGTCGTTTTCTGTCATGGCGTTTGTGGATTCGGGCGCTGCCCTGAATCTGATGGATTTGGATTATGCTAAACGTTGTGGGTTTTTCTTGGAGCCTTTGCGGTGTCCTATTCCATTGAGAGGAATTGATGCTACACCTTTGGCCAAGAATAAACCTCAATACTGGGCCCAGCTGACCATGTGCATGGCTCCTGCACATCAGGAAGTTATTCGCTTTCTGGTGTTGCATAATCTGCATGATGTGGTCGTGTTGGGGTTGCCATGGCTACAAACCCATAATCCAGTATTGGATTGGAATTCCATGTCGGTATCCAGCTGGGGTTGTCAGGGGGTACATGGTGATGTTCCATTTTTGTCGATTTCGTCATCCACCCCTTCTGAGGTCCCAGAGTTCTTGTCTGACTATCAGGATGTATTTGAAGAGCCCAAGTCCGATGCTCTACCTCCGCATAGGGATTGTGATTGTGCTATCAATTTGATTCCTGGTAGTAAATTCCCTAAAGGTCGATTATTTAATTTATCCGTGCCCGAACACGCCGCTATGCGCAGTTATGTGAAGGAATCCCTGGAGAAGGGACATATTCGCCCATCGTCATCACCACTGGGAGCAGGGTTCTTCTTTATAGCCAAGAAGGATGGTTCGCTGAGACCGTGTATTGATTACCGCCTTCTTAATAAGATCACTGTTAAATTTCAGTATCCCTTGCCATTGTTATCTGACTTGTTTGCTCCGATTAAGGGGGCTAGTTGGTTCACTAAGATAGATCTTCGTGGTGCGTATAATCTGGTGAGAATCAGGCAAGGAGATGAATGGAAAACTGCATTCAATACGCCCGAGGGTCATTTTGAGTATCTAGTGATGCCGTTCGGACTTGCCAATGCTCCATCTGTGTTTCAGTCTTTTATGCATGACATCTTCCGTGAGTATCTGGATAAATTCCTGATTGTTTACTTGGATGACATTTTGATCTTCTCAGATGATTGGGAGTCTCATGTGAAGCAGGTCAGAATGGTTTTTCAGGTCCTGCGTGCTAACTCTTTGTTTGTGAAGGGATCAAAGTGTCTCTTCGGTGTGCAGAAAGTTTCATTTTTGGGGTTCATCTTTACCCCTTCTACTATCGAGATGGATCCAGTTAAGGTCCAAGCCATCCAGGATTGGATTCAGCCGACATCTCTGAAAAGTCTGCAAAAGTTCCTGGGCTTTGCTAATTTTTATCGTCGCTTCATCTGTAATTTTTCTAGCATTGCCAAACCATTGACCGATTTGACCAAGAAGGGTGCTGATTTGGTTAATTGGTCTTCTGCTGCTGTGGAAGCTTTTCAGGAGTTGAAGCGTCGTTTTTGTTCTGCCCCTGTGTTGTGTCAGCCAGATGTTTCTCTTCCGTTCCAGGTCGAGGTTGATGCTTCTGAGATTGGAGCAGGGGCGGTTTTGTCACAGAGAGGTTCTGATTGCTCAGTGATGAAACCATGTGCTTTCTTTTCCAGGAAGTTTTCGCCCGCTGAGCGTAATTATGATGTGGGCAATCGAGAGTTGCTGGCCATGAAGTGGGCATTCGAGGAGTGGCGTCATTGGCTTGAAGGAGCTAAGCATCGCGTGGTGGTATTGACTGATCATAAGAACTTGACTTATCTCGAGTCTGCCAAGCGCTTGAATCCTAGACAGGCCCGTTGGTCGTTATTTTTTGCCCGCTTCGACTTTGTGATTTCGTACCTTCCGGGCTCTAAAAATGTGAAGGCGGATGCTCTGTCTAGGAGTTTTGTGCCCGACTCTCCGGGTTTATCTGAGCCAGCGGGTATCCTCAAGGAAGGAGTCATTGTGTCTGCCATCTCCCCTGATTTGCGGCGGGTGCTGCAAAAATTTCAGGCGAATAAACCTGATCGTTGTCCAGCAGAGAAACTGTTCGTCCCTGATAGGTGGACTAATAAACTTATCTCTGAACTTCATTGTTCGGTGTTGGCTGGTCATCCTGGAATCTTTGGTACCAGAGAGTTAGTGGCTAGATCCTTCTGGTGGCCATCTCTGTCACGGGATGTACGTACTTTTGTGCAGTCCTGTGGGATTTGTGCTAGGGCTAAGCCCTGCTGTTCTCGTGCCAGTGGGTTGCTTTTGCCCTTGCCGGTCCCAAAGAGGCCTTGGACACATATTTCGATGGATTTCATTTCTGACCTTCCCGTTTCTCAAAAGATGTCAGTCATTTGGGTGGTCTGTGATCGCTTTTCTAAAATGGTCCATCTGGTGCCCTTGGCTAAATTGCCTTCCTCCTCTGATTTGGTACCTTTGTTCTTTCAGCATGTGGTTCGGTTGCATGGCATTCCTGAGAATATTGTTTCTGACAGAGGTTCCCAGTTTGTTTCAAGGTTTTGGCGAGCCTTTTGTGGTAGGATGGGCATTGACCTATCCTTTTCCTCGGCTTTCCATCCTCAGACTAATGGCCAGACCGAACGAACCAATCAGACCTTGGAAACATATCTGAGATGTTTTGTTTCTGCAGACCAGGATGATTGGGTGTCCTTTTTGCCGTTGGCTGAGTTCGCCCTTAATAATCGGGCCAGCTCGGCTACCTTGGTTTCTCCATTTTTTTGCAATTCTGGGTTCCATCCTCGTTTCTCTTCAGGACAGGTTGAGTCTTCGGACTGTCCTGGTGTGGATTCTGTGGTGGATAGGTTGCAGCAGATCTGGACTCAGGTAGTGGACAATTTGATCTTGTCCCAGGAGAAAGCTCAACTTTTCGCTAATCGCAGACGCCGTGTGGGTCCCCGACTTCGTGTTGGGGATCTGGTTTGGTTATCTTCTCGTCATATTCCTATGAAGGTTTCCTCTCCTAAATTTAAACCTCGTTTTATTGGTCCGTATAGGATTTCTGAGGTTCTCAATCCTGTGTCTTTTCGTTTGACCCTCCCAGACTCCTTTTCCATACATAATGTATTCCATAGGTCGTTGTTGCGGAGATACGTGGCACCTATGGTTCCATCTGTTGAGCCTCCTGCCCCGGTTTTGGTGGAGGGGGAATTGGAGTATATTGTGGAGAAGATTTTGGATTCTCGTGTTTCTAGACGGAAACTCCAGTATCTGGTTAAATGGAAGGGTTATGCTCAGGAAGATAATTCCTGGGTTTTTGCCTCTGATGTTCATGCTTCCGATCTTGTTCGTGCCTTTCATGCGGCTCATCCTGGTCGGCCTGGGGGCTCTGGTGAGGGTTCGGTGACCCCTCCTCAAGGGGGGGGTACTGTTGTGAATTCTGTGGCTGAATTCACTCCTGTGGTCACAAGTGGTACTGCAGCTTCTGAGCTTCCTCCCTCAGGTGTTCTGGTGAGCTCGTTAACTGCTTCATTACTTAACTCCGCCTGATGCTGCTATCCTTGCTCCTTGTCAATGTTTCAGTGTTGGATCTGAGCTTCTCCTGATCGTTCCTGTGACCTGCTGCTCTGTATAGCTAAGTGCTTTTTGCTTTTTTGTTGCTTTTTTTCTGTCCAGCTTGTCTTTTGTTTTGCTGGAAGCTCTGAGACGCAAAGGGTGTACCGCCGTGCCGTTAGTTCGGCAAGGTGGGGTTTTTTTTTGCCCCCTTTGCGTGGTTTTGCTTTAGGGTTTTTTGTAGACTGCAAAGTTCGCTTTACTGTCCTCGCTCTGTCCTAGAATATCGGGCCCCACTTTGCTGAATCTATTTCATCCCTACGTTTTGTCTTTTCATCTTACTCACAGTCATTATATGTGGGGGGCTGCCTTTTCCTTTGGGGAATTTCTCTGGGGCAAGTCAGGCCTATTTTTCCATCTTCAGGCTAGCTAGTTTCTTAGGCTGTGCCGAGTTGCCTAGGTAGTTGTTAGACGCAATCCACAGCCGCTTTTAGTTGTGTTTAGGATAGGATCAGGTGTGCAGTCTACAGAGTTTCCACGTCTCAGAGCTCGTTCTTGTATTTTTGGGTATTTGTCAGATCACTGTGTGTGCTCTGATCGCTAAGCACACTGTGTTTCTGGATTGCCTTCATAACACCTGTCATTAGCAAACATAACAAACATAGCTCCGGGTGGGTCTCTCAGAGAGCAGGGCCCTGGACAAACGCCCTCCGTGCCCTCCAGTAGTTAAGCAAATGCTGGTACTGTATATATTTGATAAATAGTGTCTCATGTATTTTAGAAGGTTTGTGAAAGATATATTTTAACCCCTTAATCCCATATACTATCCCGTTGAGGTGAGGTGGGCCGTATGGCCACCGACGAGATAGTACGTCATATGCGATCGGCTGCAAATAATCAATTAATTTATTAATTAAATAATGAAAAAACTATAAAAGTGCACATATTTAGTATCGCCGGGTCCGTAATGACACCACCTATAAAACTGTCCCTCTAGTTAACCCCTTCAGTGAACGCGGTGAAGAAAAAAAAAACGCTTTATTATCATACCGCCGAAAAAAAAGTGGAATAACACACGATCAAAAAGACAGATATAAATAGCAATGGAACTGCTGAAAACATCATCTTGTCCCGCAAAAAACGAGCCACCATACAGCATCATCAGCAAAAAAATAAAAAAGTTATAGTCCTCAGAATAAAGCGATGCAAAAATAATTATTTTTTCTATAAAATAGTTTTTATGGTATAAAAGCGCCAAAACATAAAAAAAATTATATAATGCGTTATCACTGTAATCGTACTGACCCGAAGAATAAAACTGCTTTATCAAGTTTACCAAAGGTGGAACGGTATAAACGCCCCCCCAAAAGACTTTCTTGAATAGCTGGTTTTTGTTCATTCTTCCTCACAAAAATCGAAATAAAAAGCGATCAAAAAAGTCACGTGCCCGAAAATGTAACCAATAAAAATATCAACTCGTCCCGGAAAAAACAAGACATCATATGACTCTGTGGACCAAAATATGGAAAAATTATAGCTCTCAAAATGTGGAGATGCAAAAACTATTTTTTGCAATAAAAAGCATCTTTTAGAGTGTGTCGGCTTCCAATCATAGAAATCTGCTAAAAAAAGCTATAAATAGTAAATAAACCCCCCCCCCCATCACCCCCTTAGATAGGGAAAAATAATAAAATTTTAAAAATGTATTTATTTCCATTTTTCCATTAGGGTTAGGGCTAGGGTTAGGGTTAGGGCTAGGGTTAGGGTTAGGGCTAGGGCTAGGGCTAGGGTTAGGGTTAGGGTTAGGGCTAGGGTTAGGGCTAGGGATGAGGCTAGGGTTAGGGCTAGTGTTGGGGCTAGGGTTAGGGATGGGGCTAGGGTTAGGGTTTCAGTTAAAATTGGGGGTTTCCACTGTTTAGGCATATCAGGGGCTCTCCAAACGCGTCATGGCGTCCGATCTCAATTCCAGCCAATTCTGCATTGAAAAACTAAAACAGTGCTTCTTCCCTTCCGAGCTCTCCCGTGCGACCAAATAGGGGTTTAGCCCAACATATCAGCGTACGCAGGACAAATTGGACAACTTTTGGTGTCCAATTTCTCTTGTTACCCTTGGGAAAATAAAAATTTGGGGGGCTAAAAAAACATTTTTGTGGAAAAAAATGATTTTTTTATTTTCACGGCTCTGCGTTATGAACTGTAGTGAAACACTTGGGGGTTCAAAGCTCTCACAACGCATCTAGATAAGTTTCTTGGGGGGTCTAGTTTCCAATATGGGGTCACTTGTGGGGGGTTTCTACTGTTTAGTTACATCAGGGGCTCTGAAACGTGACGCCTGCAGACCAATCCATCTAAGTCTGCATTCCAAATGGCACTCCTTCCCTTCTGAGCTCTGCCATGCGCCCAAACGGTAGTTTCCCCCCACATATGGGGCATCAGCGTACTCAGGACAAATTAGACAACAACTTTTGAGGTCCAATTTCTCCTGTTACCCTTGGGAAAATACAAAACTGGGGGCTAAAAAATAATTTTTATGAAAAAAATAGATTTTTTATTTTCTCGGCTCTGCGTTATAAACTGTAATGAAACACTTGGGGCTTCAAAATTCTCACAAGACATCAAGTTAAGTTCCTTGGGGGGTCTACTTTCCAAAATGGTGTCATTTGTGGGGGGTTTCAATGTTTAGGCACATCAGTGGCTCTCCAAACGCAACATGGCGTCCCATCTCAATTCCTGTCAATTTTGCATTGAAAAGTCAAACGGCGCTCCTTCCCTTCCGAGCTCTGCCATGCGCCCAAACAGTGATTTACCCCCCCCCCATATGGGGTATCAACACACTCAGGACAAATTGCACAACAAATTTTGGGGTCCAATTTCTTCTCTTACCCTTGGGAAAGTAAAAAATTGGGGGCGAAAGATCATTTTTGTGAAAAAACATGATTTTTTTATTTTTACGAGTCTGCATTATAAACTTCTGTGAAGCACTTGGTGGGTCAAAGTGCTCACCACACATCTAGATAAGTTCCTTAGGGGGTCTACTTTCCAAAATGGTGTCACTTGTGGGGGGTTTCACTGCTAAGGCACATTAGGGGCTCTCCAAACGCAACATGGCATCCCATCTCAATTCCAGTCAATTTTGTATTGAAAAGTCAAATAGCGCTCCTTCCCTCCCGAGCTCTGCCATGCTCCCAAACAATGGCTTACCCCCTCATATGGGGTATCGGCGTACTCAGGACAAATTGTACAACAAGTTTTGGGGGGGTCCATTTTCTCCTGTTACCCTTGGTAAAATAAAACAAATTGGAGCTGAAGTACCGTATATACTCGAGTATAAGCCGAGATTTTCAGCCCAAATTTTTGGGCTGAAAGTGCCCCCCTCGGCTTATACTCGAGTCACGGTAGCGGTGGGGTCGGCGGGTGAGGGGGTGAGGGCGCTGAGGTATACTTACCTAGTCCCAGCGATCCTCGCGCTGTCCCTGCCATCCCACGGGCTTCGGCGCTGCAGCTTCTTCCTCTCTTCAGCGGTCACGTGGGACCGCTCATTACAGAAATGAATAAGCGGCTCCACCTCCCATAGGGGCGGAGCCGCTTATTCATTTCTCTAATCAGCGGTGCCGGTGACCGCTGATAGAGAAAGAAGCTGCGGCACCGAAGACAGGAGGGGACAGCGCGAGGATCGCCAGGACTAGGTGAGTATGTTATATTCACCTGTCCACGTTCCAGCCGCCGGGCGCCGATCCATCTTCCCGGCCGGCGCCTCCATCTTCCCGGCGTCTCTGCTCTCTGACTGTTCAGGCAGAGGGCGCGATGACGCATATAGTGTGCGCGGCGCCCTCTGCCTGATCAGTCAGAGCAGAGACGCCGGGAAGATGGAGGCGCCGGAACGAGACGCCGGGAGCTGCAATCAAGGGAGGTGAGTATGTGTTTTTTTTTCTTTATTGCGGCAGCGGCGGCACAAATTTATGTGGAACATCTATGGGGCACAGTGAACGGTGCAGGGCACCGTATATGGAGCACATCTATGGGGCACAGTGAACGGTGCAGAGCACCGTATATGGCACAGCACAGCTATGGGGCACAGTGAACGGTGCAGAGCACCGTATATGGCACAGCTAGGGGGGGCACAGTGAACGGTGCAGAGCACCGTATATGGCACAGCTAGGGGGGGCACAGTGAACGGTGCAGAGCACCGTATGGGGCACAGTGAACGGTGCAGAGCACCGTATATGGCACAGCACAGCTATGGGGCACAGTGAACGGTGCAGAGCACCGTATATGGCACAGCACAGCTATGGGGCACAGTGAACGGTGCAGAGCACCGTATATGGCACAGCACAGCTATGGGGCACAGTGAACGGTGCAGAGCACCGTATATGGCACAGCACAGCTATGGGGCACAGTGAACGGTGCAGAGCACCGTATATGGCACAGCACAGCTATAGGGCACAGTGAACGGTGCAGAGCACCGTATATGGCACAGCACAGCTATGGGGCACAGTGAACGGTGCAGAGCACCGTATATGGCACAGCACAGCTATGGGGCACAGTGAACGGTGCAGAGCACCGTATATGGCACAGCACAGCTATGGGGCACAGTGAACGGTGCAGAGCACCGTATATGGCACAGCACAGCTATAGGGCACAGTGAACGGTGCAGAGCACCGTATATGGCACAGCACAGCTATGTATGGGGCACAGTGAACGGTGCAGAGCACCGTATATGGCACAGCACAGCTATGGGGCACAGTGAACGGTGCAGAGCACCGTATATGGCACAGCTATGGGGCACAGTGAACGGTGCAGAGCACCGTATATGGCACATCTATGGGGCACAATGAACGGTGCAGAGCACCGTATATGGCACAGCTAGGGGGCATAATGAACGGTGCAGAGCACTATATGGTTCACACCTATGGGGAAATATGAACGGTGCAGAGCACTATATGGCACAGCTATGGGGAAATAATGATCTATTTTTATTTTTGAAATTCACCGGTAAATGCTGCATTTCCACCCTAGGCTTATACTCGAGTCAATAAGTTTTCCCAGTTTTTTGTGGCAAAATTAGGGGGGTCGGCTTATACTCGGGTCGGCTTATACTCGAGTATATACGGTAAATTTTGTGTGAAAAAAAGTGAAATGTTCATTTTTATTTAAACATTACAAAAATTCCTGTGAAATACCTGAAGGGTTAATAAACTTCAAACTTCTTGAATGTGGTTTTGAGCACCTTGAGGGGTGCAGTTTTTTGAATGGTGTCACACTTGGTTATTTTCTATCATATAGACCCCTCAAAATGACTTCAAATGAGATGTGGTCCCTAAAAAAAAATGGAGTTGTAAAAATGAGAAATTGCTGGTCAACTTTTAACCCTTATAGCTCCCTAACAAAAAAAAAATTTGGTTCCAAAATTATGCTGATGTAAAGTAGACATGTGGGAAATGTTACTTATTAAGTATTTTGTGTGACATATCTCTGTGATTTAAGGGCATAAAAATTCAAATTTAGAAAATTGCAACATTTTCACAATTTTCACCAAATTTCCATTTTTTTCACAAATAAAAGCAAGTCTTATCAAAGAAATGTTACCACTCTCATGAAGTACAATATGTCACAAGAAAACAATGTCAGAATCATCAGGATCCGTTGAAGCGTTCCCGAGTTATAACCTCATAAAGGGACAGTGGTCAGAATTGTAAAAATTGGCCCGGTCATTAACGTGCAAACCACCCTTGGGGCTTAAGGGGTTAATTTCATAAATTTTCACTTTTGTGTTTCTGAATTGTATCGTAAGCCTATTATATCTATTGTGTTGTCTACACACATTCAATTACTGTTTTTTATAGATGATTGTGGGCTAAACACAGCTTTAAAAGGGAACCTGATGAACCAGAGGCAGCAGGAATCAGAACCTGGCTGTGCAACTGCAGTCTGATAAGTGTTTCTCTGAAACATTGCACACACATAAATCTTATCCATTAATTAACTGGCTGCATCAGACCTTCCGTATAGTGCCTGGACAGTTTTTCAAACTTTGTTTTCTAAGACATGCCTGGCTGCTATAACACAAGATTCATGTTGCTTGTGTTTTGTTTTATTTTTGTTTTCTTGTGTTTTTGTTAATTTAAATAATAAGATTGTAAAGAAAATATTTTTCCTTGAATACAATGGTTTAAAAGATATGTCTCTTTCTCAGGAAAGTCATGTAACAATACAGATGCTTCTGTAGTATCCATCTTCCATGTACCAAAATTGCACAGCAGAGGGTGTTAGATCCTTACTCAGCACCTCCAGAAGAGGAAATTCAATACGGACAGGAAGTGCATGTAGTATTGTTCCTTAAAGTACACATGTGCAGAGGTTATGTATGCTGTTCATTGAGAGTCAGAGTTCAGACACCACAACATCCACACTGGAGAATGGGAGTCACATGAAAAACATTAGTTATGGCCATGATAGTAATTGATAGAAAATATCAGGTTTCGCCAAATGTGAAAGCCATAAGTGGCAAGAAGAACTGTAAGGTGCCAGGACAAGTAGCAGTGCCAATGATAAACACAAGCAAATCAAATCTCCAGACATTTCCATAAAAGGACATCTAATATCTATGAATATATACAGTCATGGCCAAAGGTATTGACACCCCTGCAATTCTGTCAGATAATACTCATTTTCTTCCTGAAAATGATTGCAAACACAAATTATTTGGTATTATTATCTTCATTTAATTTGTCTTAAATGAAAAAGCACAAAAATAATTGTCCTAAAGCCAAATTGGATATAATTCCACACCAAACATAAAAAAGGGGGTGGACAAAAGTATTGGCACTGTTCGAAAAATCATGTGATGCTTCTCTAATTGGTGTAATTAACAGCACCTGTAACTTACCTGTGGCACCTAACAGGTGTTGGCAGTAACTAAATCACACTTGCAGCCAGTTGACATGGATTAAAGTTGACTCAACCTCTGCCCTGTGTCCTTGTGTGTACCACATTGAGCATAGAGAAAAGAAAGAAGACCAAAGAACTGTCTGAGGACTTGAGAAACCAAATTGTGAGGAAGCATGAGCAATCTCAGGGCTACAAGTCCATCTCCAAAGACCTGAATGTTCCTGTGTCTACCGTGCACAGTGTCATCAAGAAGTTTAAAGCCCATGGCACTGTGTCTAACCTCCCTAGATGTGGACGGAAAAGAAAAATTGACAAGAGATTTCAACACAAGATTGTGCGGATGTTGGATAAAGAACCTCTAACATCTAAACAAGTTCAAGCTGCCCTACAGTCCGAGGGTACAAGTGTCAACCCGTACTATCCATCGGCATCTGAATGAAAAGGGGCTGTATGGTAGGAGACCCAGAAAGACCTCACTTCTTACCCCGAGACCTAAAAAAGCCAGGCTGGAGTTTGCCAAAACTTACCTGAAAAAGCCTAAAACGTTTTGGAAGAATGTTCTCTGGTCAGATGAGACAAAAGTAGAGCTTTTTGGGCAAAGGCATCAACATAGAGTTTACAGGAGAAAAAAAGAGGCATTCAAAGAAAAGAACACGGTCCCTACAGCAAAATATGGCGGAGGTTTCCTGATGTTTTGGGGTCGCTTTGCTGCCTCTGGCACTGGACTGCTTGACCATGTGCATGGCATCATGAAGTGTGAAGACTACGAACAAATTTTACAGCATAATATAGGGCCCAGTGTGAAAAAGCTGGGTCTCCCTCAGAGGTCATGGGTCTTCCAGCAGAACAATGATCCAAAACACACTTCAAAAAGCACTAGAAAATGGTTTGAGAGAAAGCACTGGAGACTTCTAAGGTGGCCAGCAATGAGTCCAGACCTGAATCCCATAGAACACCTGTGGAGAGATCTAAAAATGGCAGTTTGGAGAAGGCACCCTTCAAATATCAGGGACCTGGAGCAGTTTGCCAAAGAAGAATGGTCTAAAATTCCAGCAGAGCATTGTAAGAAACTCATTGATGGTTACTGGAAGCGGTTGGTCGCAGTTATTTTGGCTAAAGGTTGTGCAACCAAGTATTAGGCTGAGGGTGCCAATACTTTTGTCTGGCCCATTTTTGGAGTTTTGTGTGAAATGATCAATGTTTTGCTTTTTGCTTCATTCTCTTTTGTGTTTATTCATTTAGGACAAATTAAATGAAGATAATAATACCAAATAATTTGTGTTTGCAATCATTTTCAGGAAGAAAATGAGTATTATCTGACAGAATTGCAGGGGTGTCAATACTTTTGGCCATGACTGTATATGTACTTCGAAACTAACAGAGAGAAGTACAAGGGCAATAACTTACAAAAATTTAAGATTGGTCTCTGATTCTCACCTACTTCCCTAAGGGTGTTGTACAATAGATGAGATTCTGCTTGTATCTTTTAGCACTCTTTTCTCCTCTGTTATATGTTTATGAATAATTATATATTACTACAAACGGGCTCCAACTGAGCTGCCCACTCCTTCTCTACCTTTCCCATCCCGAAGTGCGTTTTTTTTTTCAGCTCTCTGTATTTCTGCAGAAAAAAAAACACTGCCCATGATATTTTTCAAATTTTCATCAGTTTGTACTGTAAATGCAATAATATGACTAACATGGGCAATACAAACATGACCAGAAGAGAAGATGGAAGAACCTCACCAATCACCGATGAGTGAGCACACCACAATCTTCTCCAAACCTCTGCCTCTGAGCTCCTCAGAAGAAGAAATCTGTTTAACCTATAAGCTGTAAAAACAGCAGTCCCAGTGTGTCAAATGTGATGTATACAGCAGTCTCAGTGTGTCATATGTGATGTATACAGCAGTCTCAGTGTGTCGTATGTGATGTATATGTGGTGCTTTCAAAAATCCATATAATAAATGGACACAAATCCATAAGGTTTTTTTTTTTAATTCTATTATTTTTTCTTTTACTTGTACGTACAAAGAAAATGACATAAAACAGTAATAGTATCGGATCACAGAATATTTCATCAATGCAAAGCCAATACTTCCTAGATGTATATCTGTCTGAAACAATTCAGCAAAGAAATACTCCAGGTGATTCAGAGTGAAATGATCCAGGATCTGTGAAGTCACATACATCAGTTGCATGCACAACTAACACTTTAAGGAGATATTATAGAACAGGAATGGCACATAGACACACCTGGTGCTGCAATGTTTCGGAACAGACCGCTATTTCAATCAATAAATGTGGTGCCGGGTTTCTTGTTTGTTCCAGTCTATCTCTGCCTGCAAAAATATTGAATTTTCAACAAAAAAAGTGATATGTCTTATTAATTTGGTGCATACAAAATTATCAATCTTATATTGGCCAGATAGGAAATCAGAATCATAAATGCACCATAAGATTCTGTAAAGTATAGGGACGGACCAAATGGAAAAAGTTTGCCCAGTCCAATTGTAATGCCTATAGGTGATGAAAAGTATCAAAAGACTGACCGTCACTTTTCAACAGAAAACTCTTCTAATGGGCTGATAGCCTATGTTTATTTGGGCAATGAAGCCAAGGAGAACAAACGGAGTATAACGTATATGCAAAATTTATTAAATATACAAAGTGTGAATACACATATAGTAAGAGCAATACATAACTAAAGGATAATAAAGACTAAAGTACACAATGCATTAGGATGGAAAAGAAACAGGTATCCACCGGTGTACGGAGCCCAAACATATCCACCTGTCAGATAGCATCAGCAGGCTGTTAAGGTGCAAAGCCGCAAGCAGCCACTTAGAAAGTGAATACGGTGAAAGTGACACATGGTCACTCATGTTCAACATGTAAGAATGTGGCGCTTACCGCAGGTAAAGTGGGCTGACAGGTACACCGGACTGGAACCAGGATACAGGGACCCCCGACGAGCGTTTTGCTTAGATAATTAGTTGCTTTATCAAGGGGATGTGAGTGAGAGTGCCGAAAAGGACCTTAAAATAGGCGGGCCCTAAGCACGTGACCGGTCACATGCAGAGGGGCGTCAAATGATAGGCGGCAATGGCGGCGCATGCGTGGATCATACCGCAGGTCCTGCACCAGAAAGCGGCGTCCAGCATCCCAGCGTGCGAGCCGGGAAAAGCCCCGGTCACACGTGGGAGGCAACAGAGACGCCGCCCGGGGGCAGGAACCAGCGGGCCGAACCCACGCACGCGCACTGCCACCAATGTAAGAAAACATAATGGTGCACTATAGCATGGTACACAGTAATATTAAGACAGGGTCTGGCAGCATGATCACAAGGATACATGGGTGTATGATACAATAACAAACAGATGGTCCACCTAAAACAGAGAGAGAACGGAATATGCCATAAAGCACACAAATAGGTATAATCCATGTAGCATGTTCCATTGCGGTGACAGGGAAGCCGTTCAGTCTCTTCTTGTGGACATTTTTTGCCAGATCCATCGTTGAAATAAGGTGCAAGTAACCATCCAACTCGGCACAATAGCAATACAGCAGAACTATGATGAAAAGTACAAACAAATAAGAGACAAATCAATGTAATACGAAAATGAAAAAAATGGATAAAAACAATATTAAAAACAAGAACCAAAAACAGGGAACCTGTTCCAGTAGGAAGGGGGATGGGCTATGACCAGAAAAAGAACAAGGGACAGTCCGGAGAGGAAAATAAACTGAGAACAGAGCAGTGTAACAATAAGATACTGCTCACCAAGTCTTAAAGAAAAGAGGCGAAATTGAGCGATTCATTCAGACCGCTTGGTGCGACCGTATTAAGTCTAACTATCCAGTTAGCTTTTCGCTGTGCCAGTGCCCTCTTATAGTTCCCCCTCGTGCACCGAGATCTACACAGTCGATGCCCCTAACCTGTAACGACCCCGCGTCACAATCATGATGTAATTTAAAGTGACGGGGATCGTCTTTAGGGTAGAGGCATCCACTATGCCTCTGGCTGCCCGGATGTCACGCACGTGCTCCCTAGTACGTATGCGGAGCTCCCTCGACGTCAGACCCACATAGATTAAAGAGCAACCACATGTCACGTTGTTTATGACGTTCGTAGTGCTACAGGATATGTGGTGTCTGATGGAAAATGTCCTGGTACCGTCGGATGATGTAAAGGAAGCTGGTTCGGCCCGCTGGTTCCTGTCCCCGGGCGGCGTCTCTGTTGCCTCCCACGTGTGACCGGGGCTTTTCCCCGCTCGCACACCGGGATGCTGGATGCCGCTTTCTGGTGCAGGACCTGCAGTATGATCCACGCATGCGCCGCCATTGCCGCCTATCATTGGCCGCCCCTCTGCATGTGACCGGTCACGTGCTTAGGGCCCACCTATTTTAAGGTCCTTTTTGGCACTCTCACTCACATCCCCTTGATAAAGCAACTAGTTATCTAAGCGAAACGCGCATCGGGGGTCCCTGTATCCTGGTTCCAGTCCGGTGTACCTGTCAGCCCACTTTACCTGCGGTAAGCGCCACATTCTTACATGTTTAACATGAGTGGCCATGTGTCACTTCACCGTATTCACTTTCTAAGTGGCTGCTTGCGGCTTTGCACCTTAACAGCCTGCTGATGCTATCTGACAGGTGAATATGTTTGGGCTCCGTACACCGGTGGATACCTGTTTCTTTTCCATCCTAATGCACTGTGTACTTTAGTCTTTATTATCCTTTAGTTATGTATTGCTCTTACTATATGTGTATTCACACTTTGTATATTTAATAAATTTTGCATACCCGTTATACTCCGTTTGTTCTCCTTGGCTTCATTATTAGTATGGAGTGGGTAGCCTCTTTTGCAGGCTTGGGGTCTCTCACCACTATTTTGTGTTAGATAGTCCCCTTCTTTCTCTTCAAAACATGTGTTCTGATTTTGTTGTAGTAATTGCTTCTGTGTTTATCACAGTTTTTTCCAGATTTACCATGGACTTTAGAGCCCGCGATTCCACCTGGCGGGCTCAAATTGATGATGCACTTAAGGATGGTTTGGATGGGGGATTGGACGGACTGGGAGGTGATTTACAGGAATCTATAACCCGGTTTAAGGAGCTCCTCCGTAAGAGGACCAGAGTGTGGTGGAACCATGCCTATTTCGAGAAATACCTTGAAGGGAAATTAATTCCCCGGGGTTTAAGGATACATGTATTCCCGTCTTTTCCCATTCCCGAAGGTGACTTTAAAGATAAATGGGAGGAGCTTTCCAACACATGCTCACTTGGCTATATAACACTTCTTAAGGACATGGTCTCACAGACGTTGAATAATATAGAAATTGAAATTGAGTCCATTCAACTGATTCTAAAAAGGGAGATGTCCACTGAGGCACTCAAAAAACTTAATGACAGTATTGATGTTGACCTGCAGAAATGGGCAACCGAAATACAGACCAATAAAGCGAGAAAATTTAGGCGTGATGTGCGGGACAAACAGACGGCTAACGTCTACAGATGGCATGGGCAGGGGGATCGTTCCCGCTCCCGCTATAGAAATATGTCAAGTTCCAGATCTAGGTCGCGATCAGTGACGTCAAATGCCTCCCGGGACATACAACAGACCCAGATGCCAGAGGACCAAGTAGGACCTACAACTTCACAGAATAGAGTCACTACCAGACAGGTTTCCAAAAATAAAAGCGCAGCTGGCAGACGGCAAGGGACGGGTACCCAAGGTGGTCTCCAGGTACTTAACCTGTCCACGAGAACATTTTCTGATGCACAAATTGAAGTGCTTAGTAGGGGCCTGACAATCTCTCCCACCCACCCTTTTGATTTTTTTACAGCATTGAAGGACCTCCACCTCTTCTCGAGAAAATTGATCTTGCGGAAACTCCACCACAAGAGTCATGACCTGGCTGACTCCTTGACTGAGACGGAAAGAGAAACATTACGGATTTTGGAGGAATTGTTGGACGAGCAATCCCCGACGTCCCAAGGTAGATTTCCACCTGCCATTATGCCCAGATCTACGAGGTTCCCCCCTTTGTCGCTATGCTCAGCGGTCGATCTGTTTACCAAGCTGGTGAGCGCGGATCTAAAGAAACTTTCGTCAAGGCGTCAATTTGACAATTTGACACACAATCAACGATCTGCTATTAAAGAATTGCAATCCTACACCGATGTGGTTTATAAATAAGCCGACAAGGGGGGAAACATCGTGATCTGGCCATACGACAAGTACGAAAAGGAGATGTTCCGTCAACTTAAGGACACTGCCACATATACCAAACTTACCCATAACCCTATGCTCTCTTTCTCGTCTCAGTTGCAAGTGATACTTAATCATGCTTTGGAGGAGGGTATTATTGACAAAAGGGTGTTGGAGGGATTGTCGGTCAGGTACCCTAAAGTCCCTACTTTTTATCTTCTACCTAAGGTCCACAAGGACACCGTCAACCCCTCGGGACGTCCGATCGTGTCAGGCATCGACGGTCTCTGTGACCCGATCTGTAAATTCATAGATTTTTACCTTAAACCATTGGTCGAGATCCTCCCGTCGTATGTCAGGGACACGACGGACGTCCTTACTAGGGTGGACGGGGTCCTTGTGGACCCAGAGGTCCTCCTCGTTACTGCAGCTATTCAAACTTTATATACCTGCATAGACCATGAGCACAGCCTGGATGCAGTCCGCCTCTTCCTGGGAGCCTCCGACCTGGGCGGCCCTCTGTGTGACATTATCCTCGAGTTGCTGCGCTTTGTCCTCACACACAATTCCTTTGTATTTAAGGACTCCTATTATCTTCAGAGGCGTGGCACAGCCATGGGCGCGGCCTGTGCGCCCTCGTACGCCAATCTCTTTCTGGGTTACTGGGAGAGATCTTTGTTTGGCGACGGGGGGGCGCGGGCCGCCGACCATGTGCTGTTCTGGCTCAGATATATAGATGATATTCTGTTTTTGTGGGGGGGCACGGCTCAGCAACTCGAGGATTTTATTGATCAGCTTAATGACAACCCGTTCAATATTTCTTTAACTTATCAATATGATACTAGGCATGTCGACTTTCTTGACATCAGTCTGGAGATTGATAGCACACGCTGCGTCCAGACTGATGTTTTCAGAAAACCGACTGCCGAGAACGCGTTGCTTCATGCTAAGTTGGCACACAACCCATCTACCGTCCGGGCCATCCCGGTCGGACAGTTCTTGAGGATGAGGCGGATCTGCTCCACAGAGGAAAGGTTCCAAGCCCAGGCCGTGGCCCTTAAGGCGCACCTTGAGGCACGTGGCTACAGCCGCAGGTGTGTCAGGCGTGGCTATGATAGAGCCAGGAGGACACCTTGTAGGGATCTTCTTTACACTACAGGCGGTAAGACCAAAACCGGGCCAGATAACTCAAAAATAAGGTTCATAACAACATATAACCATGAATGGCGGAATATGAGAGATATTATGGCCCGGCACTGGCCTATTCTGGGGACTGAGCCATCCTTGGGTCCCGTCCTGGGCGGTTTTCCCTCTATGACAGCTAGGAGGTCCCCCAATCTTAATAACATGCTGGTTCGGAGTCACTACGTCCCCCCTGCTAGTAACCCTTTTGGGACTAGAGTCCCAGTGCCCGGCTGCTTCCAGTGCGGTCATTGTCTGGCTTGTGCCAACATTATGCAGACAGCTTCCTTTACATCATCCGACGGTACCAGGACATTTTCCATCAGACACCACATATCCTGTAGCACCATGAACTTCATATACTATGTGACATGTGGTTGCTCTTTAATCTATGTGGGTCTGACGTCGAGGGAGCTCCGCATACGTACTAGGGAGCACATGCGTGACATCCGGGCAGCCAGAGGCATAGTGGATGCCTCTACCCTAAAGACGATCCCCCGTCACTTTAAATTACATCGTGATTGTGACGCGGGTCGTTACGTGTTAGGGGCATCGACTGTGTACATCTCGGTGCACGAGGGGGGAACTATAAGAGGGCACTGGCACAGCGAGAAGCTAACTAGATAGTTAGACTTAATACGGTCGCACCAAGCGGTCTGAATGAATCGCTCAGTTTCGCCTCTTTTCTTTAAGACTTGGTGAGCAGTATCTTATTGTTACACTGCTCTGTTCTCAGTTTATTTTCCTCTCCGGACTCTCCCTTGTTCTATTTCTGGTCATAGCCCATCCCCCTTCCTACTGGAACAGGTTCCCTGTTTTTGGTTCTTGTTTTTAATATTGTTTTTATCCATTTTTTTCACTTTCGTATTACATTGATTTGTCTCTTATTTGTTTGTACTTTTCATCATAGTTCTGCTGTATTGCTATTGTGCCGAGTTGGATGGTTACTTGCACCTTATTTCAACGATGGATCTGGCAAAAAATGTCCACAAGAAGAGACTGAACGGCTTCCCTGTCACCGCAATGGAACATGCTACATGGGTTATACCTATTTGTGTGCTTTATGGCATATTCTGTTCTCTCTCTGTTTTAGGTGGACCATCTGTTTGTTATTGTATCATACACCCATGTATCCTTGTGATCATGCTGCCAGACCCTGTCTTAATATTACTGTGTACCATGCTATAGTGCACTATTATGTTTTCTTACATTGGTGGCAGTGCGCGTGCGCGGGTTCGGCCCGCTGGTTCCTGCCCCCGGGCGGCGTCTCTGTTGCCTCCCACATGTGACCGGGGCTTTTCCCGGCTCGCACGTTGGGATGCTGGATGCCCTTTCTGATGCAGGACCTGCGGTATGATCCACACATGCGCCGCCATTGCCGCCTATCATTGGCCACCCCTCTGCATGTGACCGGTCACGTGCTTAGGACCCACCTATTTTAAGGTCCTTTTCGGCACTCTCACTCACATCCCCTTGATAAAGCAACTAATTATCTAAGCAAACGCGCATCGGGGGTCCCTGTATCCTGGTTCCAGTCCGGTGTACCTGTCAGCCCACTTTACCTGCGGTAAGCACCACATTCTTACATGTTTAACATGAGTGACCATGTGTCACTTCACCGTATTCACTTTCTAAGTGGCTGCTTGCGGCTTTGCACCTTAACAGCCTGCTGATGCTATCTGACAGGTGGATATGCTTGGGCTCCGTACACCGGTGGATACCTGTTTCTTTTCCATCCTAATGCACTGTGTACTTTAGTCTTTATTATCCTTTAGTTATGTATTGCTCTTACTATATGTGTATTCACACTTTGTATATTTAATAAATTTTGCATACCCGTTATACTCCGTTTGTTCTCCTTGGCTTCATTATTAGTATGGAGTGGGTAGCCTCTTTTGCAGGCTTGGGGTCTCTCACCACTATTGTGTGTTAGATAGTCCCCTTCTTTATCTTCAAAACATGTGTTCTGGTTTTGTTGTAATTTATCTGGGCAAATAGGATCCTGCTGTGATTAAAAGCGCCATAGGCTGATGGGTGGAGTGCTCGGCCAGAGAGCCTATGTATATAAATGTCATAAGACTGACGTCACTTCCAAACAGAAAGCTGGTGTGAACAGATGCATACTAAGAGTAGCCATCTCCATACATCATGCTATTGCATGAAAACATGAAATATATGAAATTGGAATTGCAATTGATACTTAGAGCATAAATTGGACAATTCATGTAAACTGGTGTAAACAGGTGCATACTAAGACTATTTTTAGAACAAAGATGTGTATGAACAATCTGATAACACAGAAGATAAAATTCATTTTTCCTCTTGCATCAGGACAGACAGTTGTTTAAACGTAGGATATCTAAATCACACGGCTATTACCCGAATTTTACTCTCAGCGCCACATTTTTCAGTCACATTCATTTTCACAGAAAATACATCAGGCATAGAAAAAGGAGATATCAATTATATGAAAGAATCCCAAGAAGGAAAGTGTCAACCTGACATGAAAATTGGCACTTCTTACATATCGTAATGACTTGTATGTCAAATCTGAAGTTAAGGATCTACTGCAGTAGAGTAGCACTATATCTAGAAATTAATATTAAAAAAAATACTGATAGCAAAGAAAAACACCATGAATGATAAACATGTTTAGCCCCTTTCTGACATGTGCCATAATAATACGCACATGACAAATTCCCCCTGTTTGGTGCTGGCTCTGGCTCTGAACCTGCACCTTTCCGGGCACATGACAGCTGATCTATAGTGCTGACATGTGCCCGCGACAGCCATGGGAGGAATCCATCTGCGGTTTTTAACTAGATAAGTGCCGTGGTCAATATCTGACAACAGCATTTAACTCATGCTTACAGGAAGTGCGTCACTGGCTCCGCCCGTCTATCGATGACCCCGTCACATGATCACCGGTCATAGTTGGGTTGGCATTGCTTTTGTGTGTAGCAGAGGCGATCAAAGTACTGCAGTTTCCAGTCTCTCATGGAGACTATTGAAGCATGTAAAAAGTAAAAAAAAATGTTTTTAAAAATATTAAAAAATAAAAAAAAATATAAAAGTTCAAATCACCCCCTTTTACCCCATTCAAAAAAAAACAATAACAAAATCAAATATACTCATATTTGGTATCGCCACATTCAGAATCACCATATCTATCAAAACATTGTATCTGCACAAAAATAATATCAATAAAAACGTCAGCTTGGTAACAAAAAAATAAGTGAGACTAGCGGTGGACTCCGCGTCTGCTGGCACGCTTGCCCACACCATGGACCTCTAATAGTAGAGTTTACCGTATGCCACGGTTCCCATATTTTCTCCATAGATTTCTCTAGCACGTTTTCATCTGAGAACTATGCATTATATGCACAATATAATACGTAACTGAAGAAAGTTCTACATGAACCGAAACGTTTTGTGTGTACTGCCAAATAAATCCTTCTGTTCAAGCATCCTTAAGTTGAGTGCTATGTTATATTTATTATACCCATATGATGATGTCATGTGTTTGGAAGCTTCTGTTTTTTTGGCAACATCTGAGTTAATTAGAGATATACCTGTGGATTGATTTTAATGCACACCTGAAACACACTTCTTTGTGTAGCATCATGGGAAAGTCTAAAGAAATCAACCAAGATATCAGGAAGAGAATTGTGGACTTGCACAAGTCTGACTCTTCCTTGGGTACAATTTCAAGATACCTTTCATCTATAAAAACAATTATATGCAAGTACAAACAAAATTGGAATGTGTAGCCATCATATTACTCAGGAAGAGATGGGTTCTGGGCCCCAGAGATGAGCGTGCTTTGGTCTGATATGTGCATAACAACAAAAGGAAAAAAGCAAAAGACCTTGCGAAGATGATGGCAGAAGATGGTAAGATTGTGTCAATATCCACAGTGAAACATGTACTTTATCAACATGGGGTGAAAGGCAACTCTGCCAGGAAGAAACCATTACTCCAAAAGAAACATAAAAAAGCCAGGTTAATGTTTGCAAATGCACACAGGAACAAAGACCTTAATTTTCAGAGACATGTCCTGTGGTCTGATGAAACTAAAATTTAACTTTTTGTTAAATCATCGTTACGTTTGGAGGAAAATGGGAGAAGCTTGGAAGCCTAAGAACACCATCCCAACTGTGAAACACAGGGGTGGCCGCATCATGTTGTGGGGTTGTTTTGCTGCAGAAGGGACTGGTGCACTTCACAAAATAGATGGCATCATGAGAAAAGATGATTATGTGGCAACACTGAAGCAACATCTCAAGTCATCAGCCAGAAAGTTAAAAGCTTGGATGGAAATGGGTCTTCCAAACAAATATTAATAATTATGGTAATCCTAATTCACCTAAAACATGAAAAGTTTATTCTAATTTCATGTCAGATATTGTGAAAAACATGCATGTGTCTTTTTATATAGTGTATGAAAAGCTTATAGTTTCAACTGTATATATGTGTGTGAATACATTTTTAGGAGATTATATGGGTAATATATTATGTGTTTACTTTGTAGTAGGATGGATGTTTGAGTACGAAGCATTTGGCCGAACAGTTACAAAAAGATCAGGTTTGGGTACCAGAACAGCACCCGGACACGAACCCGAACATTCAGTGTTTGCCACACTGTCATGTGCATGACAGCACGGCAAACACCGCTTCTGATTGGCGGTAAAATGATCACCGCCGGTCATACAGCTTTGGTTCCCATGCTGCCAAAAGACAGCAGCTGTGATCGGAGGTATAAAGTTTACAAAAAGGTGTTCGGGATTGCTTATCTCTACTCTGTAGGCCTTTGCCCAGGCTCTACAAACACACAGTATATGAAGACAGAGATCCACTTTATATACACTTTGTTTTTCTATAACGGTACAATTTGATAAATGAGCTCTTCAGGTTACTACACTGCTGCTGACCAGAGGCGCTGCCAAGCAAGAAGCCTGGAATCTGGGAGTGTGTCTCATTACAACACAGCACGTTGAGCTGCCAATCCCAAGATGTCAGCTCCCGTAAACTGCTTCTCTGATAACATAATTCATATAATTATAGTCATTCTTCCAAAGGTAATTTTTTTGTCACACTTATTCGTATATACAGTTTCCTTACTATAATATACTATAGCATGTGTGAAGATGATAGGTCCTCTTTAAAAACGGAAGTCAGTGTTATCATTGTTCCAGCGTGTTTATTCTACATGATTTATAAAGTCTCACAGATATCCGTTCTTCTTTTAGAAACTGTTTGCTTTACTATAAATAGCTAGCTGATAGAATTTAGAAAAGTTTAGAATTTATATTCCCTACTTCAAAAAGAGTCAAACTTACATTTGGCGTGCCGTACGTTAATGTTATTTGTCACCAGCTGGATCATGATCTAAATACACAAGCTGCTTCATAGTTACCAATACACAGTAAATATTCTGTAAACCAAATACAATTTGTACAGCAGCAGGGGAATGGTAAATTGCTTTCTGAAATTCTTGGCATGGAGCTAGAAAAGCAGTTACTTATAATTCGATTCAATTTTCTCGGAAGATGAATCAGAAATCATTTATATTTTGCCACTTTATGGGATAGTGTACTGGGGAAAAATGTCATTTAATAATTCTTTTTGACAGTGTACTGCAAGTGCACAGAGTGCAATGTATGGATATTTTTACAATTTAAATAATTTGAATTTTGAAGACAAAAAATAAAAATTGCCACAAAGTACAGTAAAGTTTTATTAAATGAGTTGTTTCATGAAGACATCAAGGTGGGAGACTCCTATTTATCCATATGCCCTAAAGGGGCACCTTGTTCATTTTTCTGAAGAGGGTGGATCAAAAAAAAAATGTTATTAGATAATTATGCTCCCAAAATGCCACTCATGTCCTAGGCTTTTAAACTACTATGAGAGCAAGCATTATGGTATGTTAAAGATAATCTGTCAGCATTTTTGTAATGTAAATACATGACCATAATGGTGCTGTGAAAGTGATGGAATTGATACCTTTGGTGAAGAAATCCAATTTGTAGTTCTTCTGTAATCACAATTTGAAGTTTTCTGCTAATTAAATTTTGGTGCACAGGGGCGGAACTGTACACTGGGTCTCCTCCTTGTCTGTGTTTCTCGGCCCCTTCTCCTGACTCTGATATTTTAATGATCTGCCTCCTCTGTTTCAAATCCCAGCAGTGACCTGTCACTCACAGTCCGGAGGCAGGCGGAGGGGCTGGGGGATCACAGACAGAGGGGAGAAGACCAAGTGCATAGTCCGGCCCCTGTACACCAAAATGTTACGAACTGAAAGCTTCAAATGATGATTACAGAAGAACAGCAAAGCGGATTTGTTCACCAAAGGTACCAATGTAATCAGTATTACTGCATCATTACAGCTATGTCTTTTCTTTACATTGCAAAGTCCTGCTGGTTTTCCTTCAGTAAGATGGATGTGGAGATTTTAGGGCAAGAAGTTCAGTCTCAACCTGCTTTGCTAAAAACAACCCACAGAAGGTATGCTATAGGTAGACTCCGTACATAGATTTATCCACAGGTACCAGTTTCTCTCTGTGGTAATTTGCTGCAATGCACAGATTAAGTAAATATATCAAATAAACAAGATAATTTCAGGTTTTGTAAAACCCACACCAAATATTGCATATTTATACTAGTTTCTTGTAATTTTTCCTATTTTATTCAATGGTAAAAATCTTAGTACTGAAAATCTTGATTCAAGCAGATTATAGCAGGGGTGTCAAACTGCATTCCTCGAGGGCTGCAAACAGGCCATGTTTTCAGGATTTCCTTGTACTGCACAGGTGATAATTTAATCACCAACTCATTATTTGTGTAGGTGATTAAATTATCACCTGTGCAGTAAAAGGAAATCCAGAAAACATGACCTGTTTGCAGCCCTCGAGGAATGCAGTTTGACACCCCTGGATTATAGAGTATTTTCTACCTTAACTACAGCATAGTTTTTCATAAGACCCTAAACTTCTGCTTCTATCCACATACCATAGCTACAAAGGTCAAAGGGCTTATCCAAGGACACTTGGATGTTTTACAAATAGACATTAGTTGACCTTACTAAAATATTTTAAAGGGAATATGTAATCAGAAAATCACCTATTTTGTTTTTTTTTTTGCTAAAAATGTATTTTTATTTTACATTTGCAATCTATATTAATAAGGAGAAATCTTGCAATTTTCCCACATTTTAACTTCCTATTGTTTATAAAGTCCGACCCTATCTTTTGCATTGAAAGATCAAATAAACGTGTGTGAATATTATTGTGAAGGGAGGCTGAGCAATGTGAGTTGTGTGTAAAGGTGTTACCTGGTATTGTAATGTTCAAATTGCAAGATTTCTAATACGATATTATTATTATCATAATTATTATTAACATTTTAAAAACTTAAAAAGAAAATACTTGTTACACAAAATCTTAATTTTAACAGCAGGTCATTTTCTGATGAGGCATCTTTGTCCTGATTGCATTTCCATGTTTGTACTGACAGAGGCGGAGTGCTTCATCTCTCTTTCCTTGGCAAAAAAGATGTTAAAAAACTAATTATGGTGGGCACTGTCACTATGAATACAAGGATGAGAAGGTGTGGAAAAACAACAAATATTTATTAAGACAGCAACGCATTTCAAAATCAATCATTGTGACAGTGCCCATCACAAAGTTGTTGCTTTTTATTGAATTTTTTGCCCTGCAATTATTTTAATAAACCTCCCTGTTGGCTTTCAAAGGTGGTGCTGCACATCTATGGTCATCACTTATCCTATAGTATCCTATAGTTATCCTATGATAACCACAGATGTTGGGAATGACCTTTCAATCTATATATATTATTATTGTTTATTGTTATAGCGCCATTTATTCAATGGCGCTTTACATGTGAGGAGGGGTATACATAATAAAAACAAGTACAGTAATCGTAAACAATACAAGTCATAACTGGTACAGGAGAAGAGAGGACCCTGCCCGCGAAGGCTCACAATCTACAGGGGATGGGTGAGGATACAGTAGGCGAGGATAGAGCTGGTCATGCAGTGGTTTGGTCGATCGGTGGTTACTGCAGGTTGTAAGCTTGTCGGAAGAGGTGTTTCATCTGTAAGTACCATGATGATGTTTTCTGCAATTATTAAATTCTTTCAGTCATTTATCTGACTTTGTGCCTGAAGCCAAAAGCTACCACTTTTTCATTAGCATTCCTGCCTTAACCCCTTCATGACCCAGCCTATTTTGACCTTAAAGACCTTGCCGTTTTTTGCAATTCTGACCAGTGTCCCTTTATGAGGTAATAACTCAGGAACGCTTCAACAGATCCTAGCGGTTCTGAGATTGTTTTTTCGTGACATATTGGGCTTCATGTTAGTGGTAAATTTAGGTCAATAAATTATGCGTTTATTTGTGATAAAAACGGAAATTTGGCGAAAATTTTGAAAATTTCGCAATTTTCACATTTTTAATTTTTATTCTGTTAAACCAGAGAGATATGTGACACAAAATAGTTAATAAATAACATTTCCCACATGTTTACTTTACATCAGCACAATTTTGGAAACAAAATTTTTTTTTGTTAGGAAGTTATAAGGGTTAAAATTTGACCAGCGATTTGTAATTTTTACAACGAAATTTACAAAACCATTTTTTTTAGGGACCACCTCACATTTGAAGTCAGTTTGAGGGGTCTATATGGCTGAAAATACCCAAAAGTGACACCATTCTAAAAACTGCACCCCTCAAGGTACTCAAAACCACACTCAAGAAGTTTATTAACCCTTCAGGTGCTTCACAGCAGCAGAAGCAACATGGAAGGAAAAAATGAACATTTAACTTTTTAGTCACAAAAATTATCTTTTAGCAACAATTTTTTTATTTTCCCAATGGTAAAAGGAGAAACTGAACCATGAAAGTTGTTGTCCAATTTGTCCTGAGTACGCTGATACCTCATATGTGGGAGTAAACCACTGTTTGGGCGCACAGCAGGGCTTGGAAGGGAAGGAGCGCTATTTGACTTTTTGAATCAAAAATTGGCTCCACTCTTTAGCGGACACCATGTCACGTTTGGAGAGCCCCCGTGTGCCTAAAAATTGGAGCTCCCCCACAAGTGACCCCATTTTGGAAACTAGACGCCCCAAGGAACTTATCTAGATGCATAGTGAGCACTTTGAACCCCCAGGTGCTTCACAAATTGATCCGTAAAAATGAAAAAGTACTTTTTTTTCACAAAAAAATTCTTTTAGCCTCAATTTTTTCATTTTTACATGGGCAACAGGATAAAATGGATCCTAAAATGTGTTGGGCAATTTCTTCTGAGTACGCCGATACCTCATATGTGGGGGTAAACCACTGTTTGGGCACATGGTAAGGCTCGGAAGGGAAGGAGCGCCATTTGACTTTTTGAATGAAAAATTATTTCCATCGTTAGCGGACACCATGTCGCGTTTGGAGAGCTCCTGTGTGCCTACACATTGGCGCTCCCCCACAAGTGACCCCATTTTGGAAACTAGACCCCCCAAGGAACTTATTTAGATGCCTAGTGAGCACTTTAAACCCTCAGGTGCTTCACAAATTGATCTGTAAAAATGAAAAAGTACTTTTTTTTCACAAAAAAATTCTTTTCGCCTCAATTTTTTCATTTTCACATGGGCTGTAGAATAAAATGGATCATAAAATTTGTTGGGCAATTTCTCCCGAGTACGCCGATACCTCATATGTGGGGGTAAACCACTGTTTGGGCACTCGGCAGGGCTCGGAAGGGAAGGCAAGCCATTTGACTTTTTGAATGGAAAATTAGCTCCAATTGTTAGCGGACACCATGTCGCGTTTGGAGAGCCCCTGTGTGCCTAAACATTGGAGCTCCCCCACAAGTGACCCCATTTTGGATACTAGACCCCCCAAGGAACTTATCTAGATGCATATTGAGCACTTTAAACCCCCAGGTGCTTCACAGAAGTTTATAACGCAGAGCCATGAAAATAAAAAATAATTTTTCTTTCCTCAAAAATGGTTTTTTAGCCTGGAATTTCCTATTTTGCCAAGGATAATAGGAGAAATTGGACCCCAAATATTGTTGTCCAGTTTGTCCTGAGTACGCTGATACCCCATATGTGGGGGTAAACCACTGTTTGGGCGCACGGCAGGGCTCGGAAGGGATGGCACGCCATTTGGCTTTTTAAACGGAAAATTAGCTCCAATCATTAGCGGACACCATGTCACGTTTGGAAAGCCCCTGTGTGCCTAAACATTGGAGATCCCCCAGAAATGACCCCATTTTGGAAACTAGACCCCCAAAGGAACTAATCTAGATGTGTGGTGAGGACTTTGAACCCCCAAGTGCTTCACAGAAGTTTATAACGCAGAGCCATGAAAATAAAAAAAAAAAATATTTTCTCAAAAATGATCTTTTAGCCTGCAATTTTTTATTTTCCCAAGGGTAACAGGAGAAATTTGACCCCAAAAGTTGTTGTCCAGTTTCTCCTGAGTACGCTGATACCCCATATGTGGGGGTAAATCACTGTTTGGGCACATGCCGGGGCTCGGAAGTGAAGTAGTGACGTTTTGAAATGCAGACTTTGATGGAATGCTCTGCGGGCGTCACGTTGCGTTTGCAGAGCCCCTGATGTGGCTTAACAGTAGAAACCCCCCACAAGTGACCCCATTTTGGAAACTAGACCCCCAAAGGATCTTATCTAGATGTGTGGTGAGCACTTTGAACCCCCAAGTGCTTCATAGAAGTTTATAATGCAGAGCCGTGAAAATAATAAATACGTTTTCTTTCCTCAAAAATAATTATTTAGCCCAGAATTTTTTATTTTCCCAAGGGTTACAGGAGAAATTGGACCCCAAAAGTTGTTGTCCAGTTTCTCCTGAGTACGCTGATACCCCATATGTGGGGGTAAACTACTGTTTGGGCACATGCCGAGGCTCGGAAGTGAAGTAGTGACGTTTTGAAATGCAGACTTTGATGGAATGCTCTGCGGGCGTCACGTTGCGTTTGCAGAGCCCCTGATGTGGCTTAACCCTTATCCGGCTGAATAGGTACAATTGTAACTATTCCGTTTTAAAATTGCAATAACTTTTTTTTGAAAAGACGTAGAGGGCTGAAATTTCGTGACATCTCTACATTTTTGGTCCAGAATATATTGGCCAAATTTCAATAAAATATCTCCACCCGCTTCCGAGATAAGGGGTCGAGATCTTTTTGCATCCATAACAAGCTGCATAGGTACAAATGTACCTCATATATTTTGAATGAAGATAATGCAAGGGAAAAAGCATAAATTTTTTTTTAATGATAATGCTATTTAACTATTATAAACAAGTAAAAAACTGTTCATTTACATTATAAAAGAAAATGTAAGAAACTTTTTTTTATTGATTTTCTTTGCAAGTAATGCATGTTGGCTTTGCTACAGAGTGTTCATCGCAAATGGGTTTCACACAAACCACACAAGACTTTCTAGTCTTGCGTTGTTTTCGCCTCAGGTCTCTGCAGACATAGCAACTACCAACAACAGGGGAGGGTCCACGACTACCATGAGGTATTTTGGGGCCAGCTGCTGGCTGCGATGCTACCACAATGCATCGTCCAAGCACCATTTCTACTGCACCTCGAAGAAAATGGTTTCTCATTATCATTTTGTTTGTACTACGATCTTCAATTGCAATCATACACAGCTGATTTGCGAGATCTTTCAGGAACTTTCTTCGTTGATTCTTTGCCCTGAAGCTTGGATTGTGTTCTCTGTAGATGATGTAGGATGCTAACCCACTGACATCAATCATATTGTAGAAAAATGCCAAAGTCCAACGTGATGTTCGTCGTTTCACAGTGTACTCTCCCAACATTTTATCCATAACATCAACGCCACCTTTTGTTATGTTGTAGTATTTTATTATCTCTGGCTTGGCTGCTAGTGTCTCTTCAACTTCTCCCGTCATGTGCATAGATGATAGAAGCACGACTGATTTGTTCTTCTTTGGTACATATGAACAGACTGTTGCATCATGATTGTAGGCAAAATTTGTCGAGTATACAGGCCTTTCTTTGGCAGGCTGCATGTTGTTAGGTAGGAACCTTTTGTTTTTTCTCACTGTACCAACTAGTGTCATGTTCCAGGAGTTCAATACCTTAGCTAGTTCCATGGTTGTAAAGAAGTTATCGGTGGTGACATTTCTTCCAGAGCCTTTATACGAGCTCACTAGGTCCAATACTGTTCGTTCTCCAATGTTTACTTGTCGAGGACCATCAGTTGGTTTCCCAGTGTAGAGCTGACCTTGTAAAGGGTAGGCATTTGATGAGTCACAAGCCCAGAAAATCTTTATGCCATATTTAGCTGGTTTTGAAGGTATATACTGGGTAAATTTAGTATGACCTCTAAATGGAAATAATTGCTCGTCGACGGTGATACAATGATATGGCTTGTAGGCTCTCTCCAGATTACTGTTCAGCATTGTCCAGATGTCCCGTATTGGTGCAGCTTTATCTGTTTGCACACGTTCTGCACGTGTATTTTCGTTGTCAAACCTGATAAATCTGAGTATCATCTTGAAGCGGTCACGAGACATGGCTGCACGTATAAGAGGCAGAGCAGCAACATTCCACATTTCCTCCAGATTCTCTTTGTTGGCTCTGTGCACACCAGCAGCAATCAGTATGCCCAAAAATGCATGAAGTTCAGTTTCAGTAAATTGCTTGAATGTTTTTTGTGGTGGCCGTTTGGAAGAATCAGGAAAACGTTGTACCAGTTCGTTGTTGTAAGCATCACAAACTCTCTTGGCCTTTCGATTCGTTTCCCGTAATATGATGTCACACATCTCGGGAGTCATGATGGACTTGAATAGCTCTTTTGCTGTATATAGGTTGCTGATTGCTGCAGGGCCACCTCTTTGTCGTAGGACATTACGAGATTTTGTTTGTGCATTTGGCAGTGGATTACTGCACCATTGAGTTTCATCCTTAGCAGTCCAAATGTCGCCTGCACTTTGAGGCACAGAATCATCCTCAACACTTTCGTCTGATTCGTATTCATTTTCATGCTCTATGACCATTTCTTGTTCAATGTCTGAATCTTCTTCAGTAACATCCACTTGTGGTACATAGTTTTCATCATCAGATGGAACATATGGTTCATCCTCATGCTCAGAATCAGATTCTTCTAGCATTCGCATTATTTCGTCAGACGTAAATCTGTAAATATGAAAAAATGTAAAATAAATAATTTTCCGAAATACTACATTATTGGCTTTTCACAAAATTATACTAACCTGCAAACACGTTTTCTTGGATTATGGCGGAAACTAGATCCAGCATTACTATCACTCATGATGACTTGCTAGATGAATTTTGGCTTCGTATTTTGTGCTGAATATAAATAAAACATCGTAAAACAATATGTAGATACTAATTATTATCCATTTTTCGTATAAAAATTATACCTATAGTGATAAGTTTCATACAAAATATATGTAAGCCAAGTCCAGGCTGAAAGACAATTTGACTGTTCTGTCCCCACATAATGAGAATAAAGGTATAACTGGCTGTTAGATGCTGTGAGACTTTCCTACCTTCGTTTCCAAGAAATTGAAGACTTCACAAGCCTAGAAATGTGTGCTCACAGCAATGAGATGAACAGCAAAATGGCTAATGAGAGGAGGGAGGCAGGAAGACAAGTAGAAGCCACTCCCAGTTTGAATTAACTTAATTGACAGCAACATAAGTGACCAGTAACAACACTGAACAATAGATATCAGCATAACATTTGTAGCTGAATGAACTTTAGTTTCTGAAACCAAGTAAAGTCTTCCCACAGTGGAGGTATATGTGAAGGTACAATTGTACCTATGCAGCCTGTTAAGGTTGTAAAATTATGCAGCCTGACAAGGGTTAACAGTAGAAACCCCCACAAGTGACCCCATTTTGGAAACTAGACCCCGAAAGGAACTTATCTAGATGTGTGGTGAGCACTTTGAACCCCCAAGTGCTTCATAGAAGTTTATAATGCAGAGCCGTGAAAATAATAAATACGTTTTCTTTCCTCAAAAATAATTATTTAGCCCAGAATTTTTTAATTTTCCCAAGGGTAACAGGAGAAATTTGACCCCAATATTTGTTGTCCAGTTTCTCCTGAGTACGGTGATACCCCATGTGTGGGGGTAAACTACTGTTTGGGCACATGCCGGGGCTCGGAATTGAAGTAGTGACGTTTTGAAATGTAGACTTTGATGGAATGCTCTGCGGGCGTCACGTTGCGTTTGCAGAGCCCCTGATGTGCCTAAACAGTAGAAACCCCCCACAAGTGACCCCATTTTGGAAACTAGACCCCGAAAGGAACTTACCTAGATGTGTGGTGAGCACTTTGAACCCCCAAGTGCTTCATAGAAGTTTATAATGCAGAGCCGTGAAAATAATAAATACGTTTTCTTTCCTCAAAAATAATTATTTAGCCCAGAATTTTTTATTTTCCCAAGGGTTACAGGAGAAATTGGACCCCAAAAGTTGTTGTCCAGTTTCTCCTGAGTACGCTGATACCCCATGTGTGGGGGTAAACCACTGTTTGGGCACACGTCGGGGCTCAGAAGGGAAGTAGTGACTTTTGAAATGTAGACTTTGATGGAATGATCTGCGGGCGTCACATTGCGTTTGCAGAGCCCCTGGTGTGCCTAAACAGTAGAAACCCCCCACAAGTGACCCCATTTTAGAAACTAGACCCCCCAAGGAACTTATCTAGATATGTGGTGAGCACTTTGAACCCCCAAGTGCTTCACAGACATTTACAACGCAGAGCCATGAAAATAAAAAATCATTTTTCTTTCCTCAAAAATTATGTTTTTTTTTAGATTCACAAGGGTAACAGGAGAAATTGGACCCCAGTACTTGTTGCGCAGTTGATCCTGAGTATGCTGGTACCCCATATGTGGGGGTAAACCACTGTTTGGGCACACGTCAGGGCTCGGAAGTGAGGGAGCACCATTTGACTTTTTGAATACGAGATTGGATGGAATCAATGGTGGTGCCATGTTGCGTTTGGAGACCCCTGATGTGCCTAAACAGTGGTAACCCCTCAATTCTAACTCCAACACTAACCCCAACACACCCCTAACCCTAATCCCAACTGTAGCCATAACCCTAATCACAACCCTAACCACAACCCTAATTCCAACCCTAACCCTAAGGCTATGTGCCCACGTTGCGGATTCGTGTGAGATATTTCCGCACCATTTTTGAAAAATCCGCGGGTAAAAGGCATGCGTTTTACCTGCGGATTTTCCGCGGATTTCCAGTGTTTTTTTGTGCGGATTTCACCTGCGGAGTCCTATTGAGGAACAGGTGTAAAACGCTGCGGAATCCGCACAAAGAATTTACATGCTGCGGAAAATACAACGCAGCGTTTCCGCGCTGTATTTTCCGCACCATGGGCACAGCGGATTTGGTTTTTCATATGTTTACATGGTACTGTAAACCTGATGGAACACTGCTGCGAATCCGCAGCGGCCAATCCGCAGCCAAATCCGCACTGTGTGCACATAGCCTAATTCTAAAGGTATGTGCACACGCTGCAGAAAACGCTGCGGATCCTCAGCAGTTTCCCATGAGCTTACAGTTCAATGTAAACCTACGGGAAACAAAAATCGCTGTACACATGCTGCAGAAAAACTGCACGGAAACGCAGCGGTTTACATTCCGCAGCATGTCACTTCTTTGTGCGGATTCCGCAGCGGTTTTACAACTGCTCCAATAGAAAATCGCAATTGTAAAAACGCAGTGAAATGCGCAGAAAAAAACGCGGTAAATCCGCCATAAATCCGCAGCGGTTTAGCACTGCGGATTTATCAAATCCGCAGCGGAAAAATCCGCAGAGGACCAGAATACGTGTGCACATACCGAAACCCTAGCCCTAGCCCTAACCCTACCCCTAACCCTACCCCTAACCCTAGCCCTAACCCTAACCCTACCCCTAACACTACCCCTAACCCTACCCCTAACCCTACCCCTAACCCTACCCCTAACCCTAGCCCTAACCCTAACCCTACCCCTAACCCTACCCCTAACCCTACCCCTAACCCTACCCCTACCCCTAACCCTAACCCTAGCCCTAACCCTACCCCTAACCCTAACCCTATTCTAACATTAGTGGAAAAAAAAAAATTTCTTTATTTTTTTATTGTCCCTACCTATGGAGGTGACAAAGGGGGGGGGTCATTTATTATTTTTTTTATTTTGATCACTGAGATATAATTTTTCTCAGTGATCAAAATGCACTTTGGAACGAATCTGCCGGCCGGCAGATTCGGCGGGCGCACTGCGCATGCGCCCGCCATTTTGGAAGATGGCGGCGCCCAGGGAGAAGACGGACGGGACCCCGGCAGGATCGGTAAGTATGATGAGGTGGGGGGGACCACGGGGGGGGGATCGGAGCACGGGGGGGGAATCGGAGCGCGGCAGGCGTGGAACGGAGCACGGGGGCGTGGAACGGAGCACGGGGGGGCTGGAATGGAGCACGGGGGGGTGGATCGAAGCACGGGGGGGTGGATCGGAGTGCAGGGGGGGTGATTGGAGCACGGGGGGGTGATTGGAGCACGGGGGGAGCCAGCAAGAGCACGGGGGGAGCATAGCACTGGACGGAGGGGAGCCGGAGCAGTGTACCGGCCAGATCGGGGGGCTGGGAGGGCGATCGGTGGGGTGGGGTGGGGGCAGATTAGTATTTCCAGCCATGGCCGATGATATTGCAGCATCGGCCATGGCTGGATTGTAATATTTCACCAGTTATAATAGGTGAAATATTACAAATCGCTCTGATTGGCAGTTTCACTTTCAACAGCCAATCAGAGCGATCGTAGCCACGAGGGGGTGAAGCCACCCCACCTGGGCTAAACTACCACTCCCCCTGTCCCTGCAGATCGGGTGAAATGGGAGTTAACCCTTTCACCCGATCTGCAGGGACGCGATCTTTCCATGACGCCACATAGGCGTCATGGGTCGGATTGGCACCGACTTTCATGACGCCTACGTGGCGTCATGGGTCGGGAAGGGGTTAAGGGATATTTCCAGAATCAAAACTTATCCTTTATCTATGGAAGGATAGGTAGGGAATAGGTTACTGATTACTGAAGATCACACTGCTCAAACCCCCAACAATCCCTGATTGATTCATTGTCTTCGGGACTAACAGAAAAAGTTAAAAAGAGTACTCAGCTATTTGCAGCATCCCTGTAGACAATGAATGGAAGAGATAACTATTGATTTTTGGAATAATCCTTTAACCATGCTGTTCTGTTCGGGTCCATATGACCCGAACTTAAATTTGAGACCCTACAGATTATTTATTATGTTCCTGTTTCCAAGATTATTTATTATGCAGATCTGAAACTTGTGATTAATTGACTTTTCCTCATTTAGAAAGCACTAGAACACACTATGGAAGAAATCCTTACCACTTAATCAATATAAGTGCTTGTACATGCAGCTATGTTTATTGGCTTTTAGTTTTATTTGTATGTATTCCCTTGTATTAATTGTATGCCTGCAATATCAACTGTTGCCATTGAATCCCTCATACTAATGAGTCATTAGTACCATAGACTAGAAAAGAGCTGAGAATCAGGAAGTGAATTTGTTTGTGGCTGAGACCACATAAAAAGCCCCCTTGGCTGAGGAGAACAAAGAACTTGGTTGTGGCATGGAACCATTATTAAAATTATTAAAGAAAGGACTGATAAAGTTGGAACCTTGGGTGAGCCTGCTGTGAAAGATGCAGCTCATTACTGAAGAGACTTCAGTAACCTTGGCATTAGCTCTCGTGAGAAATCCCTGAGGAGATGAAGAGCATAGGAGATGAGGACCATATGGGACTGTAGCTTGGACAGTTGGGACTTACGGATTTATTTTTTATTCATTCATTCACAGTTGTAACAGCCATATTTTTTTCATTTTACCTTAAGCTTCACTATATGAAGTCTTGGGGTTTTTTTTGGAAGATGAGCTGTAGGCTTTTTTAAGTGCCTTAGGGCTTGGATGAGTACTATGCGCTATTTTATTGAATAGCACTCAGCCATGGCATACTGTGGGACAACGCTGATCAGCAATTTTTTTTCTCATGCCGATTCTAATGCTGTCTATGTTACTAGAGTGCAGTCTGATGTACACGCACAGAGAAAATGGGAAAAATAAAGAAATAGTTCTTCATCTTCTCCGCACGTATGCTGCGATTCTGTCATGTGAGAGAATTGGGTGACAGTAAAGCGACACTCAGATTAAACTCTGACAAAGTTTCAGTCAAATCTCATTAGCATAATCATCCTGATTCTCTCTCATGTGAATTGATGTCCATGTGACCCTAGCCTTAAAGAAAATTTGTCAGTAGGATCAATCCTTCTAAGCTGTCTATCTTGACATGAAGTGGTCCAATGTCTTATTTAAAAAAAATGCAATTATTTTTGTATAAGTAAATGAGCTGTTAAAGGGAATCTGTCACCACATGTGACCTTTCTAAACCATGAATATGGGCATACAAGTTATAGACAGCAGAAAACAGTCCTCCTTGTATGTCTTATATCAGATATGTTGCTAAGAAATCATTTTTTATCACTTAATACAAATGTCTCCTTCCAGTCTCTGGGGAAGATGCTGTCTGAAAGATAATTCTGCCTCCAAAGCTTGTTTTAAATATAAGGGGGAGATACCTATGTGATGAGTAATGATTACCAGTGTTACCAGTGTGTTGTGAAAGGGTGGTTTCACATTTGCGTTTTTTTTTGCGTTTTTGCGGCAAAAAACGCAAAAAAAGCATGCGTTTTTTTCCCTATATTTAACATTAAAAATGCATGCGTTTTTTTGTATGCGTTTTGACGCATTTTTGCAACGCATGCGTTTTTTTCCTGCATGCGTTGTGTTGCAGAAATACAACATTTAGTATTTTAGCGGCTTTTTTTTGCTGTCTATGTAAACACATGCGTTTTTAACCACATGCGTTTGCATGCGTTAAAAACGCATGCGTTTTTAAAAAAAACAAACAAAAAAAACACTGATAAACCACCCCACACCATAAAATTGATAAAGGGATCCTACCCCTAACCCTAACCCTACCCCTAACCCTAACCCTACCCCTAACCCTACCCCTAACCCTACCCCTAATCCCTTTAAGGGTAGGGTTAGGGGTAGGGTTAGGGTTAGGGGTAGGGTTAGGGTTAGGGTTAGGGGTAGGGTTAGGGTTAGGATCCCTTTAGGGTTAGGGGTAGGGTTAGGATCCCTACCCCTAACCCTACCCCTAACCCTAGCTCTTTCTGTTTATAGTGGGTTTTTTACTTTATTTTGATGATTGGCAGCTGTCACACATTTATCTGCATGCGTTTAAAAAACGCAAATGCATGAAAAAACGCATGTAAACGCATCAAAACGCCGCGTTTTTTTCACCACATGCAAAAACGCATGCGTCAAAAAAACGCAGCGTTTGCACGCGTTTACATGCGTTTTTTCACCATGCGTTTTTTTTAAAAAAACGCATAGACATCAATAGGTTTTTTGCCGTGAAAAAAACGCATGCGTTTTTTTGCGGCAAAAAAAAGCCGCAAAAGTTACTACATGTTGCATTTCTGCAAATGAACGCATGCAGAAAAAAAATGCATGCGTTCATAAACGCGACCAAACGCGTATACAAAAAAACGCATGCGTTTTTAATGTTAAATATAGGGAAAAAAACGCATGCTTTTTTTGCGGTAAAAACGCTGCAGATGAAAACGCAAGTGTGAAACCAGCCTAATAGCTGCTCTCTGCTCTCCTGATCTCACTGCAGAGCTCTGTGTGGTTATACCTGACATACCATAGGTTCCACTCAGCTTCAGCTTCAAGCGCACATACAGACATGGTTGCAATATTGTTGCAATACAGCAGAGCTGATAGAGAAGCAAAAAAATGTGTTTGCAAGAAGACAAAATTTCATTTTTCCTATTTTGTGTTAGTTACTTGTCTCACGCAGGTAACTCACCTTCATGTAAAACAAGCTCTGGAGGCAGAGTTATCTTCCAGGCACCATCCTCCCCATAGCCTGGAAGTCATTTGTATAAAGTGATAAAAGATGATTTCTCAGCAACAAGGCATCTGATATTAGGCATACAGGGAAGATTTTTTTTCCACCATTCTATAACCTGTATGCCCATATAAATAGCTCACATAGGACAAATGTGGTGGCAGATTAACTTTAAGATCTATGGGATGGACACAGATCTCCCTGAGAATCTGCCTCCAGAGCTCATTTTAAACAAAAGGAGGTGTTACCAGTGTGAGACATGTAATGACTGACAGTCTTATCTACATGTCTCCTACTGGTAACTCCCCCTTTAATTTAATATAAGCTCATTTACATGCATAACAAAATGTACATTTCTCTGGACTAAGACATCAGAATTCAGATATCAAGGTATCATTTTATTCAGCTTTCTATGACTTGCATCATATAGATGGCTTAGAAGGGTCGATGCTACTGGCAGATTTCCATTACAACATTGTTGAACTATGCATTTTTTGGTGCATTTTTTTCTCTACATGCTTCTAAGAGGAGTCTGAAAAAAGACATGCAACAAATGCACTTGCATCTCTAAGTACAGAATCAATGCTTTTGTGTACTATCAAAACACAAAGGCAGCACCAGAAACACATCAAATGAGAAAAAAAACACAGCAAAAAGTAATAATCAGAGAAGATAGTTATTAGCTAGTGTGGTGCAGACACCTGCAGAAAAAAAAATTATACTACATGTGGACACGGCCTCAGCCATAAATTTTGATTTATTTTTATGGGTTTACTACAGCAGTGGCATTTTTACGTCAGTTACCTATCACTATAATTTAATCTGTTCACCATATTGTATAGGTTGTTACAATTAGGCCAGGGTCACTCGGGACCGGAGTGTGCGGCTGCATAGCAATACGGTGTGTTTTGATTAGCTGCTACTTGTAAGAAAGAGTGCATGTTGCAAAGCTCTAACGTAACATGTATCTGCAACGTCAACATAATTGTGCTGAATATTAAGCAATAAAAATAAATATAAAATAATAATATTATTAAGCAAAATAAAGTTCAGCATGTTGGTTCAGCCCTCAACAACAGTCAGGATTTTTCATAGGGACATTAGAGAATGTAATTGCCCACCCCGATGTGTATCTGTATATGCATATCACAGCCATGATGAGAATCATGCGATATAGATTTTCTATAAAAGAGAAGATGTACAATAACAAATTGTATTGTGGTACCGTGTTAGCCAGAAAAATCGATGTGAATATTTTTCTGCCCAATGATGACAGAAGTATTCTAGGAGTGATACCTTTATTGGCTAACCAGAAAATAATATGTTTGCAAGCTTTCAGAGCACAGTGGCTCCTTCTTCAGGCAGGATTACAAATAGATTAACCTAATCTAGAATACTTCTGTCATCATTGGGCAGAAAAATATTCACATCTATAAAAGAGATAAAACTTATTTACAAATCTCAAAATGTTCTAATAGGGTTTTGGTTTAAATCCTCACTTTTTTATATTTGATTGCTTTCAGTGAATGGGAAAATCTAGTAGCATAATATTCTATGCAGAAACACCTTTAACCCCTTACTGACATCCACCGTACATGTACTGCACATCGGTTACTGGTGTATGGAATGGGCTCACTGGTTGAGTTTGCCCTGTACCTGGCAGGTTATGACTGTGTGTTAGAAGACCTGCTTCTAACAACCATGATTGTTTACCTCAGTGGCGTATCAAGGGGGGGCAGCCGGGGCATGTGCCCCAGGCGCAGCTGGCAGGGGGGCGCAGTCAGGCCGCCTAATGTGGCGGTCCACAGTGTCTCCCCTGGCAGCTGCATTCTGCCGCCCCCTGGGCTGGGAGTCAGCTGTTCTCTGTGTCGACTGTCAAGCTGACAGCCGGCACAGAGAAGCTGCAGTGCGCTAGCTCCCAGTATTCAATTGTACTCGTATCTTACAGATACGAGTACAATTGAAGATCTGACTGCAGGGTAGCATCTAAATAGGAGTTGATTTCTTGAGGGGGAGGAGTTGATTTCAGGAAGCTGCTGGTGGAGAAGAGAAGCAGGAAATGAGGAGCCATGCGAGGAAAGGACCGAGGAGCTGCAGCATGGAGCCGTGTGAGGAGAGGAGCTGCACCATGGACCCTTGTATAAGGGAATGAGGACGCAGGACTCGGTGTGAGGCTCTCAGGATGTAACTTGGAAAGGGGGTGATGTTACTTGAGTGGGGCTGCAAAGGGAAGATGATGGTGAGGGGCTGTGTGGGGAATGGGGAGATGATGAGACGCTGTGTGGGGAATGGGGGAATGATGAGACGCTGTGTGGGGAATAGGGGGATGATGAGACGCTGTGTGGTGAATGGGGGGATGATGAGGAGCTGTGTGGGGAATAGGGGGATGATGAGGAGCTGTGTGTGAAATGGGGGGATGATGAGATGCTGTGTGGGGAATGGGGGGATGATGAGATGCTGTGTGGGGAATAGGGGGATGATGAGAAACTGTGTGCGGAATAGGGGGATGATGAGACGCTGTGTGGGGAATGGGAGGATGATGAGACGCTGTGTGGGGAATCATGAGGAGCTGTGTAGGGAATGAGGGGATTTATTGTGTGGGGAGATTTGGAGAGGAGATGGGAGATTTAAGGACACAAAATGAAGAGCAAAGGGGGAGCTGGGGGCATATATGAGGAAACAGTACAGGGGAATGGGTTGGCATGTATGAGGAAACAGTACGTGGGAATGAGGGCATGTATGAAGAAACATGTATGAGGGTGATGGGATGTGTTCAGACACAGTATGGGGAGTCAGGTGAGCAGGCAGTATAGAAAGTGAGGGGATAAATATATGAGGAGACAGTATGGTGAACAGGAGGGATTTGAGAAGAGACAGTATGAGGAGGGAGGGGAATAGTGTGAGGAGACAGTATGGGGGGAGAAAAGTGAGTGGGCACAGAATAGAAACTTAGTAGTGGGGGCGTAGCATGGGGGACAGTGCAAGGGCACAGTCAGGAGGGGACAGTATACCAAGGAGGGGGAGTGTTATGATAGAGTACAGTATAAATACTAGGCCCTTTAGGGGGACACAGTATGAGAGGACAGTGAGAAGAGGAGGCCGGTATGGAAAGGAGAGGTCAGAGTGCAGAGCATGTACCATAAGAGGAATAGTCAGGGGGTCATATTTTGTGCAGACAATATAGTGAGGGGCAATTTTTTTATTCAGGAGCATTATATTGACACTTGTATCTTTAAGGGCATCATGTGGATATTTTCTGCAAAAGAGCGGAGAAGATAGAGGTCTGCAGAGCCGGCTGTGGATGAGAAAATGCATCATGGGATCTGGACAAGATGAAGAAAAGAAGGAGAATGGCTCCAGAGATGACGTCACCTATAAGGTACCTGGATATAAATGTTACTAGATTGTGGCCCGATTCTAACGCATCGGGTATTCTAGAATATGCATGTCCCCGTAGTATATGGACAATGATGATTCCAGAATTCGCGGCAGACTGTGCCCGTCGCTGATTGGTTCGAGGCAACCTTTATGACATCATTGTCGCCATGGCAACCATTATGACATCATCGTCGCTGTGCCCATCACTGATTGGTCGAGGCAACCTTTATGACATCATCGTCGCCATGGCAACCATTATGACATCATCGTCGCTGTGCCCGTTGCTGATTGGTCGAGGCCTGGCGGCCTCGACCAATCAGACGCGGGATTTCTACGTCCTTTATGACATCATCGTCGCTGTGCCCGTTGCTGATTGGTCGAGGCCTGGCGGCCTCGTCCAATCAGAGACGCGGGATTTCCAGGACAGACAGACAGACAGACAGACAGACAGACGGAAAAACCCTTAGGCAATTATATATATAGATCTGTGATACTCAGGGCCGGCTCCAGGTTTTTGAGGGCCCCGGGCGAAAGAGTCTCAGTGGGCCCCCCTTTAACACATACCACGATTCATGATCACGTATAAACACAGCCATGTAGTATATAACACAGCCCACGTAGTATATAGTACAGTCACATAGCATATAATACAGCCACGTAGTATATAGCACAGCCCACATAGCATATAACAGCCCATATAGTATATACAGTTAGGTCCATATATATTTGGACAGAGGCTACATTTTTCTAATTTTGGTTATTGACATTACCACAATTAATTGTAAACAAAACAATTCAGATGCAGTTGAAGTTCAGACTTACAGCTTTCCTTTGAGGGTATCCACATTAAAATTGGATTAAGGGATTAGGAGTTTCAGCTCCTTAACATGTGTCACCATGGTTTTAAAGGGACCAAAAGTAATTGGACAGATTCATTAATTTTAGATAAAAAATTCATTTTTAGTACTTGGTTGAAACCCTTTGTTGGCAATGACTGCCTGAAGTCTTGAACTCATGGACATCACCAGACGCTGTGTTTCCTCCTTTTTGATGCTCTGCCAGGCTTTCACTGCAGTGGTTTTCAGTTGCTGTTTGTTTGTGGGCCTTTCTGTCTGAAGTTTAGTCTTTAACAAGTGAAATGCATGCTCAATTGGGTTGAGATCAGGTGACCGACTTGGCCATTCAAGAATATTCCACTTCTTTGCTTTAATAAACTCCTGGGTTGCTTTAGCTTTATGTTTTGGGTCATTGTCAATCTGAAGTATGAAACGACGACCAATCAGTTTTGCTGCATTTGGCTGGATCTGAGCATATAGTATGTCTCTGAATACCTCAGAATTAATTTGGTTGCTTCTGTCCTGTGTCACATGATCAATAAACACTAGTGACCCAGTGCCACTGGCAGCCATGCACGCCCAAGCCATCACACTGCCTCCGCCGTGTTTTACAGATGATGTGCTTTGCTTTGGATCATGAGCTGTACCATGTCATCGCCATACTTTTCTCTTTCCATCATTCTGGTAGAGGTTGATCTTGGTTTCATTTGTCCAAAGAATGTTCTTCCAGAACTGTGCTGGCTTTTTTAGATGTTTTTTTAGCAAAGTCCAGTCTAGCCTTTTTATTCTTGATGCTTATGAGTGGCTTGCTCCGTGCAGTGAACCCTCTGTATTTACTTTCATGCAGTCTTCTCTTTATGGTAGATTTGGATATTGATACGCCGACCTCCTGGAGAGTGTTGTTCACTTGGTTGGCTGTTGTGTAGAGGTTTCTCTTCACCATGGAGATTATTCTGTGATCATCCACCACTGTTGTCTTTCGTGGGCGCCCAGGTCTTTTTGCATTGATGAGTTCACCAGTGCTTTTTTTCTTTCTCAGGATGTACCAAACTGTAGATTTTGCCACTCCTAATATTGTAGCAATTTCTCAGATGAGTTTTTTCTGTATTCGCAGCTTAAGGATGGCTTGTTTCACCTGCATGGAGAGCTCCTTTGACCACATGTTTACTTCACAGCAAAACCTTCCAAATGCAAGCACCACACCTCAAATCAACTCCAGGGCTTTTATCTGCTTAATTGAGAATGACATAACAAAGGGATTGCCCTCACCTGTCCATGAAATAGCCTTGGAGTCAATTGTCCAATTACTTTTGGTCCCTTTTAAAACAGGGTGGCACATGTTGAGGGGCTTAGACTCCTAAACCCTTCATCCAATTTTAATGTGGATACCCTCAAATGAAAGCTGAAAGTCTGAACTTCAACTGCATCTGAATTGTTTTGTTTAAAATTCATTGCGGTAATGTCTATAACCAAAATTAGAAAAATTTGTCTCTGTCCAAATATATATGGACCTAACTGTAGCACAGCCACATATTATATAACACAGCCCACGTATTATATAGAACAGCCATGTAGTATATAGCACAGCTCATGTAGCATATAACAGCCCACGTAGTATATAACACGGCCCACGTTGTATATAACACAGCTATGTAGTATATAGAACAGCCATGTAGTATATAGCACTGACATGTAGTATACAGCAAAGCCCACGTAGCATATAACAGCCCATATAGTATATAGCAAAGCTCACGCAGTATATAACACAGCCCACACAGTATATAACAGCCCACGCAGTATATAACACAGCCCACGCAGTATATAACAAAGCCCACGCAGTATATAACACAGCCCATGCAGTATATAACAAAGCCCATGCAGTATATAACAAACCCACGCAGTATATAACACAGCCATGTAGTATATAACAGCCTATGCAGTATATAACAGCCCACGCAGTATATGGCACAGCCCACGCAGTATATAACACAGCCTGAGCCCACGCAGTATATAACACAGCCCAAGCAGTATATAACACAGCCCACGCAGTATATAACACAGCCCATGCAGTATATAACAAAGCCCACGCAGTATATAACACAGCCATGTAGTATATAACAGCCTATGCAGTATATAACAAAGCCCACGCAGTATATAGCACAGCCCACGCAGTATATAACACAGCCTGAGCCCACGCAGTGTATAACACAGCCCATGCAGTATATATCACAGCCCACGCAGTATATAGCACAGCCCACGCAGACGCAGTATATAGCACAGCCCACGCAGTATATAGCACAGACAGCCCACGTAGTATATAACACACAGCCACCCACGTAGTATATAGCACAGGGCTGAGCCATGGCGTAGTATATAACACAGCCCACGTATATACAGCCATTTAGTATATACAGCCATTTAGTATATACAGACAGTCTAGGCTAGGACTACAACCAGGCTCACAGCAGGCTGCATCCGACCCCCCCGCCCCCGCAATGCGTTGGAACCAGGAAGGAACTTTGAGGAAGACTCACTCTTCACTCACTGCTTCTCTTTGCCGTTGCTTCCGTTCCGTTGTGGACACAGCCTGGGACCGGGTGCACCGTTCATGTACCTGACTGCTGCTCCTGCCTCCTGCTCCTCTTTCTGCTTGGTGCTGCCTGCAACTGCAGCCAGATCTCTTCCCTGAGCTCTTAGGATGACGAGCTCTCACGCGACCGGAAGTGACAGGACAGAGCGACCGCCGGCCCGGAAGTGACTCGTATCCATGGTGATGGCGGCGCCGGCGGTGACTGGTGAGTATTGCAGCTGTGTGAAACTCAGTCCCAGGCCCGGCCCGGAAGTGACTCACTCTGCATATTCATGGTGACGGTCCCGACTCCCGGAGGTGAGTATTCCTGCTGCAGCCCCATCTCGCCAGGGCCCCGGGTGCTGACGCCGGCCCTGATACTGACTAACCCTCATGTTTTTATGTTAGGAGCATTAAAGGGGATGTCCAGGTTTGTAATGAGTCTGCAGTCATTCTTCGTGACTGAAGACTTCTGACTTCTCACAGTGCGCACTGCACGCTGTCAGCATTCTCTCGTGCTGGCGATTTAGACACATGTGGTCACATACTGACTAGACATGTGCGGCTTCACTCAATGAAAATGAACTGATTTAGGCCGGGCACGTCTAGTCGGAATGTGGTCAGAAGTATACAAGTCACATGCTTGTGTTGACATGACTGTCCACCAGCAAGGGAGAATCCTAAAAGTGTGCAGTGCATTAGTTGCGAGAATTCAGAAGCCTGCAATGCCAGGATTCAGCTCTGCAGGTTCCAGTAGTCGTCATATGGACATGTCCCTCATATGTGATTTTCATACTTGTCACTCCTGTGACAACGAGCTTCTCTTCTGCTTCTCCGTTTTTCACTGAACATTGACAGCATTAGGGAGAGCGGCTCGTCGGTACATGACTAAGTGCAAATCACATATGTCCTTGGGGGGGGGTTGGCACCAAAATGAATTCTTGCCCCGGGTGCCAGAAACCCTAGATACACCTCTGGTTAACCTGTTAAACGCAGCTGTCAAATTCTGACAGCGGCATTAACAGGGTGTCGGTTTGGGGTTGTGTCGTTCCATTCATCCATTGGCGAGACCATGAAGTGGGTCACCGATGGGTTGTTATGACAGCCTGGGGTCTATTGAAGACCTTCGTGCTTGTCATTATGGAACTCCTTTGAAATGCTACCTGTGGCGGAGCTTCAAAGGAGACCATGATTTTTACAATATGCAGCAATGGCCGTGGTATTCCTATATATAGCACAAGAGACAAGATGATCGCATGTTCAAGTCCCACAAGGGGACTAACGAGTACAGTAAAAAGTAAAAAATGTTTTAAAAAGTATTTTTTTTAAAAACCCATAAAAGTTCAAACCACCTCCTTTTCCCATATTAAAAATAAAGATGATAATAATAATAATAATAATAACAATAATAATAATACACATATGTGGCATTGATTCATTCAGAAATGTCCGATAAAAATAATTAACCCTATCGGTAAATACAGTAAATGGACAAAATCATGTTTTTTTGGTTGCTACAATCACACAGTTTCATTGACTGAAAAATAATGGGTTTCGCAAAATGGAAACACAACATAACCCAATTTTTTTTAAAAAAAGAAACTTCTGATTTTTTTTTTCACCACTAAAAATAAAAGACAGGATCTGTTTTGTATGGCCATAATCATACAAATCATATTACGAGGTCATTTTTATCACACAATGCCATAAAAACATGCCATAAAAATATACCATAAAAACAAGTCCCAATGTCAGAATTGCGGTTTTTTTTTTCAGAATTTCACCGCACTTGGACTTTTTCCCATTTTCCAGTACATTGTGTGGTAAAATGAATGGTATCATTCAAAATTACAACTCGTCCCATAAATAACAAGCCCTCATATGTCAATGTGGACAGAAAAATAAAAATATAATCGCCCTGGAAAGAAGGGGAAGAAAAAGTGAAAATGCAAAAATGGAAGTCGGTAAAGGGTTAAAGCATTATTCCCAACCTGTAATGTTATCACCTATCCAAATAATGATATCAAAAAGTAGTTTGACCACTGAGAAACCCAGCAATCCCAAGAATGAGACTCTGAAATGTAACCGCAGCTACCACACCATTCTCATTGGGCATTTCCTGTTCTCAGGAATTATAGGAACCCCAGAGTTCAGACCCATGCTAATTCACAAGATCTCAGCTATCCTATAATTTTGTGGTAACTTTTAATGGTGGGAATAACCCTTTAAATATTCTTGCCCTACTTAAGAGGGTTGTCCACAGCTAAGACAATTATTTTCATTCCTAATGTTTGGCCCCATTAAAATAATAACACCTATACTCACCTCCAGTGCCGTTGCAGTGGTGTCGACGCTCATAATCCTGAGGTTCATGTGAGGTTGTTATGTCACCCGAGCCCTATGACCAGTCAGCGGTGGCTTCAGTATCCCCGCCTTGGACATATTGAACATCAACTGGGAAATCAGGGCTGTGGCTGCTCTATAACTTCCTCTTGATATTCAATTTGTATGTAGGCCGGGACAGTGACGCCAGCACTGATTGGGCACACGGCTCATTTAATAATAGCCTTGTGTGGGCCCTGGCAACACAAGGGCCGACACCTCTGGAATGGCGCCGGCACTGGATGTGAATATTGATGTTTTTATTTTAATGGGGCCAAACATGAAGAATTAGGAGGGGTTGTCCAAGGGGTGGATAACCTCTTTAACCCCTTAACCCCCGGGCCATTTTCCATTTTCGCGTTTTCAGTTTTTGCTCCCCTTCTTCCAAGAGCAATAACTTTTTTTATTTTTCTTTCAACATGGCCATGTGAGGGCTTATTTGTTGTGGGACAAGTTGTACTTTTGAATGACACCATTGGTTTTAACATATCGTGTACTGGAAAACAGGAAAAAATATTCCAAGTGCGGTGAAATTACAAAAACAGTACAATTCCACAGTTGTTTCCTGCATGTTAACTAAATGCTAAAACTGACTTGCCATTATGATTCACCAGGTCATTACTAGTTCACAGACACAAACGTGTATTGGTCCTTTTTTTATTTTAGTGGTGAAAAAAAATCGAAAATTTGTTTTAAAAAAATGGTGCCATTTTCCGAGACCTGTAGCGTCTCCATTTTTTGTGATCTGGGGTTGAGTGAAGGCTTAGATTTTGCGCACCGAGCTGACATTTTTATGGATACAATTCTGGTGTACATACAATGTTTTGATCACCCATCATTGCATTTCATTGCAATGTAGTTGTGACCAAAAAAACGTAATTCTGGCATTAATTTTTTTGTCGTTGTGACGTTTAGCGATAGGGTTAATTTTCTTTCTATAGTGATAGATCAGGTGATTCTGAACTCAGCAATATCAAATGTGTGTATATTTGAATTTATTGTTTTATTTTTATTGGGGCGAAAGGGGGGTGATTTGAACTTTTATATGTATATATATATAGTTTTTTAATATTTTTAAAAAACATTTATTTTTTATTTTTGCATGTTTCAATAGTTTCCACGGGAGACTAGAAGCTGCTACACACAGGCGATGATCAGATCACCTGTGTGTAGCAGAAATGCTTACTTGCAATTAGCACCGACCACGGGGCGGCACTCATAGCCATCTGGAAATGACGACAACCCTTTGGTGACCCGTGATCACGTGAGGAGGCCCCCAATGGGTGGAGCCAGTGACCCGCTTCCTGCAAGCACAAGTTAAATGCCATTGTCAGAGAGTGAACTAGTTAATAGCCGCTGGTGGATCGCGATTCCACCCTCAGCTTTTTGGGTACTGTCATTTGCCCTAAAAGGCGGGGGATTCCGATATGTGCATATTATTACAGCACATGCGGGTAAGGGATTAATCAGTGAAAAGGACAACTGTGAAGCAGCTGCTGTACTTAACCCTACCATACCTATAGCTGTTCTCAAGTTTTCAAATTGTTCATCAGGGAATGGAGATCCTAAAAATTATATATTTACACAATGGTATAAAATACTATTGCGGATCTCATTTCAGTGGCATATTCGTGAATGTTTCTTGCAGTGTGCTCCAGACGACAGTGACCTATAAGGTATTCTCTGATCCTACCTGAAATGGATATTTCATTAATTAAAACAAACCTTTAATATGCTTTGATAGTACAAATCCAATTACAGTGCAATGATGAAGATGACCCATCCATTAATTTACAGATGTCATTATCCTGAAAATTGCTTATACTTGTTATCCAAGGTCTGTTTTTTTCTCTAATTTTCTCAATAATAATGTCATTATTCTACAAGCTACCTGTAACGTCACTTGGTGTATTTCTGTACTTCTGTTTTGCTGGGAAGGACTCAATGTTCTCCCAACGTCACTGGTCTAGCTCAATTCATTAGTGGTTGTCAAAGAGCAGAAGGCCATATAACTAACAGTTCAGAGCAGAGCTGAAAGGATTACATCTAACCTAACGATTTTTTCAAGCTGCATCCATTCTCTGCACGCAGCAGAAAAGACAAACCATATGGGATTTAAACCCACCTCTACTTCATGAAATGAGTACTTTAAAGGGGTATTCCCATCTTCAAGATCCTGTCCCAATATGTGGTATGTGTATTAATAATAATATTAGCAGATACCACAAATTAGAAATGTAGTATATTTTTTCTGATTCACTGTTTCTTTCCTCATGTGCATGCATTGCAGGACCTTAGGTATCCATGGTTACTACCAGGGTCAGGACAAGGTTTAGGAACGGTAGGCACCTGCCTAGGGTGCTACCTCCTGCGAACTTTGAAAAAAAATGCTGAATGTCTATGGTCCCCCAATATCTTCCTGCAGCCGCAAACATTCATCACACATACGGCGGGGGCGCAGACACAGAGATGAGCGATTTCAATCACTGACACCATTCACCCCTCTCTCTGTCCTGCGCCTTGGCAAACGCTCCCTCCCTGCACTCATTTGCATTCAGGTCTATCAAAAGCTAAAGCAATTGCTGTGTGCGCCGCCCGTGACAGCAGCAGAGGAGCTGTCATTTCCTCTGCTCTGTTGGGATGTCCAGCAAAACCCAAGCCACTTCTGGCCTGTGCATTGTTGGAGAAGGCGCATCTCAGAGGATGTTGGATGGTGCGGTGCAGTGATGTCGTTGCGCCATCCAGCGCCCTCTGCTGCACAGAGGAGACGGTGAATGAGAGCCTGGAATACGTGAGTATGGGCTTTTTTATTTTAATTCTTTTTTTAATTCTTATATTACTGTGCAGAGGGACTGTGCTAATGGGAAAGAATAGTGGCAGCGCAGAGGTGGAATAAACTGAGGGGCTGTGCAGATGGAGGGAATAAGCTGAGGGGCTGTGCAGAGGAAGTTATAAAATGAGGAGCTGTACAGATCAGGAAATAAAATGAGGGGCTGTCCAGATGGGGGAATAAGCTGAGGGGCTGGGAATGGGGGATAAAATGAGGAGCTGTGCATATACAGAAATAAAATGATGGGCTGTGCAGATAGGGGAAATAAGCTGAGGGGCGGAGCAAAGGAGGGGGAATAAAATGAGGGGCTGTGCATATGGGGGAATAACCTGTGGGGCTGGGCAGAGGGGTGGATAAAATGAATGGTTGTGCAAATGGAGGAAATAAATTGAAGGGTTGGGCAGAGGGGGGATAAAATGAGGGGCTGTGCAGATGCAAGTGAATAAACAAAGGGGCTGTGCAGATGGAGAGAATAAACTGACTGTCTGAGCAGATGGGGTTAATAAGCTGAGGGGCTGTGCAGATGCGGGGGCTGTTTTGTACATCATACTATTTATGGGGGTCTGTGTTGGACATCATACTATATATGGGGGGCTTTAGTGATGACCATACTATATATTGAGGAGTTGTGGATATCATACTGTATGAGCAGCTGTGGTGACCATCATACTGTGTAGGGGGACAGTGTGAGGAGTGTTTACATTTTAATAGGGCAGTGTGGTGGGCAGTATGAAGGCATAGTGAGAAAAGGGGCAAAACATGGATATGGAGAGGGGACAGTGTGAAATGGAGGCATAATATGGAGAGGAGTTAGCATGGTGGAGAGACAGTGTGGAGATATAGGAAGTGTAATGGAAAATTAGAGATGGGACATAATATGGACAGATATTTTTATGCAGAGGGCATTTTAACAACACTCTTATTTTTAAGGGCACTATGTCAGGATGTGCTGCAAAAAAACGGATAAGAGGGTGGTCTGAAGAGACGAGCTGTAGATATGAAAAGTCATCATGGCATCTAGGCAAGATGGAAATGAAAAGAAAAAGACAAATGTAAGATGTAATCTATAAGATAATTGGAAGTAAAAAAAAATTGTGATACTGAGTGCTAAGACGAGCTGCACGGAAATAACAAACTTAACTACAAAAAGATGCCCGATTACAATCCATATTTCCAGACTCCCCACATCTATGTTTTAGGCAGCCCCCAAATCTAAGAAGCATCATTGTTAGAAGATCCCTGTCCTCTCCAACAGCTACAGGAACCTATTCCTGCAACCAGAAAAAATGTAAAACCTGTCCATTTATAATGATCATGGACAAAATAAAGATCCCCAACTCACATCAGGGCTACAAGATCCCAGGGCTACAAGATACTTTCAGCTGCATCATATCTAATGTGGTATACCAAATGTCCACCTGGGAGTCTGTATGTGGGGGAGAAAGGGCAAAACCTTAGAACAAGGATACATTCTCATGTATCATGTATCATGTGGGGCAAGCGTCTCTATATACTACATGGCTGTTCTATATACTACGTGGGCCATGTTATATACTACGTGGGCTATTATATGCTATGTGGGCTGTGCTATATACTAGATGGCTGTTCTATAAACTTTGTGGGCCGTGTTATATACTGACTTGATATTACAATTGATTGTTGAACTAATCTTGTTTCTTGTTTTCAAGTACTCTTGGTTCTGGTCATGTATTCATGTACTTATGGTGGTGACATATTGATGTACTGATGGAAGTTCTGGTAATGTATTAATTTATTGATGGTGGGTCTGGGGACTTAGTCAAGTACTAATGGTGCGTTTGTTGATGAATTCATATACTGGTTGTGGATATAGCAATGCATTCCTGTACTAGTAGTAGTTTTGGTGCTGTATTCATCTACTGATGGTGGGTCTAGTGACTTATTCACAAACAAAAAAAGAAAACCCCAGACATAATGATTTACTCCCACTGGCAAGTAGCTTTTCTGAGTGTGTTCAAGCTGGTGGGGAGAGAATTCACATCACTGGTGTGACTGCTCTCCAACCATCCAGATCGTTGTGGAACAGATATGGATTATCTTCTTGTCGGACAGGGGAGGAATATGGTGTGTTTTTTTTATTTTACCGTAATAAATGTGTAAGAGAGGGTGGGGAGTTTTATTTCAAATAAAGGACTATTCTTGATGTGTCTTATTGCAATCTGGCTATCAGGTTAGTAATGGGGGCCTCTTATAGACGCCTCTCCATTACTGACCCCTGGGCTTGATGTCAGCTGACATTACAAAGCTGACATCAACATCATGCCACCACATCAGGGCAAGTAGGAAGAGCAAGGCTAAGATTCCCATGTACAAGCACACTCAACCAGACCTGTGTGTTTTCCATAGGGTGAAGGAAATAAGGCTTTGTAAACTCTTTTGCCTCCCCCAGACACCTCTAGCTTGGTTGTTGCTCAGTAACATCAAAGTATCGACTGATTAAAATCTAAAATGTATGACCCTCCTTTCTTTCAACAGTTGCTATTAGAACAGAATTGTGAAAGCATTAGATTGCTAGTTTATTCTATTAGCTTTCATGTGGCAGGCACCTTCACTATGTTCTCCTTGATGCAGAAGACCTGATATGTGAATAATCAACCTTTACACATTACAGTCAATAAAGTTGTGGGTCTTGATCTTGCCTTGGGTCCCTATGAATTCCACTCTACCTTCGTAAGATAGACTGTTACAATTCTTTGTAAAAAGGAAAAAAAAACTTATTTAATCTAATTTGTTACATTGTAAATAAGGTCATTTTCTCAATTGCAGAAAATCTTGGGTCATTCAAGCCAAACCCTTATGATGAAAGGAGGACCTTTGTTCTATTTCTCATTTATTTCACAATGATTGATAACAAGAATTGGCAGGACGATTCCTATAATCAAGGCTTTTTGTGTATATTGTCTATTTTTAGGCCTGTTTACAATGGAAGTGACACGACTTACTTTGATCGTGATTTTAAGATATGCTGCTATGCATAGAGCTGTTTCTGATCCTGGAAAATAAGGGCTCCTAAGATCTCACATTGATAGAATATTATTCAGACAGCGCTGTGTATGAGGGAAATATAGAAATTTTTATTACTGAGATACCAAGAGTCAGAAGCCTAGATTCTAGAAATGGTTTCAAGCCCTTCTAAGAGGCCAATACTTCAACCACCGCTTTATTATACATTAGCAGGGCGCTCTGTTGTGCATGCAGAATCCGTTAATCACATGGCATCTCTTGGGCGTGTATACTTATACTTGTCTGCTAACCAAAAATGATGAATGAATTCTGTAAATGTGGTTGGGACATAGATGATACAATTATCAGGTGTCATTTTTCAATTTAGATTGAGATAGGGACAAATACAGTTGTGCTCAAAAGATTACATACTCCCAGCAGAATTTTTGCTTTCTTGGCGGCCTTTTTTTAGTGAACATGAATGATAACACCAAAACTTTTTCTCCACTCATGGTTAGTGGTTAGGTGAAACCATTTAGTGTCAAACTACTGTGTTTTCTCTTTTTAAATCATAATGACAACCCAATACATCCAAATGACCCTGATTAAAAGTTCACATAACCCCATTTTTTAATACGGTGTATTGCCCCCTCTAACATCAATGACAGCTTGAAGTCTTTTGTGGTAGTTGTGGATGAGGTTCTTTATTTTCCCAGATGGTAAAGCTGCCCACTCTTCTTGGCAAAAAGCCTCCAGTCACTGTAAATTCCTGGGCTGTCTAGCATGAACTGCGCACTTGAAATCTCCCCAAAGTGTTTCAATGATATTGAGGTCAGGATACTGAGATGGTCACTCCAGAACCTTCACTTTGTTCTGCTGTAGCCAATGACAGGTCGACTTGTTCTTGTGATTTGGATCGTTGTCATGTTGGAACGTCCAAGTAGGTCCCATGATGATGAGTGCAAATTTGCCTCCAGTTTTTGCTGATAACGTGCTGCATTCATCTTTCCTTTAACTTTGACCAAGTTTCCTGTGCCTTTGTAGCTCACACATCCTCAAAACATCAGCGATCCACCTCGGTGCTTTACAGTAGAAATGGTGTTCCTTTCATCATAGGCCTTGTTCACTTCTCTCCAAATGTAATGTTTATGGTTGTGGCCAATGTCACGATCACTGATACTCACCTGTCCGGCCGGCGTGCTCCCGATGTCCCTCCTCGTCCTTCTCTGCCCGGCTTCTCTGGCTCTCGCCGCGTCGGTGGTCCGCGCATGCGCCGTAGCGTCTCCTCTGCTGCTCGGCCTTCTGGGAGGTCGTGACCCGGTGGCTGTGCCTCCAATATGGCGGTGCCCACTGGGTATTTTTGCTTGGCGCTTCCTCTGGTAAGGCGCCTGTGTGTCTTCGTTGCTGTGGTTCTGTTTATCCAGCATCGTGCTCAGGCCGTTCTCTTGTGCTGTCTTCCAGTGCTTCTTTCCTTCCGTGCTTCTTCCTGGTTCTTTTGTCTTCCGCTGCTTCCATACTCTTAGAATTGCCATCACCTAATATTTGTTGTACTCTCGTGGTTCTCCTCCTATCTCTTTGATCGCTCTTTCACTGTATCTTTTGCTGGTTCCTCCTCCTCTCACCTTCCCCTTACTGTTGGGGTTCCTCAAGGATCAGTCCTAGGCCCCCTCCTCTTTTCGTTGCATACTGCCCCTATTGGACAAACAATCAGTAGATTTGGTTTCCAGTACCATCTCTATGCTGATGACACCCAATTATACACTTCTCCTGATCTCACGCCTGCCTTATTAGAAAACACCAGTGATTGTCTTACAGCTGTCTCTAACATCATGTCCTCCCTCTATCTGAAACTAAACCTGTCAAAAACTGAACTCCTCGTGTTCTCTCCCTCTACTAACCTACCTTTGCCTGACATTGCCATCTCCGTGTGCGGTTCCACCATTACTCCAAAGCAACATGCCCGCTGCCTTGGGGTCATCCTTGATTCTGACCTTTCATTCACACCCCACATCCGATCACTGGCTCGCTCTTCTCACCTGCATCTCAAAAACATTTCTAGAATTCACCCTTTTCTTACTTTCGACTCTGCAAAAACTCTTACTGTTTCACTTATTCATTCTCGTCTGGACTATTGCAACTCTCTACTAATCGGCCTCCCTCTTACCAAACTTTCCCCGCTCCAATCTGTCCTGAATGCTGCTGCCAGGATCATATTCCTCACCAACCGTTACACCGATGCCTCTACCTTGTGCCGGTCATTATTACACTGGCTACCCATCCACTCCAGAATCCAGTACAAAACTACTACCCTCATCCACAAAGCACTCCATGGCTCAGCACCACCCTACATCTCCTCTCTGGTCTCAGTCTACCGCCCTACCCGTGCCCTCCGCTCCGCTAATGACCTCAGGTTAGCATCCTCAATAATCAGAACCTCCCACTCCCGTCTCCAAGACTTTACACGTGCTGCGCCGATTCTTTTGAATGCACTACCTAGGTTAATACGATTAATCCCTAATCCCCACAGTTTTAAGCGTGCCCTAAAAACTCATTTGTTCAGACTGGCCTACCGCCTCAATGCATTAACCTAACGATCCCTGTGTGGCCTATTTAAAAAAAAAAAAAACCAGGTTCCTCGCATTATGTTCTCATTCACTTTATGCAGTTAATAGCCCTCTGTGTCTGTACTGCTACATACTTAGGCAGTTAACTGGTTCATGCAGCTTTACATGAACACCCGAGCCTTACACTATAGCTGGTCCGAATAACTATAGCAATTGTTACCATCCACCTCTCGTGTCTCCCCTTTTCCCCATAGTTTGTAAGCTTGCGAGCAGGGCCCTCATTCCTCCTGGTATCTGTTTTGAACTGTATTTCTGTTATGCTGTAATGTCTATTGTCTGTACAAGTCCCCTCTATAATTTGTAAAGCGCTGCAGAATATGTTGGCGCTATATAAATAAAAATTATTATTATTTGTGTTTCTTTTCCAGCTCACCGCCTCTTCATCCTCATCAATCCTGTTTACCAACTTCACCCAGTCGTCCCTTTGGCTCCGGCAGTTGTGGTTCCATCCTCACTGGGTCTGCTCCTAACACTCCCTGTATAGGGGGTGCGTCCATCAGGTTTGCTCGCCCTTGGGGGCTCTGGGACCGCGACCCAGAGGGTCCACTCTCGAGTTCACCATTTCCTCTGTCTCACTCCCGTGTAGCGTGATAGCCAAAAAGTTCAATTTTGGTCTCATCACTCTAAATGGCCTTGTTCCAAAAGTTTGGGGGCTTGTCTCTGTGCAGTTTTGCATATTGTAGGCGAGATACTTTGTGGCATTTGTGCAGTAATGGCTTTCTTCTGGCGAGTCGACCGTGCTGCTAATTTTTCTTCAAGTGCCTCCTTATTGTGCATCTTGAAACAACCACACCACTAGTTTTCAGAGAGTGCTGTATTTCAGCTGATGTTATTTGTGAGTTTTTCTTTGCATCCAAAACAATTTTCCTGGCAGTTGTGAACAACATTTTTGTTGGTCTACCTGACCGTAGTTTTGTTTTTCCATTTGATACTCATAGTTTGAAAGCTGCATTTTCAATTCCTTGGATATATTTTTGTATCCCTTTCCTGTTTTATACAGATCAACTACCTTTTCCCGTAGATCCATTGACAATTTTTTTTCTCTTTCTCCATGACTCACAATACAGAAATGTCAGTGACTAGATGAAAAATGCAAGAGTCTATCTGGACCCCAGAAACTCACTCAGCTTCTATGCACACACACTGATTACAAGCAAACAGGTCACAGGTGAGGATGTTAACTTTAGTAGCCATTCAAACCCATTTGTGTCAACTTCTGTGCATGTTATCAGGCCAAAATCATCAAAATATTTGAACTTTTGATCAGGGTCATTTTGCTGTGCTTTTGTATTTTGAAACAAACTACAGGATGGTAGTCGTGCAGTCCATATCATTCCTGGTCGGTGTTTTCTGTGTGGCTGAAGGCCACAGATTCCAGTTAAAAACCCTGCAGTGTAGGGTTGGGTGTGTCAGGGCCAGAGTCAGTTTGGTGTTTGCTAGAGTGCAGAGCTCCACCAGTGTGAGGCAACACAGGCCAGCGGAGCCAAACAAACAAGGGAGCTGAGTGGTCGGGCACCAACAGCGCACACAGGCAGTCACCCAGGGCAACTGGTCTCAGGAGGTGGACTTGCATGTTTATTGGCTGTAATCTGGAGGATATGTTTCCTGGCTGCAGTCCGGAGGATATCGTGTGCTGTGTACTTTATGTGAGTTGAGCATTAAAGAGACTTTTGCTTTGAACTTTACTGGGTCAGTGGCCTCATCACTGCACAGTGTGGATAGCGCTGCACTACAGTTGTCATTATGATTTAAGAAGAGAAAACTCAGTAGTTTGACAGTAAATGGCCTCACCCAATCACTAGCCATGAGTGGAGAAAAAGTTTTGGTGTTATCATTCATATTCTCTGAAAAAAGGCCAAGAAAGAAAAAATTCTACCCGTGTATGTAAACTTTTGAGCACAACTGTATATAGCCCAGAATGTACAATTGTGAAAAAGTAATTAGTACAAATATAGCTGAATATACCTTATATAAAAAATTTAAAGAGGTTGTCATCTCCTGAAAAACAAAGAAATAATTAGTAATTTGCTACTATACCATTGTGGCTTTCGCTCATACAGAAAACTTTAAAGGGAACCTGTCACGCTATACATGCAGTCCAATCTGTGGACAGTATTGCAAAGAGAAGGAGAAACTGAGCAGGATGATATGTAGGTTTTAGAAATGAGCGGATCGTTTCATGCAACGCCAGTCCATGATCCAGTCCAGTGCTCTGTAGCCGTGGACTGAAACTGCCTGAATTTTCTGACCTTCAGGGTTCCTCTGTGCGGCGCTTGATCGACTGACCTGGTGGGATGTAATATATACCATGCAGCGCAGAGGTGGTGATACACCAGCACAGCAATTCATTGGATGATCACGCAGCTTCTGTCAATGGCTAGAGAACATTGACCTGGGCCATGGATCAGGGCTGAGCACAATGATCCACTCATCTCTAATAGGTATTTTATTAATTGAAATACCTGGTGTTTGTACGTACAAGAGTCCAGTGGATGGCTCTGCTAGTTATTGACAGCTATTTCTGCATACGCAATCATACAATTAACAAATTGGGGAGAACCCCAAATAACCCCACACTAGAAGACCATAAAATGTATCTTTTATTTCAATTTTCAATTTTAAAATATGAACAAAGGGTATAAAAAGATTTTGTCCCTAATCTGCCTCTATTATTTGCTATTAATTTATGCAGTGTACCTGCTACTTTATATTATTGAGGTGTATAGCACCCAGGATGCTAACACATATTTGGCAGAATAGGACAGAAATTTTAGCACCAGCGTCCCCCCAACATGTTTCACCTCACTAGTGGCGTCATCAGGGGATTGGACATAGGCATAAATGGCAGCCGGCCGGCCAAACAAGCCATCTATATATAGCCTCTTTAAAGTTTGAGGACCAATGAGCTGCGATTTTGCTTATTGTAACGGAATGACCTAATTTGAAAACATTCGATTTGCATATTGCTAGATTGATGCTCGAGCCAATCACACGAAACATAGCTCTTAGCACTCCAATAAGTATATCACTTTCTGCCAGTACATAACACTGACATGTGGCCTTACAATTGGCATACAAACAACCACTTCATCGCTTAGACTTACCACTCAGATGAGAGTGTCTAGCAGGCGTGTCAGCGCACTGCCCGTCCAATCTAGCTAGAATTCGTCAGTGTATACGTTTACATGACGCAGCTGATTCCAATTGGCTCATAGTCACATGAGCGGAGCAAATTACTTCATGATTGGTTCTTTTTCAAGTCTGAGTTCCCATTCATTTGATATCAGATGAGAGAGGTGATTTACTTCAATATTGATTCATTCACAGAACCAACTTTATTAGGAGTTACATTTTCATGGTTATTGCTATTGTCACTCACTCTTAAGCTGGATGTTATTAGTATACTAGAAATTCATAAACTTATTAATATTCCATATTTTATAACTAAATGGGATTACAGAAAGATATCTAGTGTAACAATTATCAGTGTCTTGAGTAAACACAGACTCATTAGTATCATTTTGTATAAATCTTCAATATGTTTCAAAAGGAATATTATTTACTGTATATATTTGAAGATGGCTTGTATGGCAATTTTCCCCTATTAAAACATTAGTAGTATTTCATCAAAATAGAGCTGCTTGAATTTAAGCTAAATATAGTGGGAGGAGTTAAGTTGTTTAACCTCATCCATTATTAGTTCCCTCTCAAAATAATACATATTTGAATGTAAAATTATCTAATGTTTGATTTCAACCAATACTATATTACTTTAGCTGTTAAACCCACCACTAGCAAAACTCTGCTATCATCAAATATTAAAACCACTACAACTGCTATTAGCATACAATATCATATTGTATAGCTCTTCAATATATTTCAAAAGAAATTTCAAATATATTTCAAAAGAAATTTTATATATATTTTTGAAGATAGCTTGTATGGCAATTCAACAGAAGTAGTATTTATTTAATCTTAAACTTAAACTAAGTATAGTGGGAGGAGTCGAATAGCGATATTTGACAGCATCTATTATTTGCTCCCTCTCAAAATAAAATAAAACGCAACATTGTCAAATGTCATTAGACCTGGCTCAACCCCTCTGGCACAGCCTCTCTAGCTGCACTTTTGTATGGTGGATTCCACCTTTCCCACACACCCCGCCCCAGCAGTAAGCATGGCGTAGGAGTTGGCTTTCTCCTGTCAGATAACTGCTCCGTCACCCACATCCCACTTCCACCCTCTGTTACCCTCCCTTCCTTTCAGGTGCACTCTGTGCATATTAACTCCCCCACCAACCTCCAACTGGCTGTCATTTACTGCTCCCAGGGCCAGCCACCACCTTCTTTGACCACTTCAACACCTGGTTACTTCATTTCCTCTCTGACATCCCCACTATCATCATGGGTGACTTCAACATCCCCATTGACACATCCCACTCAGCTGTCACTAAACTTCTATCTCTCACTTCCTCCTTTAGCTTCGCTCAATGGTCTTCTGCAGCCACTCACAAAGATGGCCACATACTGGACCTCATCTTCACCCACCTCTTCTCCCTATCTAACCTTTCTAACTCACCTCTACATCTTTCTGACCACAACCTACTCACATTCTCTTCCCTTTCCTCTCCAGGCCCACAATCCCCACCCCACAAACTTGCACACCCTCATAGAAATCTCAAACACCTCGATCTATACTCACTCTCTGAATCCCTTCTTCATCTTACAGACATAAGTTCTCTACACAATGCAGATGATGCCGCCACTTTATATATCTCCACAATAGCTGCAGCTCTTGAATCGGTCTCTCCTCTCACACATACCAAAGCTCGTAAAATCAGCCGACAACCCTGGCACACCATCCTGACAAAAGAAATGAGGTGGGCTTCCAGGGTTGCTGAGCGGAGATGGAAAAGATCACACTCAAATGAGGAGTTCATTGCATTCAAACAGTCCTTCACTACTTTCAAGACCACATTCGCCACAGCAAAACAAACCTACTTCTCATCTCTCATATCCTCCCTGTCTCACAACCCTAAACAGCTATTCAACACCTTCAATTCTCTCCTCCATCCCCCAGCACTTCCTCCCTCTCCACTTATCTCAGCTGAAGACTTTGCCTCATTCTTCAAACAGAAGATTAATAACATCAGAGAAAGGTTTGACCTACAACCCCCAGAGTCCTCACTCCTAACTACTCAGCCCTCCTCCTCCAAAATCAGCTTCTCCACCATGACAGAAGACCAACTTTCCACCCTACTCTCGAGATCTTACCACCTGTGCACTTGACCCCATCCCATCCCACTTCATCCCAAACCTCACCACAGTCTTCATCCCAACCCTAACTCATCTTTTCAACCTATCACAACTGGTGTTTTGCCCTCATGCTTCAAACATGCCTCAATCACACCCATCCTTAAAAAGCACTCGCTTTACCCATCCTCTGTATCTAGCTATTGCCCCATATCACTTCTCCCCTCTGCCTCAAAACTACTGGAACATGGACATGTGACCACTGCAGCCAGTCATTAGCTACAATGCAGCATACAGTGAGTCACAAAAATGATCACATGCCCATACAGGCTAGAAGAGGAAACATGGAGACCTGAAGAGAGCCCAGTCAGAAATAAAAGATGAGCAGCAGAGATTTGTCAGGTATCAGGTTTTTTTCCTATTATTCTTTAGAGTTGTGTAGGGTTAAAAAATATATAAATATATTGCAGGCCCTTTAATTGCCCTAAAATCTCTTTTTTTTGCCCTTTGATTTGTCCCAATGTTTGAGCCTATTATTGGGTGATTTTCTTGAATCAATAAATAGGTCACGTTTTATTAGAGACAATTCAATTAAATGGAACCTGTCACCCCCAAAATCGAAGGTGAGCTAAGCCCACCAGCATCAGGGGCTTATCTACTGCATTCTGTTTCCTGAAAGATGAGATAAAGAGGTTAGATTATACTCACCCAGGGGTGGTCCCAGTCCGGTCAGATGGGCGTCACGGTCTGGGGCCTCCCATCTTCTTACGATGACATCATCTTCTTGTATTCACGCTGCGACTCCGGCGCAGGCGTACTTTGCTCTGTTATGGGCAGAGCAAAGTACTGCAGTGCACAGGCACCGGGGAAGGTCAGAGAGGCCCAGCGCCTGCGCACTGCAGTACTTTACTCTGCCCTCAACAGGGCAGACAAAGTACGCCTGAGTCGGAGCCGCAGCGTGAAGACAAGAACATATAGTAACATAGTTATTAAGGTTGAAGGAAGACTTTAAGTCCATCTAGTTCAACCCATAGCCTAACCTAACATGCTCTAACATGTTGATCCAGAGGAAGGCAAAAAAAAAACATGTGGCAAAGAAAGAGGACGTCATCATAAGAAGATGGGAGGCCTCGGACCGGACCGCCCGCCCAGGTGAGTATAATCTAACCTCTTTTTCTCATCTTTCAGGTTACATTGGGGGCTTATCTACAGCATTCCAGAATGCCCCTGATGCTGGTGGGCTTAGCTCACCTTCAATTTTGGGGGTGACAGGTTCCCTTTAAATTCATTTGTATGATTCTCCTTGTACATAAGTGCACTGTACATGTGTGTTTGTTCTGTAATTACCATTCTCTATCAAATACTCTAAAAGTAACAGGATACCGTTCAATGGTCACAATCATCATTCAGGGGAGTGCAAATTACGTCTCATAGATACAGTATATCTGCTACCAGCTGAGTACTATACAAGATCTGTTTGAGTATCAGATAAGAATAAATGACTATGAAAGCTTATGTTACATAGATTGTAAGTCTTCAGCGGATTATGAGACTGATTCACCATGTGGTATTACATAAGCATTAGAAGGAAGAGGATTGGATCTGAAAATGTATTTTTATCACCTTGTAAAGCTGTCATTCATCTATTACACATAATGTGATAGAATAAGAAGTCACAAGGTGCCGTCTGAGAATTACTCATCTGCTTTATATACAGTTATTCAGGTAGCGAACGTTCATTTGCATCATGGGCACATATGTTTCAGCATTACTGGAATGATTTTTACAGAATGACTGTGCTCAGAATTTTGTGCTCAATTACAAATCTGTGATAGAAAAAAGTCTATGAACTATTTGACTTGTCCCTGTCGGAAGGATGCAAGACTGCGGTTAATGGATCACTAACCCTAGAAATCAATGAGAAACATTAACATAAAGCTAACTTTTGCTTATCTGTGGGTTTTCAGATGCAGTTACAAGATGCAGAGTGAAACTTATAGAGACATATATGTACTGCATATACCATAGATAGATAGCGGAAAAAATAGAGCCTTTACTTGTATTAGCAATCTCTTTATTTTAAGGGTACGTCTTAAAAGGAAAATAGCAGGTTCCCCATGCCCTCCAAACCACTAGCATGTGTTCATTAACAAGTCAAATAACTATTTTTAATTTCTGTTTTCAATATGCAAATACATTTTGGACTAGTCGATAGGGCGTTTGTTTCCCCAGACTAGTCATCCTACTCACCACATTATCACGAACATGTGGGCTTGATAACATGACTTGCAAGAGCTGGCGTTATCGCTCTACAAATCTTGCACATGCACACAACTCTCTCTCTTAGGCTACGCTCACATTAGCATTGCGTCGGGGGCAGCCGCAGCGACGCATGCGTCATGCGCCCCTATATTTAACATGGGGGCGCATGGACATGCGTTGCTCTTGCGTTTTGTGACGCATGCGTCACTATGGCGCAACTGTCAGGGCGCAGAGGGCGCTGCATGATGCAGTTTTTTCTGCACCAAAATCCATGAAAAAATGAACGCATGTGTCACAAAAGGCTGCGTTGTGCATGCGCTCACATTTGGGTTGTGCGTTGCGTCGCCAACGCTGCACCGCACAATGCTAATGTGAACGTAGCCTTACACGTCAGTTCACCTCTGAAGCCAGGTGTATGCTCCCCTCTTCAGAGGTGCATTGCGCATATCCAGAAGCAAAGAAGATGCCTGACTTCCAAGGAGGAGCCGAAGATTAGTTGCCGACATAAATCTCTGTAAGCTTGGTTCTTCTGAAATCAGACTTCTTCCATGCTTCCAGAAATACACAATGTTCATATGAAGCCAGGAAGCATACATGCACGAGATTTGCAGAGAGATGTTGATGACGCCGACTCTTGCAAATCATGTTATCACACCCGCAGGAGCGTGATAACATGCTGAGTAGGATGACTAGTCTGGGGAAACCAACACCCCATGGACTAGTCCAAAACTTACTTGCATATTAAAAATGGAATTTAAAATAGTTTTTTGACACATATGTTAATGAATTATACAGTGAAAAGGCTTTGATATTCAGGGGGATATTCAGGGGGATATATATAAATGTACACATGCTGGTGGTTTGGAGGGCCTGGGGGACCGGTTAGGTTCCCTTTAATTAAAAGTGAGTGGCTTTATCTTGCTTGGTGTCGTTTCTAGTCAGAACAACCAAAGAAAAATCATTGTTAGAAATTTTACTAAGAACTGTACATGAGATGTATGTCTTACATACATTTTACAAAAGCGTCAATAGTTTTAATACCCAAATACACATTGTCACACTCGCGCCCAGACTGGTTGGCGCAGGCGTGCCCCCACTGGACCACAGACCAAACTTCCCTGGAAGGGGCGTAACTAAGTAGCATCCTAGGTGTTCACTGGAGCCTCTGATGGTGAGGTCAGACTTGTGCAATAGGAAGCTACCAGGTACCACTCCAGGGTGGCTGTGGCTGCTGATCCCACCGGGGAATGGAACATAGACAGGCAAGCGGGCACGGCTGGCACTCTGGCAGACAGGTGGGCACGGCTGGGACACAGGCAGACAGATGGGTACAACAGAGACACTGGCAGGCAGGTGGGCACGGCTGGCTCTCTGGTAGGCAGCACGACTGGCTCTCTGGCAGGACAGGCGGACAAGGCTGGTACACTGGAAGAACCGGTAGGGACCGGTCTGCAGACAGGTATGTAAAACAGGTAAGAACCTGTTCAGACAGGAGGACATAAGAAAAGGTAGAGGAAGACCGCAAGAGCGGATGCAGAGCGAAAGCACAGGAGCTAGAGCCAATAACAGAGATGCCGGAGGCGGAGCCAAAAGCAGGAGGCGTAGCCAAGTGCAGAAACACAGGAGGTGGAGCTAAGAGCTGGAGGCAGAGCCATGTGTAGAAATGAAGGAGGCGGAGCCAAGAGCTGGAGGCAGAGCCAAGTGCAGAAATGCAGGAGGCGGAGCCAATAGCTGGAGGCGGAGCCAAGAGAAGGAGAAGTAGAACCGCAAAGAGCAGAGCCAGGTAGAACCGCAAGGAGCGGAGCCGCAGAGCGAAGCCACAGAGTGCAGAGCAAGGTCACAGTTCAGAGCAAAGCCACAGAGTGCAGAGCAAGGTCAGAGTGCAGAGCAAAGTTACTGAGAGCAGAGCTAGAGCTAAGCCACAGAGTGCAGAGCAAGGTCAGAGTGCAGAGCAAAGTTACTGAGAGCAGAGCTAGAGCTAAGCCACAGAGTGCAGAGCAAGACACAGAGAGCGCACAGCAGGGAAAGAAATCAAGACAGGGATATAAACGAACACAGGAACAGGACTAGACTAAGACAGAGTCAAGAACGAGACAAGGCACAGAGACATGGACACAAGCCAGGGTACGATGCCCCTGTGGGTGGCGGACATAGGCCAGGGTACGAAGCCCCACTGGGTGGCTACACAGGACACAGACCAGGGTACAATGCCCCCCTGGGTGGCGGAACACAAGAGTCACAGAGGCATGGCCTGGCACTTTAGCAGCTAAGAACTGACTGAAGGAGTAAGTTGCACAGGCCTCCACCAATGGGTGGGGATGTCTCAAATACAGGAAGCCTCATGACGATTGGCCAGGGACACCTTAGCAAGGTGCACACAGTCTCTATAAGAAACAGGAGTTGCTGGCGCCACCCCCCTATGCACACAGACAGAGCATGCACAGAGCAAACAGCAGACATGAGGCACACAGCATGGAGCTGGCAGCAGAGAGAAGTCACCACAAGGCCCAGAGAAGTAAGTGAGTTTGAGTGTAATGCAGGTGGGGGATGGGAGGCCATGCAGTGATGCCAGAAGGGTTGTTAAACACATTAGACAAAAAGCTGTCCGAACCCAATAAAAGTCAGTAGGATCAGCTAATGATCTACTCTGTGGGGGCTTCCCAACAGTCCCCCAACAAATGATGTTGGGAACAATAAGGATCAGACTGTTGGAATTCATTCGCCCAATCCTTTTGTTCATTGGGGAGATAAGCAGTTGACTTCTCATAGTCCAGTGTTCTTGTATATGAGAGAGTAGGGAGAAATAGCTGTGGGATGAACAATAGTGGATGGCCAGTTTTAGACATCTAAAAAAAGCTTACTGCTAATGGTATTTTTTAAAAATTGTTTTTTGGTGGACAAAATTATTGTATACATACACCAGTCAAGAGCTGGCATAGGAATATTGGCATAAGACAGAAAGTGTCTAGCATACGTAGCAGGTCAAGTATATTGGCCCACGTGCACCATCCTTGATGCACTTGAACCGTGCAAAAGCACAGCGTCCAATACATTGTACAGGTGAAATTTATCTTGCGGACACTCACATCTCTGTAAAATAAATTGACATGCTGCGGTCTGTAAAGATGGACCGCATGTCCGTCTCCTCGGGTAATCCGCGTGAGTCTCAGCACACATAGTGGGCATGGGATTTCTTGAAATCCCATCCACTATGCTGTAACATCTAGATGCTGTGGGATGGATGCTGCGGCTGTACGCAGCTTCCAACCCAGAGCATTTACTGACCGTGGGAACCTACCCTAACAATATTGTATCCTTTCATGTAGACCAATACCAAACATAAGCTTTTCATTGAAATGTCTGTACCAACAGCATTACAGGTCTTCTTTGCTGTTACTCCTAATATAATAGGGTTACTGAGAGGTTGAGGGTAAATGCTGAGAATGGAATTCAGATTCCGAGTGGAATTTGCCCTTATTGAAAGCATACACTTATGGCAGACAAAGGGCATGTCCATGTGCTGTGTTTTTGTAGCCACTTTTGCTGTGTTTTTTTAATGCTGAGTATTTGGTATATAAACGAATGGGTGAAAAACGCAAGTAAAAATGCTGCAGGAACACACGTAAAAAAGCAACAAAAACACAAGTATAGTATGCAATATTTTTCCTGCCATCCCTTTAGTTTTTGGTGCAGAAAAAAAATTATGGAAAATGCAACATGTGAGAATACCTTAAGTGTTTATATATCTTGAACTGATTACTCCTGCTTTAATACTGCCAGTACATCAGTTTTTAAAGGGCTAAGTCAGTTTGATTGATCTATGTGAACTCAGTGTATGATATCTGTCAAATGTGATGCATCAGCAAGAACATAGCACACGTGAGCCCCACAGTACTGGCATGAGCTGTTCCATCGCCATGCCATGAATAGTTTTTTATGATGCTAAATTGGTTTTGTCTCAAATTTCCATTTATTAAATAACTTTACAGATTCTGTGATCACAGCCAAAGCACTTTATCCTCTAGTGCCTGAGATGACCTATTTGCAAATGGATGATGATAATAGTAATGGGAGTCTAAATATAACGTAGCAAGCAGGAGAAGTTGGCATAGAGTTCGCTCCATAGCCTAATCTACATTTCGTTTCCTATTTAAGATGTAGATCAAGAAAATTGAAATTTCCTATTTGATTTTCTACAATGTATCTGTGCGCACTACTAAACTGTGGTCATTTTCCAGAATACAGAGGCTGATGAGGACAAATGTTTTGTAATCTCTTTGTAGATTAAAAAGAACTCAGCAAATTTAGATCAGTAATGATAGGGAATAAATACATGAACTCCTCTAATCCCCTTTATCCACCGAACTATGATTATAACAGAAACCTAATCATAGTTCAGGACTCACGGTCATCTTTTTCACTTATATTAGCCTTTTTCTCAGTAGGCCTCCAAAACAGAATTATTCTAAATTTACTATAATGTAATGCAATAATACAACACTCCTTCTACTATATTATTAGAACAATAACACACTTGGAGGAGGATTGCTGAAGAAAATATCCAATTAAATGATTAAACTTCTGCCCTCGCAATGGAAAGCTCGCTACACACAAATTTATTATTTCATTCACTTGGAGCTATATAAATCCCATATAGTGAGCTCTCTCTACTGATAGCGACAGGCACACAGTATATTATTCATTAAAGGGAATTTGCCACTCCCAAAATGCCAATTACCTCACTAAAGCAAAATCATGTACATATGGTCATGTACAGTCCACAGGAGGACTAAAAAAAAATTAAAGATGTAGAAAAAAATTAAAAAAATTAAAAAGCTCAAATCACTCCCTTTTTATCCCCATAAATACATAAGGGTAGAAATTTGGTGAAGGTGGGTGATGATGGGAGGTAGCATCTTTATGATAGTACCATCCTGAACAGAATTTAGTTCTTGAGTAACCACCATTCTACCACAAATGTTTGTTGTTGGACATTTATTTGGCTGTATACATCATTTGGTACATCATTGAATATACAAAAGCTGTTTAACATTTATTTAATGTATTGTATAGATGGTGTTAGGGCTGATGGAACGCTCCATATAAATATGAAGATGATAATAAGGTGTGTTCGCAGCCCGAGGTCCACCGTGCAGACATGGAAACTGCTGCTCGGTAATGGTAGACACTAAGTGGCGGTATCGCACTGGACACTGGGTGAACTGTCACCCGATGCGACGAGCTCTGTTAAGTCACAGAACCGCTGTACCGCAGAACTCAGATACCATACCCTGTTAGCTGTCACAGGACACAGCAGTATTAAACCAAGTGTATGGTCACAAGTCTCAGCCCCAAGGACGCAGGGTATGAGTCTCTCTAGACCCACTATGTGCACAGCATCACACCAGCGATGCCTACCTAAAACTAACTAAGAAGATTTTGCTCACTGAGTGTGTGCAGCGTCGCACTAGTGAACGCCACTAACCAACCCTGCCTAAGGGATTTAGCACACTGTCTGCGCATGGCACTGCTCTGGCGTATGCCACTAATAGACGCTACACTTATGGTTTGTGCAGACGGAGCGCACAGAGGCACACTAGCGGTGATACTCTTTGGCGCAGCAACTGCTCCAAACACCCAGACACAAACACAACTAGAGGGAAGGGGATAATTAGGAGAAGGCACCAGAGTCATACACACTTACACACACACCACGTTTTCAAAATATACTAGCACACGGCCGTGCGGCTGTGTAAACCTTTTATAGATGCAGCCTTTGGGACCTTGCGGATGGCCCAATCAGAGCTGCTTGAGGACCTGAGCGTGTGACCTCTGACCACCAATGAGCGGTCGTCTCACGGGCATGCTCAGATGGAGAAAAGCAGGACTTAGTCACAGGAGCGTCTGCTTGTTGCTGACTAATGCTGGTTGCTATAGCTGGACCTGGAACAGCAGCAGCAACCAGACGCACTGCATTATCCTGAGCAAGACACTGGGACCTATGTCCCAGAGACCACAGAGGACATGGCTTGAGATTTTCCCTGTGCAGCGGTGGGAACTTGGCACCTAACAGATGGGCTGTACAGAATCCTATGTGCACAGAACAATCTGCTGTCGATAACAGTTTAATTTAATGCATGAATGATCCAGTGATTGTGAACCAGAAAGTTCTTCCTCTGACCAATGCTGCTCATTAGGCCATGTTCACTCTATCATTATTAGGTCAGTATTTTACCTCAGTATTTGTCAGACAAAATTAGGAGTGGGAAATAAATACAGAAGTGGTGACGTGTTTCTATTATACTTTTCCTTTGATTTTGGCTTGCAAAAACTGAAGTAAAATACTGTATGGCGTTGATTTCAGACAGTCACAGTATTTCCACAAGTATTTTCACAAGACCCAAACCTGAGCGCTCCACAGAATCAAACTTTCATCGGCCAGTTCTGTGTAGTAGACCTGAGGAGCCTCATGTAGAAATGTTATAGGTAAAATAAGCTTTTATATTTGAATCAATGGAGAAGAAAAGAAAAGCAAGCAACTATAATCACATACGAGATTACTGCAAATTGTTGGATTCAATTTTTGCTTATTGTGATCTACAATCAGCTGATCCGCACAGTAATCATTCTCCCAGTCTGTGGTTCGATGATCTATTGCATGGCACTGTTATACTGTATGCCAGTTTTATTTAATATCTGGTTGGCTGTTAGAGGTGAGCAGATTGATCTGTCAAGTTTGAGTAAAATTTCCTGAAATTTGCAGAATGACATAAATTTGAGCATTTTGAAATCAGATTCCTGGCATGCAAAAACAAGCTTGCAAAAACACCATATCCCACACTGCAAAAGCATCAGAGACTAACACCATTGTCTGTTGGCACGCGGGCCTCCCCATAATGCCCTGCAGCTATCTATGATCTCTAGCAGATTATCGTACCTTGTGCAGTGGTGGTCAGTACCTAGGCCACCACAGATCACTGATTACTAGCAGAGCACATTTTGTACGGCAGAATTTCCATCTCCAGACTTACTAGGTAAGTCTTTTTCTCATGTATAGGGTGTAAGCTCTTATTGTCAGCAGGGTACTCTCTCTCTCTCTTTAAAATTGCAAACTCTTATAGTCAGCTGGGTCCTTTCTCTTTCTTTTTTCTTTCCTCCATTTGTATTTTCCAGGCAATTACAAGCTTTTTAGTAGCCGCAAATCTAATTTCTGGTGAAAATTTGGTAAAATTGGCAAATTCGGATTTCAAAAGTTCTGCTCATCTCTAGTCACATACACAGTTCGGTGATCAGAAGCCAATAATTTGGGGTTAGAAATATGGTTGACATATAATTGTATATTGTGGCTTCATTCACCCCTGATCATTACTGTAGTCATCATATCTGTAACTTTATAATGCTATGCAGAACTATTAAAAGACAGTATCCAGACTCTACATGGCAGTATCATTCAGTCTCAGAACAGTGATGATATCATATGGTAATATTGTTATCACATAGTATTACAATATTAATTATTCATGTTATAGCAGTATTAATTGCTAATTTCATGAGATTATTCTATAGTGGTATTATTTTATCACTGTATGACAGTAATAGATTGCCAATGTAGAGTGGCATTATTCAGTTTTAGGTTTTTTAAATTACTGTTAAATTCTATAGAAATGGCTCTACATGAAAATATTTTGAGCAATTATAACTGACATTACACATACACTTTGCACTACCATAAAGATTTATTAGAAAACAGCACTCACAAATAGTCCTCAAGTCTTTAGTGCATCCATATAACTATATCACATTCCTCGCACTTTTTATCATGTATACTCAAATTTACATTTGTTCCATTTGTTCCTATGCTATGTAGTGAACAATACAATGCCATCCTTTAAAGTCTCATACAACCTATGAAAATCATTTCAAGGTTCATATCTGCCTTCACTTAGCCATAAAGGTGTTAGGTGTCTTAG